>NC_056746.1:1406371158-1406628658 GCF_019279795.1 Protopterus annectens | reverse complement strand
CTTGAATATTGCACTTGTTTAACTTGTTTTTTTGTTGGGGGGTAAGCCCACTTGCATCTCCTATGTGTGAAGTAAGCCCCCTCAAAACGCACACACACACACACACACACACACACACACACACACACACACACACACACACACACACACACACACACACACACACACACACACACACACACACACACACACACACACACACACACACATACACACACACACACACACACACACATACACACACACCAAACGTATCTATACCAACTCCAAGATTGTCATTCCTTAGAGAAAAGGGAATATTATGAGTAATGGCAATCTTGGACTTAAAGTCCTGACTTTCAGCCATTCAGTCTCCATGTTACAGAACTCTGCATTCCTAGTCCTGACATTTCAGATAGTTACCTTCCTCAATAGGAAGCATAACCTCGCATTCAAAGTCCAGGTTCTGCAGCATTGTTAGTTCAATATCAAGAGGTTCCAGTAGATCCCCTCATCAGAGCAACTCAGCATCATGTCCACATGCCAGCATTTGCTAATGGTCTCTGAGACCATTACCCACATCATCTTTATGGGATATTATGTATGATAACTTCCTATTATGTATGATAACTTCCTCATCCCGCCCCCACCTGAAATAAAAAAGACCACAGTGAAAAACTTCTCAAAAGCCGACTTCACACTTCTAAAAACTAGTGTGGTCTCCTTTAAGGCCCCTGAGCCAGTGGTAAACATTACTCAAACCGCTGAATCACTTACAAATGCCTTCTACCAGCACCTACAGGAATGCATGGATCAAGCAATCCCAAACAATACTAAGACTCTTTGTACCAAAGGCAAGCGTCCAGTCTGGTGGACCCCAGCCATAAACAAGCTCTACAACAAAAGGAGGAAGCTACTACAAGATAGAGCAAAATCCTTGAAAGGTAAGACACCTTTGATCATTATAAGTAAAAAACTAAGAGCTCTCATAAAATCATCCAAGGCAAATTTTGAGAGAAAAATCGCCAAGGACTCAAAAGACAATCATAAGGCCTTCTTTAGCTATGTTAGAAACCTAGGAGGAAACTCCCAGATATGCTCAGAATTAGTTCAAAATGTGAAGATTACTGAACCTACACACATTGCCAACATACTGGCTGACAGGTTCAGTGCAAACTTCTCCCCCCCCTCCCCCTCAAAAGGAGAGATATCTATACCAGAGGATTGTAGCCCCCCAAACATCTCCAACGCCCAGGTGAGAACTGCTCTCTCCAAAGCAAAAAACACAGCATCCATGGGACCGGATGGTGTCCCCGGCTGTGTGCTCCACGAACTCAATGAGGAATTAAACCCACAGTTAGGACAGCTGTTTAATCTTAGCCTCACCTCAGGATACGTGCTCCAAGGAGTGGCGCCGGCGACTGTGGTCCCACTTCACAAGGCGGTGCCTCCACTGACCCTGGAAATTACCGTCCCATTAGCTTGACAAGCCTTATCTGCAAAGCCATGGAGAGGATCATAATGGAACTCATAAATAAAGACATAGGGAACTTGCAGACTTTGGATCCAACCCAGTTTGGCTTTGTCAAAGGCAGATCATGCCTTTTAAACTTGGTTGACGTTTTCGAGACAGTCACCAAGGCCATTGATGAGGGAAAGGCAGTCCATACAGCCTACCTTGACCTGGCAAAGGCCTTCGACACAATACCCCACTCAGGTATCATCGAAAAACTCATCAGCTTGAATGTAAACCCATACATCATAAGATGGGTTGCAAACTGGCTAAGTGACAGAACCCACAGGGTCAGAGTTGCTGGAGCCATGTCAGACTCAAAGCCTGTCACAAGTGGTGTCCCACAGGGCTCAGTCCTGGGTCCACTCTTGTTCGGCATCTACTTTTCTGAAGTACAAGCAAACACAGGAGGGTTATGGCTGACAAAGTTTGCAGATGACTGCAAACTGGGCCATAGTCGAAAACACATCTGACACAGATATCCTTCAGAAGGGCCTCACAGAAACGGATAACTGGTGCCAGAGCCATGGCCTAAAGTTAAATGCCAAGAAATGCATAGTCATACCCTTCGGGAAAAACAAGGTTACCCCTAGCTACCATATAGGTGGCAATCCACTGAGCACAGAAGAAGTCATCAGGGATCTGGGGACCCAGGTTGACAGTAGCCTTTCGTTTGACACTCATGTTGCTAAAGTGGTTAGGAAAACCTTCTACATTGCCCACCTGATCATGAAGGGATTCACATCTAGATCAAGGGAGGTCATCGTCCCTCTGTACTCATCACTCATTAGACCTATGATTGAGTACAATGCCCCATTCGGAATGTATCTGACCCGACACCTGCAGCAGCTGGAAAGGCCCCAAAAGTTCCTCACCAAAAGGATAAAGGGTCTCAACAATATGTCTTTTCTGCCCGACTGAAAGAACTCCAGCTCTATTCAGTCTCATACCGCTTGCTCAGAGGTGACCTGTGCCTGACATATAAGGCCATGTCAAACCCTGATTTGATGAATATGCTTCACCTCAAAAAATCTAGATCCCTCAGAACCACAAGGCGGGAGACTTAAACCTTGACACGGTTATTAATAGAACGTGCTGGAGGGACAGATTCATCACCCAGAGACTCCCTATGCTGTGGAACAAAATCCCGGTACATGTGAGACAGAGCACCTCGCTGGCCTTGTTCAAGAGGAATCTTGACCAATGGATGGGGGATCGCAGATATACCCCAGGGATTACTTCAGTGTCACTGCTTGACAGAGGCACAGCAAAATAATAGGCATAGTTTTATTCAAACTAAAGGGGTGGCGAAAGCCAAATAACTATGGGCTAGGCTTATAAATGCCCTTGGGCAGATAGCCTAGTATGAACCTATGAACCTATGAACCTACGAACTGAAGTTAAAGTTTGTTCATCGGTATGTCACTTTGCAGACTGATCAAATATTGCAGTCATTTATTGTCCCTGAAAGAGAATAATTAGACAAATGGAAGAAAACTGCAGCAGTATTTCCATATTTCTTTGCTGAAGAGCGGCCCGCATTCTTTTAACAGGTAAGTTAAAACTCAATGAGTAACACTGCAGTGAAATACTCACAGCATACCCTCAACATCTTCTACATTTCATTAAAAGTCTGCTGGTATAACTAACACTTGTGCCACTCTCCACTCAACATTGTACAAATGATGGACAATGCAGTGGTTTGTGTTGTTTTCTGGTTCAATTCTCAGCTAGGGTGACTTTTGTGCAGAGTCTATATGTTGGCTCTGCATTCATGTGGGTTTCTTCCCACATTACAAAGACATGCATCTGGAGCATTTCTCCCCAGGCCTCTGTTGAAAATTGCTTGTTCCAAGCCGGACTTTCCCAGTAAACAAATGTTTAATAAATAATCTTTTTCTGAAAAACAAACTTTTGCTTATGATATAAGGAAGAATGCCTGAATTACAGAATGTTGACCATGCACAACTCAGCATAGCCCAAAAGTAACACTGCATCCATTAAGTATTATCTGTGTAACTTCTCACTGATGCATAGCGAATGTCGTGGACAGCAGTTGTGGGCTAGAGACCACCTCTACTGTTATTGGCTGGCACTGACAATATTTTCACTTGTGTGATGAATGAAAGAGGGAGCTGCACTGTCACAGTCATTGTAGATGTTCCTCACTAAAATAATACAGGGTCCACTGATGTCCTTCTCACCAGCTTAAGTAAGGAGAAAGTCATGATCAGTTGCTAGTCAGAGGCCAGGATCTACCATACTATGCATGCACTCAAGGCATGTATTACTCAGTTATAGATCAAGAGGTGTAAATGACTTCAGGAATATCTTCTTAGACTATGCAGAGAGACATCATGGAGCTGTCAGAATATGTGTCCCAGGCTGGTATGACCCTAGCATTGAGCAGCACTCTATCTTCATGAAGGATGATGCCACACTATGAACAGAAGATGATTGCCTTTAATAATTGGCTTAGTTTTTGGTGTCATTCTAAGGAGGTGCAATATTTCCCAGTCTGAAAGGATATGGCCAAAGAACCATGTTGCTTTACCAGGGATGGCCTGTACCTCTCCCATCTTGGCTTATGAATATTAACTAAAACATTGTACTCCTGCCATGGTGTCTTTTTTAGGCAATGACAAAATGACAATACTTACAAAATAGCAAATCAAAACCAAGAAAATCTAAAGGTTTTATTGCTCAGTGCTAGGAATCTAAACAAGAAATTCCAGTATTAATAAGCTTTCCTCATCCTAGAGAATCTTGACATCTGTGCAGTCACCGAGATGTGGTTTAAAGCCGCAGAGAGCACCCCAGCATTGCAAGGCTATAATGCTTTCCACGCATTTAGACCAGCTACTACACAAGCAGAAACGAAAGGTGGAGGAATCTCAGTTTACATAAAAAATAAATATACCTCAAGGCTGTTCAAACAGGACGATGGACTTGAGCACATGTCCGAATTACCATAGGCAAAATCCCATAACACTTTCTTGCAAGCTATAGGACCCCCTCTATGACCCAAGAAATCCATAATATGCATTTAAGCTTATTGGAAACACTCACCATGCAACCCAATACCATATTAGTAGGTGACTTTATTTAGCCCACTATTAACTGGGAATCAAATATGATACCAAGTGTGTAGGCACAGAGATTCCTAGATTGTGTAAACACAAACTCTTTGGACCAGATTGCTGACCAGCAGCTCAAATATACGAGACCTGTTCCTCACTAATAGAGTACAGAGCTGCACACCCTGTAATGTAATGTCTTTTGTAGTGAGGCCAGACCTCAAACCATTCTCCTTTGAAGTGAAAATAAAATCCAGAACCACAGCTAATGCTGGAATGTTCAGCAACTACTCCAAGGCTAAGGTCATACTATTATCTAAGGCTAATAGCCTGCTCTTGATAACCTGGAAAATTTTCAAGTCCCAAAAACCCTGACAACACTGCTGCCTGCACAGAACCATTCAGAGAGACCTTCTACATGCATGTTAATAGCTGCATAGAGGTAGCTGCACCCATCAGGAATAAGTACAGAGCTAACTCAAAAAATAAGTCACCCTGTTGGAATCACAACATCAACAGGCTGTATAAAATGAGGAAGAAAATCACAGCAGATGTATCACCCAGCAAGATAAAAGTGCTCTCAGCAAACTAAACAAGCAACTTACCAAAGCAAAATTTGAGATAAATTTGACCTTGCAAGCCAAGGACACCAAAAAGCATCCTTTAGCTATGTCTGCAGCCTCAAAGGCAATAGACAATTGTGTGCAGAGCTATAATGAGCCAGAAGATACAGCAAACCAACTGGCAGACAAATTAATCTCTAACTTTACCCCTCCCACACTGCCAGTCACCCCTCAAGAAAGACCATCAAATATAGCTCCCCCTACTATCACTAAGGAACAGGTCCTCAATCCTCTCAACACAGCCAAGAACACTGCATCAACAGGCCCAGACAATATACTCAGCTGCCTTCTAAATAGTATGAAATATGATCTATCAGGCCATCAGGAATCACTGTTTAACTGTAGTTTCCAACCAGGCCTTGTGCCTCAGGAATGCAGCATCCCTCTACACATAGGTGGGCCATCTACAGACCCTGGAAACTACAAACTCATATGTCTCACTACTATCATATTCAAAGCCATGGAAAGAATTACCACAGAGCTGATAAACAATGACTTAGGAAATCTGCAAAATTTGACCCGATCCAATTCAGCTTCATCAAGGGCAGGTCATGCCTGCATGATGTAGTGAACTTCTTTGAGAACGTCACCAAGGCCATGGGTAAAACAATGCATACTGCCTACCTTGACCTGGCTAAAGCATTTGACACAATTTCTCTCTCAGATATTGCAGATAAACTCATAAAATTGGGCATACATCCCTATATCATTAGATGGATAGTCAAGTGTCTCACTGACAGGACATGTTGTTAGAGCGAGGAATCCAGATCCATCAAGACGCCACTTACTAGTGGTGTACCACAGAGCTCAGTGCTGGGACTCCTCCTATTCAAAATATTCTTCTCTGAAGTCAATGTGAATGTATAAGGTCTTTGGCTATCCGTCTTTCTCATGACTGCAAGTTGGGGGCAATTATTGAGTCCCCAAATGATGTAGATATCCTTCAGAAAGGTCTGATTCAGAAAAATAAATTGGTGCCAGAACCATGGCATAAAAGTAAATGCAAAAAAATGGATAATTAGATACTCTGAGAAGTCAAATACTCCTGTAAATTACAACATTAATAGTATAACCCTAAGAGTAGACCCAGTGTTGAGAGATTTAGGTACACAGACAGACAGTAACCTGTACTTTGACCACCATGTGTCCACAGTGATGAGGAAGTCCTTCTGTAGGTTACAGTTTATAAGTAAGGGCATGGCATCCAGATCCACGGAGGTTATAATCCCAATATTTGGTGCTCATCAGATCAATAATTGAGTAAAATGTACCTTTCAGCATGTACCTGACAAGAAACTTGCAACAACTGGAGTGGTCTCAGAGGTTCCTTACAAAAAAAAAAAAATACAGGATGTAAACAACATGTCTTATGCAGATCACCTAAAAGTCCTGTCCATTTACTCTGTCACCTAGTGACTGTTATGGGGTAAGCTACGCTTAATCGACAAAGCATTCTCAAATCCAATCCTGATGGAATTGCTATGTTTGCAAAACAAACAGTATGAGGATTACCTGAACCAAGGATCTAAACCTAGCCTGTGACATGAAAAAAAACATGCTGGATAGACAGATATGTGTCTCAGAGACTACCCCTTATCTGGAACATGCTGCCTTTTTACATGTGGCAGAGCTTTCCCCTTACCCCCTTCAAATGCAGTTTGGATCACTGGATGGGGAATCGTACATTCATTCCTGCAGTGGTGCCTATGTCCCTTATGGACAGAGTCAGTCTGTAAACTACTCAGAGGCATAGGCACAAACCTAAGCCATCCTCTAGCCATTAAATATCAAACATATTGGTAAATATGGGTAATAAAAAAGGCTAGACTTGTAAGGGCTCTTTAGCTGTTAGCCTAATTTGTTTGTTTGTGTCTTTCGGCTTTTCCCGGTTAGGGGTCGCCACAGCAGAACTCCGGTCCGCTAATGATTGGCAGTAGATTTTTTATGTGCTGAGTTGGCCAGCCCTGATGCACAACCTTCAATGAAAGTACTCCCACTCATGCATGTCTCCACACAGAAGACGCTCTAGCTGAGAATCGAATGGCACAATGTCTTGCTGTGAGGTGACAACGCTACCGCAGCACCACCACCTCAGTATAATCTCCTATAAACCTATGAATTGATGACATAGAAAACTTTTAGACACTGGAACCAACTTAGTTTAGTTTCATCAAGGGCAAGTCATGTCTCGTCAACCTGGTGGATGTCTTTAAGAAGGTCGCTAAAGCAATGGATGAGGGCAAAACAGTTTGCACTACCTGCCTTGACATAGCCAAGGCACATGATGCCATACACCACTTGGGTATTGTTGACAAACTCAAAATGTTAGTAATAAACCCTTATATCACAAGGTGGGTAGCCTGCTGGCTCACAGACAATACCCTGGAAGTTAGAATTTGGGAGTCCACCTCCACATCAGACCTATCATTGAGTATAATGACCCCTTTGGTATGTACGCAAACAGCCACAACCAACAACTGGAACAACCCCAGAGGTTCCTCACTAAAAGACTACAGGGTGTGAACAACATGTTCTGTGCAGACCACATACAAGCCCTATTCCTATATTCTGTTTGCTATAGGCTGTTGAAGGGAGATCTATGCCTGGCATACAAAGCATCTCAGACCATTTTGATGGACCTCCTGCAAATCTGCAAGACAAACACCATCAGAATTACCCATTTTAAAGAATTAAACATTGCCTGTGATATAAACTGGATCTGTGAGAGAGACATCTATGTATCCCATAAACACCCCTGCACTGGAACAGGCTCCCCATCCATGTGAAGCGGAGTTCCTTCCTAACCCAATTCATATGTAACTCTGACTACTGAATGGGGAATTCATCACTGGTTTAGAACATGTACCTCTAATAGACAAAGGCAGCCTGAAAATGACTCATCTTTCAGGTCTCTGCTTGTAAATGCTTTATCTCCCAAGCCCCTGTTTACACTTACCAAGGGTACCAGTGTTTGTCAGATATTTGGGATGCATGGCAAGGCTTAAAAAGGCCCGGTGGTTTTTGGCCTGGTATACACCTTTGAACCTATTAGTCAAAAGAAGGAAAAGGGAGATTATGATGGAAATAAAGAGTTAAATATGCTTTGGAAGTGTCGTGAGTTAACAGATGTTGAAAGTTCCCTATCGAGTACTCTGCCAAAATATTGCGTGAACAAATACCTGTAAATAAGGAAATTATTCCTTTGAGCTTGTACTCAGGATCTGAACTGCCTAGACATAGTGAAGCTTTCTTAAGTTTAATTCTATTAGCTGCCAAATAGATTATTACTAGAAAATGGAAATCAAAGTCTAAGCTAACTGATTTTGAAGAATATGATATTATAAAAGAAGCAAATGATCTGGAAGAGGGATCTTTAGAAAAGGGAGGGAGCAAATTACATGGAAATAAATGGAAATTGTGGTAACAGTACATGCACAATTTTATTCAGGAGGAGGAAGAGGATGAGATATTGATTACCCTCAGACAGGACACAAACATCTCACTAGGGTTATGATGCAACCAGATCTAGTCAATGGGGTGGTGCATGCAAGGAATGCTCAGCATACCTGGACCAGTCGCCAAGATCAACACACAATGCAGTACCTACTGCTGAGACTATGTTCCTGTAGACACACAGTCACACCACCACTGGCCTCAGTACATCATTTACACACACACCCATAAACACACACAAACACACACACACACACACACACACACACACACACACACACACACACACACACACACACACACACACACACACACATGCGCATGCGCACACACACACACACACACACACACACACACACACACACACACACACACACGCGTGCCCTGATACACTGGGCCTTTGCAACACCTTTTCTCGGATGACCCCCTCCCCCTTAATTCCAACCTGCACACCTGCCTTCACCCTTTCTCTTACATCTCCTCTGTACTCAGATATGTCATTGCATAAGACATCTACAATGTATACTATGTCTCCCACCTGTGTAGATGATGATAACTGTGTTCTCCTTTTGTACATTGTTACTTGGGTTGCCTATGTATGATACCCTTTGTGGCCAGTCTCTGCAGGGGTAAGCACAGTCTGGTGTTAGATTATCATGCATCAATTTTGCTGCAGTCTATCTCCATTATTAATATTTCCTAGGGACTGAAGCTACGTACAATCCACTGCCGCTTTGTCATTGCCTTAGCATACTGCATCCACCTCCTTCTTGCATTGTCACCCCCTGCAGCTGGTTCCAAAGTCATTCTTTTTCTTGCTCCTCCCCCATTGCCTGCTGTTCTGCATTGGTCTCCATCTGCATATGCCTCCTCAGTGACATATTATAGCAATAACTGACAACTTGGGTGTGGTATATTTAAGCAATAACCCATGCCTGGATGTGGGTAATACCCATGGTTGGCATGGTTTTGCCCGAGTGACCAAACAAAGACAACCGTGGGTAAATCCAGGGTTATTGCTATTATACAATGACATTATTTAAGAAAAAAAATACTTTTCTTAAATAATGGCATCGTATAATGCCTCCTTGTTGCCCTTCCACAGCTGTCCAGTATTCTGCGTCAGTTCTGATGTACTGCGCATGGTCACTCAGTACATCAGAACTGTGTGTGTATGGAAGCAGTGGAGAAAGGAAGATCTCCTTTGCTTTTAAAAACTTGTCTCGCTATGTTAAAAGAGTTTAAAAAAAGCAACAGAGAAAGGAAGATCTCAGTTGCTTTTTTTTTAAGATATCTCGCTATGGTAAACTCATTTAACATAGCGAGATAAAAGCAACGGAGCTCTTCCGTTCTCTGTTGCTATCCAAAAAAAAAAGACTTATACTAATGGAAAAAGTCCGGGCAACCTGACCTTTTTCCATTAGTATAAGTCTTTGATTTACAATGTGCACGCTGACCAATCAGCGTGCACGTTTAGAAATATTAATGGGGGAGGGTCTTTGTATAATAAAGATTTACCCATGATTGATGTGTTTTATTCACGAGGGCAAAGCTATTTTCATTATTTTTGTCTGGGCTACTATAATTTCTTATCGACACATTTTCTCATTATCTTTAATCTTATTTGTTCTGGTACTTTTCCGTTCAACCCCTACCACGCATCTCACTGTATTCCTGTTAAGCATAGCATTAATCAAATGACTTGTTTTGCTTCAACGTGCATTTTCTTAACAACAAAAGTATGAGACTGCAATGTTTGGCATTATTGGCTGACTGTAAGCCTCATGGATTTACTAGAAAAACAATCATTTTACAAGGGAAGAGGAAACATGAAGCAAAATTAGGGACAAGTTGAGTGCTATGTCATGAATCACATATACTACACAGCTTTTTAAAATCAAAATGCCCCACTCCGCACTCCCCCACACCCAGCTTCCCTACCCACATACAAATGTGTGCATCTGTGCAACTCAGGTCACCCCCCCCCCCATAAAGTTCCTAGGGCACTTCTAACATGGGGAAGCTTTGCTAGATGGCACAATATATTTAGGCCATTTAAACAAAAGCACAAAGACAATGTTGTGTATTACAACAATGTTTTCGGCTCTGTGGACTTTGCAATGCAGTTCAGCTCTGTGAAGGTAACATAAACATATTTGCAGAAATTATCAGCATAGCATTTTGTGGGCCTGTCACGGACCTTTCAGTCTTCGTTGGGCTCGATGAAAACAGCGAGACACGTGGTAGGGATTTTAACGGAAAAGTACCAACGTTTAGTATTTTTTTAATGGTAGAATAATAGCTCAACAGTGATGTTTTGAAAACATTTCCCATTTTAATAATAACCTTGGAGTAACATAAAATTGTATTCATACAGAACTACATTTTTCCTTATTCTAGTAGGTGTGCTATTATAGTTAAATGTTTTGCTTTTAATAATGCTTCACATATCCAAAATAGCTTTGTGTTGCAGCTTGTTTCTATAATTATAATTAGAATTAGAATTCTTTAGTTTTCTTTTTCTTTTTTTCTCTTAAATATATATATTGCCACATTGGCGTAGCTATGGGTGAAGAAATTTAAATAAAATATGAAACTGGTTAACGACTGAAATTAAAACGTGACATAGTTTATTGATCAGCAGTTGACAATAACACTTAGCACAGTTTTAACAAATACATGCATTGGAGTAGAAGGCCTCTAATAATATTCCAGAGTGCAAATTTGAATTGAGGTGGTCTTGACTGGGTAATATATAATGATGCAAAGCCACCACTACACTTATTGGCTCTAGAGGGCACACTTGACTCCATATGCATTTCAAACCAAAATTAAACACTGAACATATGAAAATTCTATCCTAATCACAGAAATACTATGTTAAGAAATGACTGGTATGCAAAGCAACACATCTATAAAGAGCAGTATCATCTAAACTAATAGCCAAATGGGAGAAAATTGGCCTGTAAACACTTCTGGTCATCTTGTCAAGCTTACTTGTATGTATCAGCTTATTTGTGGACATACAGGTTTTTTTCCTGATTCTACCTTCCAGTCTTTTAGAGTTGGTGCATCCATGCGTTTCCAAAGACTAGGAAACAAAATCATGACCGAGAGGGAATAAAATAATCGAAGAATGAGGATATGCTTTTCATCCTGATTAAGGTCAGATGGAAAAAAACAAATAAGCAGGTAAAACTTAAATCATAATCTGTCATGGCAATGACTGCAAAAGAGTGCAAATAATTGATAAATATTTCAGGAGATGGCAGAACTATGTTACTAAACCACTCTGTCCACCTGGCTGATTGTAATTCATAAATGGCAAATGTAAATGCCCACCGTGGACAAGGTCTGAAAAAAGGATCATTTCTAAATGTTCTATGAAATGTTAGTGTTTCCGTACAAACATACATACTTTTTACTAATTTTATTTTTTTGTAAATCAAAATGATTTAATGATGGTAGACATGCTGATATACTTTTGCTTTTTTTTTCTAAGCTTTCTCTTTCCCACATTGCCCTTCACATCCCCAGAAGATGAAACTATGGTTTACACTCTCACATGAAGGATCTTGCAGGATCTACTTTACATTCACTTGCAATAGCAACAGAAATTGTGAAAATGGACACTTACTTTTGGAGTCTCTGGAAAGAGAAAAACGTTTTAAGTGATAATCTCTGCTTCAAGCACTTTGTTCTACTTTAATCATCTAGTATATATTTAAATTATATGTTAATTAAAGTCAAAAGTCAACAGCAAGGACTTAGCCTTGTTCATGTAATCTTTCTTTCAAAAATAACAGGTTTCTTAACTATCCTCAGATGCTCTCAAAAATTATAAAATAAAAGTGATAAGTATCCCCAATTCTCAACATGCAAGCGATATGGAAAGAAGAAAGAGTTACAGAGAGCTGTCTATACTTTTTTCCTGTGCCAAGAACCATAAAATATCATTATTACTGCAGCGTAAGAGCCAGGGAGATACATTTCTAAGGAAAGTTTAATGATTTCTTTCAAAGCCAGCAATTTGGGGACTGAAGACGCTGCATTGTAAAAATGTGTCACAGAGGAGAAAATAGTTGTTGAGCCGTGGTTTATTTATATGTGGCACTTAGCAGATCATTTAGTAAGGAGGAAAATAATCCATGAGAAAAGGAAACAGGGTGTTCATGTTTGAAAGTATCCATATACTGAGAAATCTTTTAAAAAATGAGTGGCATCACAAGCCTGAGTCGTCAGCTGTTGTGTCACAATAGTGTTTATTTTTTATGACAGTCTTCTGTTATTCCCTCATATACCATTTAATGATCTTTTTACATGCCTACCTCCTAGCAGATCATTTCTTTTATTAAAAATGTTACATGATTATACCTGTTGTACCAATTTCAGAACAAGCAATAGTATGTAAGAAATGTATATTATAATCTCTAAGTTCAGTTCTGGAGCATACATTTACTTCATAATAAAGAAATTCTGGAATACTGCTCTTCTAAAGACAGACTAAGTAATAAAACCGTGCCTTATCGTGTAGAAATCCAATAGTGTTACATGCTATCAAATCTTTCAGATATTTGAGGTTTTATTGGAACTCCTACTGCATTACTATATGTTAGTCTGCCAAACCGAGGCCCTGATTTGCCTTCCATGCTAATCATAGCCTCTCAGTTTTTTCTGATAAATCATTGTTGTTAATAGCTGGCTCCTTCCAAAACTCACACATGACCTGCTGATCTGTAGGCACTCGTAAAACATTTTGGAAAAATAGTCTAATCTAAAACATATGCTATTTGACTTGCATGCATTATCACTTAAGACACCTCTGATTTCTCCACAGCAAAATAATGTTACTATTTTGTATGCAAGGAATTTCTGGATGCTTGAAAGAAAAGGAAAAAAAGGCATTTATTAAAAGAAATAGGCAATGTGAGTTAAAAAGCTGGAACCATGCTTAGATTTTTTTACTGAACAAACAAAGAAACTTCTATTTCACAAAACAATTGATAGAGATCCTGTGCACATGAAGAAATGGTGGTATCCAAGAGGTATCTCTGGGTATAGAAATTATTGTTGTTCTGACATGAATGGTGTCACAGACAGAACTGCAGTAGGATGCTAATACATCTATAGAATGAAAGATTATGCTCTTATTTTAACACTGTGCATGTTGTTCACAAGAAATAGTGCAATTTGTAATTGTATGTAAAATAGAGGACTATGACAGGGTCTCTAATTATAACTGGCTTATTGTGTGTTTGAGACATGGATGCCAAGACGCTCGCCCTGATAACAAAGCTTGAGACCAAGTCATAAAGCTTTAAGTGTTGTAAAATAGAGGATTATGACAGGGTCTCTAATTATAACTGGCTTATTGTGTGTTTGAGACATGGATGCCTAGAGGATTATGATAGGGTCTCTAATTATAGCTGGCTTATTGTGTGTTTGACACATGGATGCCAAGACGTTCGCCCTGATAACAAAGCTTGAGACCAAGTCATAAAGCTTTAAGTGTTTGTTTTTGAAAGTCAGTAAAGCACCTAGAGAGTGGTGTTGTACAGGTACCTGCAGGTCTCTTAGTTCATTTCCGTATGACTAAGGATAGGGGGGTAGAGTTAAAGGAAGAAAATCAAAATATTGATTTAATTCACTTAAAGATTTAACGGAACAGGTTTTTCATTGATAAGCATCATCTGGCCAGTGAGAAGAATAAGACAGTATTTCTGGCATACTTGGCGGACTGTAATTAGTGACGGAGTAAAAATATGAAGCAAAATTCTAGGGGATAGTTGAGAGGCAAGGAAAGTCCCTAGCAGAAGACTCGATCATATCTCACAATTGATACACACACCCGTAAGCACTGTTACAATTGGGTCTCATACTATAGAAGCCCTTTTCAGATCTATTTTGTCCTGATATTGACACAACACTGCGTGCACTACATAATAATAAGAATTTAATCTACAAATATTATAGAACAGGAATACTAACACAATGAGGATAACATTCCCATTTTAGAATGAGTGTGCTAACACAGTGAAGACAAAATTCCATGTTTTGAAAATGGTTGCAAAAAGCATAAGACATGCATGTGACAGTAGTTATGACAAAGCAGGTTTGGATATTAGAGTAGTCAAAAGGAGAAGACAAAGCAAGTGGATTTTTTTGTACAACACTACCTGAAACTATTCAAAACACATAAAATAAGATTATATTATATTATATTATATTATATTATATTATATTATATTATATTATATTAATATTATATTTTGTATGGAAATATATGGCTTGTTTAAAAAGTCCTAAATTTCTAAAAAATGACCCACTCCCAAGCATGCATTGTTTGAGCATTACTAAAAACCATAACACTATTATGAGACATAAGGCAAAGCAGAGTGTCCTACTAGCATGAAGACTGCTATTTATTGCCCAATAAATGCTTGTGATGGAGTCATTTATTGTAAATGTCATTTGATCTTTTGGAAAGAGTGGATATTCCTAATACTGTAGGTTTACTGAGAAATGATACTGCCTCTTGTAAAAGTACTACCAAATAAATGACTTGAGACACTATGATCCATTTTGATGAGTATAGTAAAATAATTAAATCTTTTCACAAACTTAACTGAGACAATGAAGGAAATGACTATTAAAAACATGGATATTCTAACTGAAACTTGGTGTCAGAAAGAATACAATACTTTCCAAATGTAAGAAAATAGAATAATTAAGTCATTATGAGTATTTATTGATTTTGTGTTTCCATCTAAACATAAAACAAGCAAAGTAAGCACATGGAATCACTAATTTCACATGAAAGAGGTAGGTGATATAACTAGTTATGAACTTTTGAAAACTGAAGTGGACATGTATTCACATACACTGATTTTTATCTAGTGACAACCACTACTGTGACAATGTAAGATTGTTACACTTCACAAATAAACAGACTGGGAAATTTGGGTATAGCACTTGTCTAAAATAACAAGTAGCATGCGCTTCTGTTTGCATTATTAGATATCATCGGCAGCTTATACTTTTTTCCACATTAAGGCTGATTTAGAAAATATGAAAAGAGTGCAAAGGAATAAAAAAATTGTGTAAAATAACACTGCCCATGATTGGTACTCCTCACAATTCCAGATGGTAAAGAACTTATAGCAGGGGTAAATCTGATAATAGGGGGCAGCCAACAAAAGGAAAAGGAAAAAGACTGACACGATGTAGGTAACAGGATGAAATAATGCGGCTGACAATTAAGACAGGCTAGACAACTTGCATAGTCCCAGCAATAAGATAGGCTGTCGTATGTGACTGAGAAGTCAAGTGTGGAAACAGTGTTGTCAAAGGACAGGTAAGGTAAAAAGCAATTAATGACATCAGGAGGACACCTTACATATCAAAAAAAGTCTACAAAGCAGGATTTGGCTTGTTTGTGCAACATTATTTTGAAGTAGTTGGTAACCTTTAACATTCAGAGTATATTTCATATAATGGCTTATAGCTAGATAAGCACTTGTTTAGAATGTAAGACCAGAAAGTTGAAAGAAGTAACCAACAAAGTCTGGGCATTAATTTAATATTGGTCCTATAAAATAGTTTTAAGGGCAACTACCTTTATTGTTCATTAAGTTCTGCATGAAAGCAGGGTGACACATATACACTGCATGCAGTCATTAGCGTTACTTTGGGTAGCTTTTGAGGCAGATTGTAATTGAATGGTCAAGGAATACATATTAGTTTTCCAAGCCTAAGAATGAATAATGCTTTGTCAAGTTAGTCCTTTGCTAAAGGTTATTGTAGTATAGACTAAGGAGCAGTAGGAATGCTGGTAATGTGAGGCAAATGAATGCTAAAGATACTGAAAAAATACAGTGTGTAAAACATTGTTGCTTACAGTGTTACTGTTTAACACATAATCCTGGGTAGTGATGGCAGAGCAGCTGAGGAACCTTCAGGTGATGTATATGAAATACCTGAAGCACAAACTGAGGAACAGATGAAGAAATAAGAGCATCAAAAGCAGCAGACAAAGTAACCCCAGTTGTAAAGAATGTTAAGAATATACTGCTGTGGCACAGTTGCATGGGCTGGAAAGAAGGCGATTTTGCAAATTATATTTTTAGGAGAGACAGTAGGTAGGTGAGAAGAGAAGAGAGCATCCTGCTAAGAGAATTTAGGTACCTCGTTAAGAATTATCAGTCATTGACTGTGTCATTGGATGCCTGAAGTTGATAACCCATGGAATACTGACCAATGCTGTTACAGCCCAGGTAATGCCTATAAGCTGGCCTTTACATGTGTCCAGCTGCATATGACTTAATTGCCACAGATCTATAAGATACTCTCTGATATATTACTTAATTCAGTGTGGATCAGAAAAAGAAGAGCAAGGTGGTGACATGATACTTTGTTAAAGTGGATGTAGCTCAGACAGTTGTACTATTAAATGTGGCTGCGATGAACCCCCTTTACTCAAAGGCAGTAACTATGGAGCATCAATACTCAAGACTGTCTCTGGTATGAGAGTGTCACTAAAAGCTGGGATAGAAAAATACACTTTCGCCTAACAGTACACCAGGAACAGGCTTCAAACCAGGGACTAGAATATATGCTTCACTCCAGGTCCCCAAATGTGTCTTCACAATAACCGCTGCAGACTGTGTCCCAGTTCTAGGTATCTGACACACTCATTCTTAAATGTCTGATATTTACACATGCACACACTCTCTTGGGAAAGACTGACACAAATTTACCCACTGTGTTCCTTCAACCAAATTACAAGGTAATGGCTGCCACCATTCAGATACCACAATACCCTTCAAAAGGAGTGTTTAATTATATTGGATAAAATAGATATTGATATAAATGGTAGCATGAAACCCAAGCAGTAAGGCTTTTCAGAGTGGTCCTGGTGTTATCACAATAAGCATAAACAATCTCAAGTTATTAAAGTATTTACTAAATAACCAGCCACAATGAGAGGTAGTAAAATATTTAATGATAAATAAAAGGATTTAAAAAATGTAAATACTGAATAACTGATTCTAATAAACAGCAGAGTTTCACACACAAAATGTGAAAACAAGTTTCTATATTACCCAATCAAATATTTAGGTTAGCGAATACTTAAACGTCAAAGTGGTAATATCAAAAAATTAAAACAATAAATGACCAATTTAATGTCAGGGATGAATTCTCTCAGCTGCAAAAAAAAATAAATAAATTAAACCAAATTGAAGTGGGGGCCTTCACCCTCCACACCCCCCAATGTGGGGGGCTGTGCCCGCCACACACCCCCTAACTAAATATACCAACTCCGAGATTGCTCTACAGTGGGGAAAGGGGTAATATCCACATCACAGCCAAGGGAATTATTTCCCTGCGTTAAATCGGCTGTTCACGGTTTTTTCCTTTTGCTACTACCAGTTCGATGTTTAGGTATTCACTAACCTAAATGTTCAATCAGGTAATTGGAACCCTGAAAACAACACTGTAAGATAGATTTCACAGTGATTTTAGAAAACCTGTAACTAACTAGCTGTCTTTCCCTGACTATCTAAAGATTAACTGTCCCTTTCTGATCTAATTAAGGCAAGATGAGAAATTATGTCCACACTTCAGGTTGTTGTCTGTCCTCAGAGACTGGACCAACTACTCTGGAGACAACTGGACTACAACTGCTGAACAGCTCTGGAAGACAAACTGAATAACTGAACTAGTGCCTGACACAGAACCTGCTTTTATCGCAGATTTTTAAAAGCAACAGGAAGCTGCTATGAGAATTATCTCTCATATCAGACTTTGAAAAGTAAACAAACAGCTGCAGTGAAGATTCTATTCTCCCAACTCAGGCACACTATGACAGCACATCTAGGTCTTTAAAAAAAAAAAAAAGACATGAACATGTACATCTGGTCAGACAGAAGAACACTGCCTGACTCAAACATCCTGCAGAAATCAGAGTGACAATCAAAAGACACAAACTTACGTACAAAATTATAGCTAGTCATGCTGACATATGTAGCACAGGGTAATTTACTATTATTTACAAAACTACAGCCAGTCATGCTAACACAGATAACAATATTTAATATCCTCGCAGAGGCCATAATGCAAGAATAAAACTGCATATCTTTGAGAAATAAATGAAGGCTAAGAACCACTGCAAAATTAATGGGTGGGTGAATTAATGTAGGAATGAATAATGAAATAAATGGATGAATGACAGTGTGAGTGAATGAATGGATAATGAAAATATAAACATAGAATGGATGTGATTGGATGAATAGAATATAAATGACCCCCCCCCCATATAAAAGATTACTGCATCCACAAATGAATATACTTTTTCAGGCTTCTTTGGATTGCAGTTCATAATATGGCAAAACAAGCTTCTAATAGATATATAAAAACAGACTCTGGAAGATAATTAAAGATCCTGTTATTCCAAGGCAGCCACAGTTTATGTTTTGCAATCTGAAAATTTTCTTTCACTATAAAATTATTTTGGTACTTACGTATTATTGCAACCAGATTTTTAGGGTCACGAAATTTGCATACTACAAGTGAAACAAGGCCATTTAAGACTCCAAAATGATATTCTAAGTGTTTTCTACTGTTGCTTTGCATTGCTTAAGTATCAGGAGCTGAGTAAGCTGTACACATTCACAGGCAGTTTCTTTCGGTAGTTACACAATGTAAACATTTCCGATGTAGCACTGCTACCATTACCTGTCATCGCAAGCAACTTCCAAAGCTGTCATCATTCTTCCCGTTTTTTCCCTTTGACCTTTACTGCCCACCTCAAGCAAGTCTGACCACAAGTCAGATGGCAGGGACCTAATTCAACATACCAACTTTAATAATGAGCAGGAAAGCAAGCAGGCAGTGCCAAAGTAACAGCCACGCACACCTTCCGTGGGGTGCTGTCTGTGAAGGAGATGAAGTCTAAAAAAAACGCACGCTGTTACTAACAGCAATAGTCATTGATGAGTCTGAACAGTTACTTTTTGTGAAGTCTGGCATCCCTTATGGTCTGCGTTTATTTAGTAATAAATCACATTTGTTAAATGTAACCGGCACAATATAGGGGCATTTTGTTAAACTTGCTCTAACACCCGTTTTACAATTCTGCAGAATTCGGTGCATACGATGCAAGCCCTAACAATTAAAGCATGCATCTGTACAGCACGCAAATCAGGAAGAGGATTTCTAAACTTTCTGCTCTTTCTGAAGGTAACTCACACTGTTTTATGAGCAGTAAGGACTTTCAATAACACTTTGCACTGTTGCATGGCTTTGTTTTAGTTGAAGTATGCTATTTTCGCAGCCATGATAATCTAGTTGCGATAATACGTAAGTACCATTATTTGTTAAAAATTTGATAGTTTTTTTTTTTTTTTAATGAAACAGGTGCATGAAGGTGAATATGACATTTATAGTGTGTGCTTGAACATCATGAGGTTATTTTGACTGCTAACACGATAACTAAAAAAGCAACACAAATAATAAGCAAACAACAGACCTGAATCCGCTGAGCATTTATTCGCACAATATGATAAAAGAGATTACTGCCTTCATCTAAAAGATAATAGACTTCTTCAGCTACATTAAACAATGACTAATTTAATTATATAGCTTCTCTGCAGATCACACGATACTCTTGTATAAATAGAACCACTTCCTTTTTACAATTTACCCATACCATTGGTTATAAATTTATTAGGGTGGCCACGGTGGTGCAGTGGTTAGCGTTGCCGCCTCACAGCAAGAGGTTCTTTGGTTCAATTTTCAGCTGGGGTGCCTTATGTGCAGAGTCTGCATGTCCTCCCTGTGGTCACGTGAGTTTCCTCCAGGTGCTCCAGTTTCCTCCCACATCCCAAAGACATGCAGTAGGTGGATTGGACACTCCAAATTGGCCCTAGGTGTGAGTGTGTGTGTGTGTGTGTGTGTGTGTGTGTGTGTGTGTGTGTGTGTGTGTGTGTGTGTGTGTGTGTGTGTGTGTGTGTGTGTGTGTGCCTTCTGTGGAAGGTTGGGCACCGGGCTGGCAACTTGACACAGTAAAACTCCACTGCCAATCATGAGTGGACAGATGATTCACTGTGGCGACCCCTAACTGGGAAAAGAAGAAGAAGATTGGTTATAAATGTATTGATTACTTGGATGCAATCATTAGTTTGGATTTTTTTTTAATTTCTCCAAGTCTTTTGGGTTTCTAATACCATGATGGAAATGGACCCCATTCCTAAGTCAAAGTGTGATTAAAGATCATAAAATTAGCATTGTTTCAATCTTTGATGTCAGCCAAAAGTGCTCTTCACAGCACTCACAGTGTGCCCAGTAATGACTCCTGCAATTTGTACGGGGTTACATGGATTGGTATCATATCTAAATACAATTGTAAATTCTTTTTTATAAGATGCATTGTTCCAACTACTGTTGGAACTGTCTGGGTATCTTTCTTCCACATTGCTTTCATTTCTGCCTGCAGATCCTGATATTTTATGACTTTGGGTCACTGTATTCAAGACACTGTAGTCACTGGGTGTAACAATTTCAATGATCAATGCTACTTTTGTCTTCTTTTCTTGAACCACTATATCTGGTTTTCTAGCATCTATCTTTTGAACTGTTGGTAATGGGTGATCCCATGTTCATAGGTTCATAGGTGTGTACTAGGCTAATGGCCCTGGAGCCTATATAAGTCTAACCCAAGAAGATTCTCTGGCATCATGCCACCCAAAGTTAGTTCCCAGTGCCCCTGTCAAGCAAGGCTACTGAGGTGATCCCCGGGTTGAACTTCCTATTGACTACCCACTTGTCAAGATTTCTCTTAAAGAGGGCCAGTGAAGTGCTCTGCTTGACGTGAATGGGAAGTTTGTTCCAGAGTATGGGAAGTCTCTGGATTAGGAACCTGTCCCTCCAGCATGTTCTGTTTATTTTGGTAATGAGCTTAAGGTCCCTGGACCGTGTGACACGAAGGGATTGGGATTTCTTTAGGTGTAGCATATCTAGCAGCCCTGGGACAGATATGGCTTTGTAGGTCAAGCAGAGATCACCTTTAAGTAGGCAATAAGAGACGGAGTATAGGTGGAGTTTTTTGAGTCTGTCCATATAGGGCATGTGTCTAAGGACTATGATCCTCTTAGTGAGGTATTTTTGCGGCCTTTCCAGTTGTTGTAGGTGTCTAATGAGGTACATACCAAATGAGGCTTTGTATTCTATAATAGGTCTAATGAGTGACGTGTAGAGAGGGATTATGACCTCTTTCTTCCTGGATGAGAAACCTTTTGTAATGAGATGTGCCATATAGAAGGACTTTCTGACTACAGTGGCAATGTGGTTATCAAAGGAGAGCTTGCTGTCAACCTGTGTCTCCAGGTCTCTTATCACACCTTCAGTGTTTAGTGGACTACCACCTATGTGGTAGTTCATGGGCACCGAATTTTTTCCAAAGGGAATCACAATGCACTTTTTGGCATTGAGCTTAAGGCCATAGTTCTGTCACCAGTCAGTGTTGTCAGTGAGGCCTTTTTGTAGAATGTCTACATCAGCTGGAGAATCAATAATGGCTCCCAGTTTGCTATAATCTGCGAACTTGGTCAGCCAGAGTCCTTTGTGTTGGCTTGAACTTCAGAGAAGTAGATGCCAAACAGGACAGGACCTAGGACTGATCCCTGTGGGACACCACTTGTAACTAGTCAGTAGTCAGATTTGGAGACCACTACTTTCACAGTGTGGGTTCTATCAGTGAGCCAGTTGTCAATTCATCTTATTACATAGAGGCTTATGCCTAGTTTAGTGAGTCTATCTATGATTCCTGAGTGAGGGATGGTGTCGAAGGCCTTGGCAAGATCTAGGTAGGCTGTGTGAACTGCTTTGCCCTCATCCACAGCTCTGGTGACAGACTTGAAGAAGTCTATCAAGTTAAGCATGCAAAATCTACTTTTCACAAACCCATACTGCGTGGGGTCCAGAGTTTGGAGATTCCCTATGTCCTTACTTATAAGGTCCATGATGATGCGCTCTATACTCTTACATATCAGACTTGTCAGGCTAATGGGGCGGTAGTTCCCAGGGTCTGTAGTCGCTCTCCCTTTGGGATGACGGTAGGAGTGTGCTATTTGGTAGGAATAAAGTCTAAAATGAAGCTGTGATTGAACAGGGTATCAGGTGTGGTGCCAGTTTATTTTGTAATTCATGTAGAACACAGCCAGGGATATTATCAGGTACCATGGAAGCTGTATTCTTGGCTCTGCCCAGTGTGGTTTTTACCTGTGCAGCTGTGATAATAGGGACTTGGCATTCCTCAGGTATTGTGATAGGCCCTTTAGAGGGTGAAAAGAGGGTAAAGTTCGCACTGAACCTGTCAGCCAATATGTTGCCAATATCAGCTGGTTCTGTATATGTATTGCCATTGTGCTGTAACTCAGAGCAGATCTGAGTATTGCCATGTAGATTCTTGACATAACTATAGAATGCCTTGTGGTTGTCTTTAGAATCTGCAGCAATTTTGTTTTCATAGCTAGCTTTAGAGGATTTGATGATGGATCTCAGTTGTTTGCTGAGGCTAACAAAGGAGTTTTTCCAGTCTTGGGACTTCACCCTTTTCTGCAACAGTTTTTTCCTTTTGTTGCAGAGTTTGTTTATGGGACCACCAGACTGGCTTCCTTTTTTTGGAGGAGAGCATCTTGATTCTGTTTGCTGCGGCCCATTCCATGCACGTGTGTATGTGCTCATACAGTAAATTGGTGTATGATTCAGCAGTCATGCACCTATTTTCCATTTGCATGGGTGTCGTGAAGTTAGCCACCTCTGTTTTTAGAAGCCCAAAATTGGCTTTGAAGAAGTTTTTTTTATGGTGGTTTCCTTTTGGGGAGGGTGAGGGTGGGATGTGGATATCCATGGTGATTAGCTTGTGGTCAGATCTGACCAGGGAGGAGTTGATTACTGGTGTAGAGCAATGGTCACCCATGTTAGTAATGACCAGGCCAAGGATGTTTCTACCCCTGGTGGGGTTAAGAATGAGTTGGTCCAGGGCATTGGAATTAATGAATTCCAAAAAATGTTGAGCAAGTGTGTTGGTGCATGAGTAATTTTCCTAGTAAATGGAGGGGTAGTTAAAGTCTCCCATTATAAGGGTATTGGGTTGTTCCATAATATTTTCCAGTGTATTTAGGAATGTGGATTGGGAGTCTTGAGACATGGTGGGGGATCTATAGCAGGCTACAACCTGGATTGTAGTTTTATCCAGTGTTAGTTGTACCTGAAGTATCTCTGATGCATTATGTTGGGCTACTAGTCTGGAGGTCTGCATATCCTTTATGAATGTGAAGACACCACTGCCTTTAGTGCTTCAGTCCAGGTTTAGTTGCCAAAAGGTATAGTATGAATTATAGCTTGGTAGTGCTGGGGTGCTCTCCGGAGCCTTGAACCAGGTCTCGGTCACTGCACAGATGTCAATGTTCTCCATTTTAATGAGTGCTTTGAGTGAGTGCATTTTGAGATTTAGACTTCTAGCATTGAGTAGCATAACCCTCAGATTTCATTTACTTGTAGCTGTTATGGTAGTAATTTTGTCTTTAGGACATTACCTAAAAAGGCATTATGTGGGTGGCAAGAGCCTTGGCCAGTATCCGGAATCCCTGGAGTGACAGGTGCAGGCCATCTCTGGTGAAGCATAGAGGTCTATCGATCATGTCATTCCAGGCAGACAGATACTGGATCCCCTTAGAATGACACCATAAATGTAGCCAATTGTTGAAGTCAATCATTTTCTGCTTGTACTGTTCTAGGTGATGGTAGGTTGCTACTCGTCATTTTCTATAATGCTTTGTGACTCATGTTTCCAGTGTTTTTCAGCCACTTCAATACCATAATGTTTGCACAATCCCCAGTGAAACATTCTTGCCACATTATTATGCCTTTCAATATACAGTCCTTCTGCCATTAGTATGTCACAACCAGCAACAAAGTGTGTGACTGTTTCCAATTCGGTTTTACAAAACCTATATTTGTCTGTTTCTCCCACATGTTCAATGGACTTTGTAAACCAGGGTGTACATAGCCCACTAGCTTGGGCTGCCAATATTAACCTTTCATCTCTTGGTTTGAATTCACCTGTCCTTAACCATTCCTGTGTTCATTCCTGATCAACATGAAGTTCTTCTCGAAGTTTTCAATGCTTGCAACTATATTTATGCATTTTCCACATTTCTTGCCTTCTCATCTGGTCCTTCACCTTATATTCTTTCTATTGCTTTTTTGGCACATTTAGTTGCTGCCTAATTTTTATCTACTTATGGTTTGATTTCCATCGGTTATACATTTATTTATTACTTGGATGTAAGCATCAGTTTATGAATAAAGTCATGACATCCGAGATATTTCGTAAGTCAACTTATTCTAATGGGCTGTTACATTACAATAGCAGTCATCTTCACCAACAAAAGTAGGCAGTTGTCAAGGGACAGGTGGTGAGAGCTGCAAGGATGACATCTAACATTGTTTACTTTATCAAGGAATCTGACACCTTAAAGGATATATTTATCAGAAGGGATTACCCAGCGTCCTCGGTTACATCTATCACGTATGAAGTAATCAATAAAATAAGGATAATATATATATATATATATATATATATATATATATATATATATATTTGGATATGACAGTTGGCTCTGTCAATAACAAATATATCATTAATGATAAAGCCAACAGCAATTTTGGTTATGCATTTGTCACAAGCTATTGTACAAACAGTGACCAAATTGCTTCCATTGTTGCAAAAAAAAACTGGCAGATTTTTTTTTTCAAATAAGGAAGTATATGACAAACTTGGTGCTTTTCTGAAAATCATATACAAACGAGGTCATTGTCTAAAAAATTATTATGAAATTATCTCTTCCAACAAAAAGGATGCCCCGGGGAGAATGTCTAATTGTGAGGCATTTAGTATGTGTCAATACATTCAAATAGGAGAAAGTATCAGAGTGAAAAAATTGACATTTAAAGTTAATGGACATTATAATTGCGATACAGGCGACATTGAGTATATAGCTGTCTGTACCCAATGCCCCACTTTCTATATTGGAAAAACAGAGAATAAACTAAGACAGCATATTTATGAACACATGTTTGAAATCAGTAATGGAAAGGCAACCAATGCATTATTCAAACATTTGTTTAGTTATAATGATCATGGATTTGAAACTTCTATTTTAGAAAAATGTTGATGAAGGTCCTAAGGGTGGCTCTTGGACAATATCACTTGAACAAAGGGAATTGTGCTGACAACTTTACCTTTCGATTCTGGTCTTAATGAAATTATTAGTATTAGTAGTATTTTAAAGATGAAGGCATTTGAGACGTAAATAAATAAGGTTTACTTCATCTTTTTACTTGATATAATCTAGTTCACATTTTAAATGGATATATCTTTAAATTTCAGATAGCCAGTGTCATGTGATCTGCAGGGAAGCTATATAATCAAATTATTTATTGTATAATGTACTTGAAGAAGTCTATTATCTTTTAGATGAAAGTGCTAATCTCTTTTATGTTATTGTGTGAATAAATGCTCTGTGGATTTGGGTCTGCTGTTTGTTTATTTTTTTTGTATTGGCTGCTAACTTTGAGCAATACTACCTTTATAGAGTCTTGATTTTGTTTGACTATGTTGGCAGTTTGAGAAACCTGACACCTTGACTGAAAAAGGCAACGCATGGGAAGGAAAACGTTTTGGCCAATATGTGAAAGCCACGAGATGAGAGGTGTTGGTTATCATTACCAAAGCAAGTAGGAAGGGATGTTGATTATCTTGTCCTGGTCTGCTATATAACAGACCCCCTTAGAAGGATGCCAATGACTAAGTTACTAGTTAAAGTCTATTATTTTTCTTGGTATTGTGGTATCCTTCTCAATGATGGTAGGTTGCTGCTCAGCACTAGTTTCATACCAAAATCAGTCAAATATTGTGAGGGCTCCATCATGTCTCTCATCATATTATCCAGATAAGTGAATCTTAGGTCATTCACCCCCACTTGCACAGTGACCAGATTATATGTGTACCTTGTGTTAAAGGACTTGAGAGTTCTACAGACATAGCAGATCCTGGCACCTGACAGGCAGCTTACCGTCTCACTGTCCTTTTTCAGCATGGTGACTGGTGCATCTGTGTGTCTCACTGTGGAGTCACGTATAACTAATCCATTTTTCAGAAGTATTATCCTGGCCTTGCTGTCTCAAGATCATCAACCTACCAGCTGGTGGACACTTTTTCACTATGCTACTTACTGCATGTTGTCATTTAGGTTTGGGTATTGACTTCTTAAGCACATCAGCTCAAGATGGGTGTATTTGCCAATTAAGAGCAAGGCTGGCATTGTTGTATGATGTGGGTGTCAGAACTGTCAATCTGGTGGGTACTACCAATAAGTTTGGATGAGAAACTGCCCTCCATGGTTTGTAAATGCCTAGTGCTATCAGGCAAGCTAGAGATGATGTAGGACACTGCAAACTCATATTTAATACTGTCTGGTGTGCAACGAGCACACTGATTTATTTTTTTTGAATGGAAAGGGTTTTTTTACTAATTATTATTTAACAGTTGAGATACGGTTTGCTATTGAAGACAGTATAATACAGAATAAAACTGCAAAAAGTAAGGTAGGAGTAGACAATGAAGAACTATGATAGTTACATTTATTCAGCAGTAGGCACGCAAGTTCCATAAAGTGGCATGGCTGGTCCAATCACTGACAAAAACAGAGAATCACAGTTGAAGTAAGGCACAGCTGGTACAGTTTTAAGTCTCTCTCAGATTACAGAACAAGACGGTTGCAACATAACAAACAGCAGCAGCAATCCAATCACAGTGAAGGCAGTCTCAGATAATAATTTAAATGCAGTATTAAAGCTCAGCTGTCTCTCATGGTTGCCACAGCAGCAGTATAGTGGCTAAGCTACGTGGCTTAACTTCCACAATAGCAGAGTGCTGCATCACAGTGAATCACTACCTCCAGAATGGCATACAGAACCTGAAGGTAGTAATGAGCGTAAATCAACAGAGCAGTTTAAAATACATAATAATTTTACAATTTGTGACTGCAATATGAGAACTAGCAAACAAGTTCAAGTACTATAACAGTAACGAGTTTCAATTACAATGCAAACAGTAGCAACAAATGGTGCTCCGAAATCAGTAAAGACAATAGTAACAACTTTCTGGAGAGTGGAAACAGCACCTTTCCGTTTGGGCCAAATGCTGAATGGCATACAGAACCTGAAGGTAGTAATCAATGTAAATCAACAGAGCAGTTTAAAATACATAATAATTTTACAATTTGTGACTGCAATATGAGAACTAGCAAACAAGTTCAAGTACTACAACAGTAATGAGATTCAGTTACAGTGCAAACATTAGCAACAAATGGTGCTCCGAAATCAGTAAAGGCAATAGCAACAGCTTTCTGGAGAGTAGAAATAGTACCTTTCCATTTGGGCCAGATGCTGCAACAGCAGGCAAATAAAAGCAATAGGACAATTTCAGCTTACAGCAATGACTAACAGATTGATTTGGATGCCACAAGAGTAGACAAGTTAAAGTAGTGTGACAGTTTAGATTTTATAGCAATGACTAGCAATTTGTATTGGATATCATGTCAACAGACAAATAGGCGAATATGGCATTGTACAGTATGTCTGTAACAAGAGTTGAATTCTACACTAAATATGTTGGGCTGCTTTGAGTAAGTGCACTGAGCAGCAGCAGCAGCTGTCCATAACTCTGCACAGGTACATGCAATTATCAGCGACAGTGTGCATGTGTCTACAACTGTGCTCAAGGGTCTGCGATACAGCACAACTGTGGTGATATGCTGCAGCAGCTCACAAATGTACTCAGGTGTTTGGACCACTGCACAACTGTGCTCAAGTGTCTGTGTATTGTGCTCAAATGTCTGTAACACTGCACAGCTGTGCTCATGTGTCTGTGTATTGTGCTCAAATATCTGTAACACTGCACAGCTGTGTTCAAGTGTCTGTGCATTGTGTTCAAATGTCTGTAGCACTCCACAACTGTGCTCATGTGCTGCAACAGCTCATAATAGGCGCCACTGAGCCATTATTCACAGCTCATAACTGTGCTCAGTTGAATATTGTTCTGCACTGCAGCTTTAACATGCAACAGTGGTGACAATGCAAACATACCTTTTATAGATTTTACTACAAAAACTAAAAGGTGCATGCACATAAAACTATTAAAAATAGTTCTCAAGTGTGCACAGGCATGCTGTGTAGTGGCATCATTTTTCTGATCAAGTCGAAGATGTCCTCAGGCACACTCATATAGTCACATCTGAGCCTAAGACAGCTTCACTGTCTGCAATGCACTTTAAATGACAAGCATTTCTTGTGCAGATCATAATATCATAATAAATATTGTTGTCACAGGGCCAAAATGATGTCATACCCAAAGCATGTGAGGAAGCAATCTGGTTAATGCAAGGAATTAAAAAGGTAAATACTAGAAATATGTTACCATGTGACATTTCAAGGTAAAACAATGCTGAAATAATTATTTCTCTGTGACAGACTGGATGCTGTTAGTGATTTAGTTTAAAATTGTTCTAAAGGTAATGGAGAACTAGATTCTTCAAGGCAAAGATCAAACCAAAAGACATTCAATATGGAAGACAGTATAGTCATTTGAAAATCATTACAATGTACTTAGAACACTAAAGAAAAAAAGACATCATTCATATACTGTATGCCATCATTCATATACTGTATGAAAGGACACAATCCAACTGGCAGATGGACATAGATAGGGCATTTTGGGCCTCAGCCAGCCTAGCAGAAGGCACCAAAGTTTTTAGTAGTACTAGTTCCTGCATCCCTACCAAAAATATTTGCATAAGCAGTAACATGTAAATAAACTATAACTCCCAGAAATATAATACAACTATATTTCAGGGTTCAAGCATCTTCATTCAATGTTTATATAATATATAAATTTGTGATTTAGATTAAAAAGACTAGAGAATCAAATATGTAACTCCTCTTCTACATAAACCGGCATTGAGAAAGACGCTGTACCGTGCGTTCATATAAGTAGTTAACAATTCACATGTAGCATGCAGTCCTGTGAAACTGATGCATCACTGGGTTATGTAAAGCACTTTATAGCTTGTTAATGTATATACCCTACAGATAAACAGAACAAAATGTAGAAGATAAAGCTTTCACAGGAGTACAGTCATGCTGAAATAAAGCATATAGTTCACTGAAACCAATGATCATTTATATATAGTAATGACAAACAAAAATGAATTTACATCTTTCAAAATTAAAGTCTTAGAAACTTCTGGCCTGCCATTTCTGTCAATGTCCACTTACAGGCTTAGTGAAATAAGCCAGAAACCTCATGATGAACTCAGGTAATGTTCAAAACAGGTATCAGAGAAAATTAGACAAGAAAACAAAAAAATAAAAAATAAAGAGGAAAACAAGAAAAACATTCCAGTAAGAATTCATGTGTGAAAACTGTCTTTAGTATGTTATTTTTAATTAACTGAGATGCTGGTACAAAGGGTCTTTGCTGTAACTGCAGTAAATTTGTGGTGAGTGGAAGCCAAGAGAAATAGCCACCAGTTCATGAGAAGATATCAGATTAATGTCAAAATCCATCACTTTTTAAAATTCAAATTGCTACAAGTCTATCTTTTGTCAGAAAGTAATGGCTGTCTTCAAGCATAAAGCAAAAGACTTTCAAAGAAAATGTCATGAGAACTGGTTTCAGTACCGTGAGTTAAAGACTCACCTCCTACAGAATAATTTGTTTAAGTCATGCCTTTTGATGCTCTTAATTGCAAAGACATATACTATTCTTAAGGATGAGTGCACAGATAGAACACATAACTATAGCTGGTTGCATCAACAAAACACATAACCATAGCTGGCTGCTTCAACAATGGTGATAACAACAAAACTTCTAAAAACTGATAAGGTAGATATGTTAACTGATATGAAATATGAGTAACAAAGCATCAGTTTTGGCCTCAGTGGCTTAAGCATTTGTGTGTATGTTATGGTTTTGAGAGCTTTAATAATTAAATCCAATATATGAACTGTGATAAATTCCACTGATTTGAAACATGTGTTGGCTGATGTATATAAATGAACTTAATGAACTCAGCAGAGTTTTAAGAAGAAAGGAAATGAAAGTAAGCAATAAAAAAGTAGTTACAAAGAGTTTTTCAGAGAATGCGTAAGGCTGGATATATTGTCACCTTGGATTTCACTGTACATTATGGTAAATGTCCTATTTGGATACAGGACAGCATTATTCTTTCAGGAAAACTTGACTAGGCTAAGAAAGCACTTCCCCCCAGGTTGTTAGCCTAGTAATGATCGATGAATATGAAAGGGGAAGTGTTAGATGAGCTGGAGAGGTCACTGAGTCACAGAGTGGGCCTCTTATTGTCAAGAAGACACGGAAAGTATAGTGTCAACTGAAGGTAATAAAATGCTGACTGAGGAAAAAAGCTCAAGGAACTTAAAATTGCTCATCACAGTTTTTATTCACCTCTCTTTCCATAAAATATTGCTCCTATACATTAGTTCAAATACTGCCAAAAGTTTGTAAAATTACAAAAGAAGCAGAATGTTACACGTTACATGAAAATTAATTAAATATGACACAGAAGGACCATTATTTTGTAAAGTATATTCTCAAATAAACTAATGAGTTAAGAAAGTGCTCTTAATTTTATAATGTGATTGCTCAAAGATGTGATTACATATAAATCACTTACTAACGATTTGAAAGATATTTATGAAGAAATGAAGTGCAATTAGTACAAGCCTACATTATACAGCGGTCTGAACTTTATAACTTTAGTCTACTGTTTAAGAATACACTTAATTTCTGTAGATGATCAAAGTAGGTGTTTGCCATATTAATGACAGAGCAACTTTATATTTGTCATTTATGGAGATGCTGTCTTTTTCCCAAGAACTGTCTTGTCCCCACAGCCATTAAGTTTTAATAGAAATGCATTTTTTAATTACAAGTACAGGCCTTTGTGCTGGTTAGTCAGTGGTTTATCAAGAACAAAAACTACAGTAATTAAAACAAACCGTTAAATTATATCAGCATATTTCCTTTGTTTGCCAGCATTCACAGCCACTGTAACTTTTTCACAAAATTGTATGAATGGAAAATAGAGGGTATATGCTTAATATTCACGAGCACATATGATTGTTTATTTGTCCATTTGAATAAAATGTGGGAATTTGTATTGGTTAAATGGTTTTAAAAGTAGTATAAATACAATTAAAGATTTTAAATTGGGCATCTGATGAAGTCCAACAAATGTGGATGAAAACGCAACGTGGAATAGAAGGCGTTTATGTGTTTCTTTGTCAACTGTTGTTTGGAATAAATTATCAACTTTTAAAGTTTGGCAAGTTCGTTTTTTACCTCTCCAAGCTATCTGCACTCTTGTTTTTGGATTACTGGTTTTTGTGAGTGCTTCCAATAACTTGGTTTATTAGCAACTTTTTGCGGACCAGCAATGGAGAGAGATTCCCCGATGAACAGCAAGGGGTTAGACGAACTGGGCCAATCGTAAGCTGATTGGACAGCTTACTGAACTGATAGACCTTTTAATGCCGCTTTGTAAATCCTTGGTGGGGACGAACATAAATGCGTCCCATGTATCAGGAAGTAGAACCGAAGGGTTATCAACACACAAAAACAATAAAGAGGGAGCTTATTGGGGATAATTATGGCACCGGTGACCAGGATGAACCGAACGGTGGAACTTTTAATCCTGAAGCCACACCAAGGATTTTTGGTAATAACAGTTCTATGGAATTGGTCACAGGAGACAAAGGCAACAAAACTAACATCAAATTGCTGACTTTGGGTCAGGCAAATTCAGGTACTTTTTTAAACAAAGAATTGAAAGAGACAACTGACGGGTTAAAAGTTAATTATTGCTTTAAATTGGAAAATGGAGGTCCTCAGGGGCCTTATAATACTGATTCCTACTGTAATAAGGTGGACAAGATTTCAAAATTAATGTTGAAATACAGAACATTGTGCATTGAAAACGCATACCTTACAGAATGTATTAATAGGAACATTGTTCCAATAGGTTTAAGGGTATATAAATACCCTAATAATGTACAGATGGGCTCTGTTTTCCACAAAAAATTATCAGAAGTATTTAATCGATGTGGTCTTGATGTTTTAAGGTTAATTATTAAGGAGAATGGTAGAATACAGGAAACACTGCAAAAAGAAATTGATGAATTGGATATGTATATTAAGGAAGATCTTATTTTTGGGATTAAGGAAGAAAAAGAAAAATATTTTAGAGTAAGGAATGAGACTGATGGTAAATGTGATGAGTTAATTAACAGAAAAATGAAAAAACTAAAGAGGGATATTCAAGAATATGAAAACAATGTCAGTTACCCCAAACAACCATATTTAAATAGGATAATTTATGGACATAATGGACAGGAGAAAGATAGCAATCAGAACAATGTGCAGATGTTTAATGGATGGAATGAAAATGTTTATGACCTAGATTTTCCCCCATTAATTAGGGAAAATAGGTTGATTAATGAGCAAGTACATTGTAATGAAAATTTTCAAATGGGGGGGAGAGGGAGGGGGAGATATTAGATACATATACCCCTGTCCCAAATGAGGAAAGTTTAGATCACGAAGTGGAAGTTGAAGGATTTAGAAATACCTGCAATGATTTTTTGATTTATAATTTCAGTAATGTCCCTTTGGTTAAGGAACATTTTAACCTTTTGAGTAAGGGACTTAAATTTATCCCCTATATAAAAGGGGATTTAACAAGAACACTACTGGATATTAAGTTGTTTCTAAGGAAAATAAATTTAGATATGCTATTTTCCAAAAACAATACAAAAAATACAGCTAGTTCTGATCAAGTTTTAGTAAGGAAAACCATTTTCAACCCCCCCCCCCCTATGCATCCACAATTAAAAAACTTAGAAAGCATTTTGGAAAAAGAAATTAGGGATGCACAAAGGAATATTAAATACAAGACAAACCTCAGTAAGCAAGAAAATGAAATTTTGGATGAATTGAAGTCCAACTTCAGTGTTAGAATCATGAAGCCAGACAAGGATGGGGGGATTGTAATTATGGACATTATACAGTATGAAGGGAAAATGAACCAAATACTTAGGGATGAAAATAAATATACTTGTGTCTCTAAGAATGAGGTAAACTTGGCCTACAACAAGATAGATATGGAACTAGAAGATATGGTCCATGATGGCATTATAGACAACAAAATGTACACATATTTGAAGGTGGAAAAACCAAAAATCCCTATAATTTTTGGAATCCCCAAGATCCATAAAAATCCTGAAGACCCCCCACTTAGACCAATAGTATCTGCTGATGGGTCGAAAACGTTGCCTCTGGCAAAATATGTAGATACAAAGACGAAGCATATTTGGGTCAATAAAAAAGTTATACTCAAGGATTCCTGGGATTTATTAAGAGAGATTACCCCAGATTTATACACTGAAAATGTATTGTTTGTCACTATAGATATAGTTGACCTCTTCTCCTCTATACCTTATGGGACAGGTATGAAAATGTTTGAGGACATTGTTTTCCAAGATAAGTGTTTATCCCACACAGAAAAGTTAGCAAGCACAGGACTTATGGAAATGGTCTTGAAAAATAATTTCCTGGTATTTAATGGGGAATTTTTTCGACAAACTCAAGGGGTGGCCATGGGTGCAACCTGTGCTCCTACTTTTGCAAATTTAGTTCTGGCTAAGTGGGAGGAAACATATGTCCTGAATTCGAATTTTAGTTCCTGTTGGACTCTATATTGTAGATTTTTAGATGATATAGTTATGTTCTGGACAGGGAGTAGTAAAAAATTTGAGGAATTTATGGAATATACTGGTAAGACCACGGACTTTCTTAAATTTACTTATAAAACATTCTATGATATTCTACAATATTTGGACTTAGAAGTATATAAAGTGAATAATAAATTAGAAACCAGGATCCATAGGAAAGCCACGTTCTGTAATTCCTTTCTTCACTATAGGAGTGCACATCCAGCACACTGTAAAAGGAATATAGTGAAAGGACAATTTGTTAGGGGTCCCGTATGACAAGTCTGGATAGTGATTTTTTTATGGAGTGTAACTTGTTGGAGAAGATGTTCATGGAGAGGGGGTACCCTAGGGATTTTGGTAAAAATATTAGGTCTGAGGTGGAAAGTGGCAGGTGTAATAAATTTAAACCTATTGTGGGGGCTATAAAAATTAATGAAAATAATGGATTAGTAAATCAAGACATGAATAATTTTGTTGACTATCAACAGTCACTTATTTTAGAATGCAATGCAATTAATTACAATATAAGAGGAATTTTTCAGAAAGAATGGGATAGATTTGTTTCTTTCACAGATTTGGAAGACATACCTAGGGTAACATCTAAAGTGGTTTATAAAAATTCAAGTAGTATAAAGGATATTCTAGAAAATAAGAACAATAATAATAAAAGAAATCCTTATAGAGAAAATGGAAAGAAATCAGGTACGTACAAATGTGGACGGTGTAATCAATGTGAATATATTATAAATAGTGGTGAGGTATTTTTAAAAAGTAGGGAAAGATGGATAAGAAGTAAAGGGTTATAATTGTGAGTCTAAGGGGCTAGTATATCTTGCTATTTGTCACAAATGTAATTCTTTCTATGTGGGCAAAACAGAGAGAACCTTAAAAAGAAGAATATATGAACATATGTATGATATATCAAAAGGAAAAGAAACTAACGCACTATTAAAACACTCTAAAGTGTGTGAAGGTTATAAATTCTTCTTCTTTTTGGTTCTGGAACAAATCAAAAATGATATGATATAGGAAGAGAAAATAGAGTACAAAGAATTATGGTGGCAAGTAACTCTAGAACCAGGTAAAGCCCCAGGGCTAAATGACTATCTTTCCATCTTGCCACTTTTAAAGTTAAGGGCTGCTAAACTGTGAATAAAAATAAGATTCATGTAATATTTTTTCATGACAGAAGGTGTCACTGTTTCCTAAGAAAACACATGGTTTAAAATGAATTAAATAAGTATTCTTTGAAAAAGTATCCATTCTCCTATATTTTATAGTTTTTTAATATATAAAAATTTTACTATGTTATTCTTTGGGAAGTATTTAATGTAAAGTATTTATGTTTTAATATTTATTAAATAGTTTTAACAGACGTATAATATCAATGGTAAAACGTATGAATGGAAAATGGAGGGTATATGCTTAATATTCATGAGCACATATGAATGTTTATTTGTCCATTTGAATAAAATGTGGGAATTTTTATTGGTTAAATGGTTTGAAAAGTAGTATAAATACAATTAAAGATTTTAAATTGAGCATCTGATGAAGTCCAACAAATGTGGATGAAAACGCAACGTGGAATAGAAGGCGTTTATGTGTTTCTTTGTCAACTGTTGTTTGGAATAAATTATCAACTTTTAAAGTTTGGCAAGTTTGATTTTTACCTCTCCAAGCTATCTGCACTCTTGTTTTTGGATTACTGATTTTTGTGAGTGCTTCCGATAAGTTGTTTTTTTAATAGAAATGCATTCTTTAATTACAAGTACAGGCCTTTATGCTGGTTAGCCAGTGGTTTATCAAGAACAAAAACTACAGTAATTAAAACAAAACGTTAAATTATATCAGCATATTTCCTTTGTTTGTCAGCATTCACAGCCACTGTAACTTTTTCACAAAATTACTAATGGACACCTAGAATATTAACTTTTGTTTTTCAGATGTTCTTATATTCAGAGTTAAATATATCAGCTTATCATTTTTTCTTTAGATATGCACCTCATGTGAAACCCTTCACTGGTTTAATGCTTTTGCTGTGTGTCATTTGGCATGCAAGTGAAAAACAGATTTTGATTAAAAATAATTATGAAATGCCTTTGTTGAGTGATGTTTGGTAGAGAAGACCTTGTAGGATCGTTGATAGTTATAATCTGTATAGCTGATATTGTTTTAGGGGTCCTAAACAACAATAAAGTAAAATATTGAGGATTGACCATTTGTTGCTAGTGATCTAGTTCCAGATGAAGACAAATCCCTTTGGATAAAAGTATTTAAGGCTAAGGATGATATGATAATGCAGAGTTTATTATTGTTATGCATAAGGAAGCCGACATATGAAAAGTCCCAATGCACTTTGTTTTTTAAAGGTGAGGAAAAAACAGTGGGCTGAGCACTGACCCCCCCCCCCAAGGAATTACTCTGGCCTCAGTGCCTATATCAGGGTACATGCTGTAGTCCCTCTCCCTGAATTATGCCTCAGTGCCTATATTAGGGCACATGCTGTATTCCCCCTCCCTGAATTATCTATTCAAATGGAAAACTGAACTACTCTGGTATTTAATTTGCAGTGTGAAAACTTTTGAATCAATGAAGGATGAACAGCACTTTCATGTTTAAATCCAGAGTGATTGCTTCCATAATTAAAATCCAAAGTAATTGGATGGCACACTGGTGCAGTGGTAGCATTGTCACCTCACAGCAAGAGGTTCTCTTGTTCAATTCTTGGCTGGGGTGCCTTCTCTGCAGAGTCTGCATGTCCTCCCTGCCTTTGTATGGGTTTCCTTACATTGCAAAGACATATGTCTGGAGCATTTTTCCCTGGGCCTCCACTAAAAATTGGCTTTGTTCCAAGTCAGACTTTCCCAGTTAACAAATGTTAAATAAAATAATAATTATAATTGCTTCCATATTCATAAGAAGTTAGTTTGCAAGCAAGTAAATTGCTGTTATTGTGCTGTATTTAGGTCAAATTCTGGATAGTTTGTCATATAAAATAGCCAATTTATGAATGTCTGCCAAGGTTTATAGACAGACAAGCTTCTCTAATGCTGTAGCTGCTGAGCATATCATTCTGATCAGTTGGAAGTCACTAGCACGAGTGGAAAATGGTACCTTTTGGAGTGGAATTATTAATGCACACTTGAAACTTGGGGAGTGGTCTTAATTGTTATAATACGGTTATATATGAACATCAAGGACTCCCAAAATATAAATCTTCCTTGCTGTAGGAACTGTGAATGTAGTCTAAAAATGTCAATTGTAGTTTATGTCAGTTTTTATCAGTAAATTAATTTACTGTCTTTTTAATGGGTTTGAAGTAAAATATAATGCATTGCAGCTGTCTGTATGGCTGGATTTATGGATTAGCAAGATGAAAGATTTTAAAGGACATATTCATAGGAGATGGTGATGAAGAGATGACATCAGTAACACAGTCAGGGTTTACTTTATTGTCAGAGGCTCATTGGAAAAGACTTCATTGTTGTTATAGGTTTTAATCATTTACTAAAATTTAATTTACTGCCTCAGTAGAGTAATTGCAAATTCGTATACTGAATAACTTTTTTTGCATTAGTTTGGGTCCTGGAAATACATTTTATCACTGCAAAGCATCTAGTTTGTATGTGTTCCTTATGTCTTTTTTAAATTCAGTTTAAGCTTCATATATGTTTTTTTTATTTGCGCTTTTAATTATATATCTAGAATTAGCAGTTTATTTATCTGAAATCTTCTTTTCTTAATAGAGTAACATTTGCTCTGAATTAGGTTAAATATGCTGGAAGATGTTGTGAGAGCTGAGGTTGAATTTGTGGAGTTACAGCTTCTTAATACATTAGCTCTGATTCAGCTGCCAACTGGGATTCACCAGATTCACTCTTTGCCAAAGAAGGATGTGTATGACCAGGGGTTTCATAGATTTTATTGACCAAATAGTAAGAATAGTGCGATGGTCAGTCACATAATCCCCATAATGTCTGTAGCTCTTCAGCTGTTAGGGTATATTTGTGATAATTACATCCAGAAATGTACTTTTGCCTTCTACTGGTTTAGGCCTTGTATGTTCTGTAGCACAAAAGTAAGATGTTTAGGCTTAGAACTCTTGCCAGTTGATTTTTAATATCCTGTTTCAGCTCAAGTTTATGTCACCCAAGATGCTCAAATTATGCTATTTGAAAATATAAACGTTCCTTTTATGTCGCCTTGCACTATAGTGGGTAGTGATGGATATGTGTACGATGGCTATAAATACTTTAGAGAAAGACCATCCACCATTGTATCGCATTCAAGATGTATGCAGTTTCTGACAGGATGTTACTCTTTGTTGTTAGCGGTGGAGAAAGTTGGAACATTTCTTAAGTCCGAATGTTTCCACCTGGCTTGTTTCATGGTATTTTATCAGTGTGTGCAGAGTAAAGGGGTAAAAGGTATGGTGAAAACTCTCAAATGCCTTTTATGTAGAATTCATTAACTTAGAGAAAGATCAATCCAAGATTCAGACTCTGGCTATTTATTAATAATGCTCTCTCTCTCTCTCTCTATATATATATATATATATATATATATATATATATATATATATATATATCTATATCTATATATATATATATATCTATCTATATATATATATATATATATATATATATATATATATATATATATATATATATATATATATATATATATGGAAATACATATATATATATATATATATATATATATATATGGAAATACATATATATATATATATATAATTAAACTAGATGTAACTAAGTTCCTTTGTAACAACCATTGAATGGGTATTGTAAGAAGAACCACAGTGAGGAAAAAAGAGAGAGTTTGCAGTACCCTAGCAGGAACAGTGGTTACAAATTGTTGTGAGAGGTGAACAGGAAAAACACAAGTTAAGATGATAAAAATGGGTAGATAAATGGGGAGAGAAGTGTGTGTGTGTGTGTGTGTGTGTGTGTGTGTGTGTGTGTGTGTGTGTGTGTGTGTGTGTGTGTGTGTATACACCCAGAAATAATATCATTGTTTTTATCTTTTGGTCACACACAATATTGCTAGGTATGTATGCAATCTTCTGGTTAATATTAAAAAGTAGAACAGTTTGCAAGCAATTATCTTTCAAAATTGATACCGCCATATAAATACCACACCTTCAGAGCTTCTGGCAACCTAGTGGCCCCCACATTCCTGGCTATATAAGTACTTTTGGACACAGGCTTATTAGTGGCCTCTGCCCCGAATACTGCATTGTCTGTGACTGGTCATGCTCAGAGGTGTGCACAAAAAGCTGTGTGTATGTGTGTATGTGTGTATGGGGGGGGGTCTGGGGCTGGTGTTGTTATTCTTTAACTTTCCACTAACTTTTTAAAACATTACACACTGACCAACAGGTAAATTGAAGGACCGAGAAATTACATGTGTCATGTGTCTTGGGGAACCAGGGTACATAGATTAACCCATGAAGATATAGGGATGGCATGTAACATCCGCATAGTAGAAGCTACTGTCAAGAACTCAATTTCAGTCAAGCATTATGAGATGACATTGCTGCTCACTGTGCCACTGTGCAAATGGGCCATTGCTTTCCTATACATTCTTCTCATGGCACTATGAGATGACAACACTACTTACTGTGCCACCATGCAAATGCGCCATTACTTTCATGCACATTCTGCTCATGGCAGGCCCCTAAAGATAGCCACTTATCATGTGCAGTGCTGATGTTTGTGATAAAAAGTGAAAAACTTACAGCCATTACTATTAAATGCAACATCCCCCCCACCCCAAATATATACAAGCATATAGTATTCGTTTTACACTGATTTCAGCAAATGCAGTATATTGTGTGACAGTACTACTATTGCCATGCCAGATCAGTGACTGTTGATTAACAGTGATCAAACAACAGGAGGGATAAGTTATTTTTATCCACAGACAGTCTCCTTGCCCATCTGTTGCAGTTTCTATATCAGTTTTGTGAAAATCAAATATCTGATTATGGCAAAAATAATAACAGTCACAATAATGTACTTCAAATTAGCTTCACACATAGAAAATTATTCCACACTAGTCCTACCAAGGCAACTTAGTGAATGTTTAAATTGAGCAAACAACAAAAGGGTCAGTTATTTTCATCCACAGAAATGTCCCATCCTTACTTAGCAGTTATAGCCACTTACGTGTGTACTCCAGATGTCTGATTGCAATAAAAATAATGGGTATATAATGAATTTCTTTTTTTTGCCACAGAAACAGTCGCACACATTAAAGTATTCTTTGTTGATTTACACAAATCACATTTGCCCTGCAAAGCCAGAATGATGATCAAACAGCATTTGTTTTCCTCCATAGAAAACTCCAGCAGTTAATGCTACTTTCTGTATATCTCAGATATCTTATAAACAAATGAAATAAAGCTACTAAGTAACATTATATTTTCATGCATTTTCTGAAAGAAAAGAGATCTGAAAATCAAATATTTGTCATTATTTTTGTGACTGCAACATTGAATTAAATACCAGCAAACTACAAGATTTACTAGAAATAGTCCAAAAATATGACACAATCATTTGGATCAATATAAATATGCAGCATACTTTTTGACTTCTTTACTAAATAATCGGGAATAAAGGCAAAAATAAGGGAGAATAAAAACCCGCAATCAGGGACAATTTTTAAATATTACTCTAATTCACTTAAAATGCTAATAATAGAACAACAGATTGTGTATGAATATTCATTTCTGGAACAATAAGAAGCATGAGCCTCTAATGACTTGCATTACTGACTGAATTTAATGTTTGGCGATTTAAAAAAAAAAAAAAAAAAAAATTACTAGGGAAAAGGGCAAAATATGAAGTAAAATCAGGGATAGTTGGGAGCAATGATATCATATCTGGTTGTCTACCAGGGTAAAAAAAAAAAAAACTAATACAAACTGGATGATTCCTCAAAATGCCACTGAATATATACTCCCAAAAACTGTTAATGCTACTATATTTCATTACTCAAAGTTTCTGGACATTCTGGTCAATCTGATTTACTACAGTCTACATAACAAATCATAGAGCCACACACAGCCTTTGTAGCTTTGTGATTTGTTGTCTGTGTATTGGGCATGATCAAACAGAAATGCTGGAAACTAAGAAGACTTACAGCTTTTACTGCTAACAGCATGCTAAAATGAAAAAAAAAATAGAAATGTGTCTTGGCTGAGTGGTGCTGCTGTGGCCACCTCCACCTAAGGTCAGCCTGAACAAAACTGTGAGACAATCAGGGATATTATGCAAAATAAACAAATGAGAGCTGTGTTTCTCTTCATGGCACATACCTTTAAAACAACCCAAAGATGGGCGTTCAAGTTTATCTCTTGTGTCCGTTGGCTTTCAGAACCAAACATTCCACAATAAGATAAACACTGGGCAACCATAAACTTTTTCCATGTCACATCTCCCAACATCTTTGCTGAAGAATTTTGGCCAGTGCTAAAAATAATTGGGGAAAGGAACAAAGGGCCAACATCAGGGACAGGTTTTAAATATTTTTCTTATGCGTACATCTCACTTGTCCAAGATTTGGGCTCAAAATTCTGCTCTATCACTTCTTTTCCTTCCTAAGACTGGTGATTTTGTGAGGAGAAAGAGGCAGACGATACCTAATAAATAATGACAATAATACAGACTTCTTTTTCTTTACAAAATGCAGTTTGCTTTTCATTCTCTTATTCTGTCAGCTTCTGATGTCAACAGTACTAATATTAAAAAAAAGTGTCACTGATTGTCCTTGATTATTTCTAGATTTTGTTCCAGATTCTGGAAGTAAGAGGTCGAGAGCTCAACACTTAGAAAGTTGTTAGAGTTACAGATTTTGCAATAGCAGGTATTTTCTGAAAGATATGATACCTGAAACACACATTTCTGTAATTATGTAGTGACTACAATCTCAATGATTTACCAGAAAGTTATAAGTGCAGAAGATAATGTAGTGTAATATAGGATAAACTTTGGATACTCTACGAAAATGTTTATAGTTGAGAAGTATACCCTTAATAATATCCGAACTGACTATTGTGCTACCTTCACTAATACAACCTTTCTTTTAAAATAATCACTATTTCTAGCTCCTTATTATTCCCATCCTGCAGCTCAGAGCTCTATGGAGTTGCCAGCATTACAGGTTCAGCCAACCACAGTGGAGAGCTGGTAAGACTGGACCATACTGAAAGCAAATACAGCCTGCAATTCCAGTCTAATCAGATACAATAAAACAAAATCAGCTGCATCTCAGCTTGTTTGTGATATGCTCACTGAACCACACGCTTGAGTGGAACTTAATTATGCTCATCCCAGCTCTGACAGCTTTTTTGAAACTACATGACTTTTTTCCCTTCACCTGAACCAAGTGCAGAGGGTACTATTGGTGAGTTTCCCTCACCTTGTGGTTCTGGCACCCTTGATTTTTTCTTCCACCCGCTATGAACCATAACACATAAACTTGAAAGGCGACAAGCTTATGAGGGTAATGACTGCAAGCCTGTACAAACCCAGTGCATTGAGCAGACTAAATCTACAAAATGGCTATAATGGGGGAAGATGCAAAACCCATATCATGGAGTAAAGCTGTCCCCAGTATGCACAAAAGAAAGCTTTTGAGAAGATTCTCTGTTCATATGAGGTATAAGGCACCTCATTTACAATATGAAATGTAAAGTGCGGTTGTTACATTTTCTTCTTTTGGGTGTCTCTTTAGATACTATGTTACAGTAGCTTTATTAGGCTGCTAAATATGTACTGCAGTAACAAAACAAAGATGCAACGTTTGTATCCATTCCTATGGGTAAGCAAGTAGAATACAGGTTAAGGCTTTATATTATAAATTAGCTACATTCCACACAAAGGACATTGATTGCCGTTACTTTTGCTTGTTTTAATTTTGACCCTCAACACTTCAGCTACTTATCCAAAGCTCCAGACCAGCCCAAAATAGTCATTATTGTTCATTGGTTCATATGTTCATAGTAGGTTACTAGGCTAGCAGACCTGGAGCCCTTACAAGCCTAGCCAAATAGTAGCCATGTTAATCTCAAGTTGCCCCATCTACCCTTATTAAGTGGACATATTTTGCAAAGCTAGTGTATGGTCAACACCGACTTCCCCTGTTCATGAGGGACATGGGTGCCAACCCTGGGGTGAAATTGCAGTTTCTCATCCATTTGTCCAGGTTGTACTAGAAAAGGGTCAGTGAAGAGCTAAGCTTCACATGAAATTGAAGTTTTTTCCAGAGGAGTAGTATCTCAGGGAGACATATTTGTCTCTCCAGCATTTCCTGTTAATGTCTCAGACTAGGTTAACATCCCTAGATCAAGTGACTCTTGTGCCGTTAAATTTGTGTAGCCTTAACCCAACAGCATCATTGCCAAATTTCATAATGGATGGAAGTCAAATGGGAAGTTCTGTGAAAGTACAGTAAAAAAAATCTGTAAAATAATTATACTAGTTTGGAAAAGGTGATGGCAGAATAAAAGTGTATATTACAATAAGGAGAATAATGTAGGGAACCAGTTAGTAGAGACTGAATCTATGTGAAAGTAATACATAATATAAAGGGTACGGGTTCATTCCCTGTACTTTCTTATTTAATATAGCTAACTTTAAAGATTGTAAAATTATCTTTCTTTTCACTTATTTATCTTTATTTACCAAGATTGTTTGACGGGCCATAAAAGACCTATTTTCAGCAGAGACCTCGGGGTGAAATTCTCCAGTAAAATACATATCATTGTAAGAAAAAAATGACAGTACAATACAATAGACTGATGATAGAATAATCTACACAAAATGTAAACAATTAGTAACAAATGGTTGTTTTTTTCTCAAAAATTTTTTTATTAATTATATGAATAGCAAGACAATTAAAAGATTATACATAACAAGAAGGCATAAATGAACATATAACGATTCATCTAGTGATAACAACCTTCATGAGATTTTGATAAGTTATTTAGAAATAAAACATACACCATATGTACACTATATACAAGTTAGGCAACCTGAGAAAAAAATATATATATATTTAACATTAACTATTTAATATGTTTAGAACCTTTTCTAACACAACCTTTCTAATAGCTTTTTTTTTTGGACTTCCACCTAAGTATCTTTGAGCATCAATAAATTTAAAAGCCATTTTCTGGAAAGTAACCCATTTTAATTTAGAACGATCAATCCAATTTTGTATTATATAAAGTTTTAGTAATGAGCAAATAAAAATGATAACATGAATATCAACTTTTGAAAGATGAATCAATGGAATATGTAGAATAGCAAATTCCCACGTCAACGTGGATTTTGATATCCCATTTTCTGCAGTCTGACTTTCAAAGATGTCCACAATCTGTGAGAAAAATGACAATACCATAGAATATGAAGGAGGTCTGCTTGAGGATGAGAACAGCATGAACACGAAGGGGACTTATTTGGGTTAAATTTGTTTAATTTGATTGGGGTAAAGTAGGCATCATTATTAATCATTAATTGTGTGTATGCTAATTTTTAAAAGGGATAAATTCCTTAGTGTGTCTAATAGCCAGGACTTTCTGAGATTCTGACAATTGGGAATTATAATTCAACCAAACATTAGATAAAAGACAGTTGTGGTCCATCATTAAAGAATTAATTAATTTATATGAGTTTGAGAGCATTTTATCAGATGATGAAAGTATTTTGATAATCGTGTTAAGGTTTTTCAATTGTGAGTCTATGGGGACCAGAGATACAAATTTGTTTTTAATTATTGCTCTTAGTTGTGTAAGAATTGGTGAGTAATTCCAGTTTACTTTCAATAACTTACGCCAGTCAGATAAAGGCAAGTCAAGATATTTCAAAACATCTCCTACTTTTAGATTTTTAATTAAAGGATAGTTTGTTAAGTTCAAAAGTTTATTGTCCAATAATATATTTGGGTTTAGATGAATTGGCTGAACATGGTGCGAGATCTTTTCTAGTTTACACATTTTGAGTAAGGTTTGGAAATCTCTAATCTTTTGTTTAAATACTGTAGATATATTTTTAATAAATAAACTATCCAGAGAGATAAAGGGAATAGCTTCAGGATTTAAATTATTAGAAATGACATAATTATACCATAATTTTATCCATAAAGAGTGATTTGGATAAGAAGTGTTATTGAATTTAGAGATAGTAAGAAGTTTATTGGATGAGACAATCAAATAATAGAGATAAAGATTAGGTAAACCCAAACCTCCCTTGTCCTTGAAAATGCCAATCTAGAATAGGAAATTCTAACAGATTTAGGGAACCATATGAATTTTGCCAAAGCTTTATTTACAGACTCAAAAACATTTTTGAAATTATCTGATCAGATGATGAGAATTGGTAAAGAAATTTAGGCAGAATATTCATTTTAATAATGGCCACCCTTGAAAGAAATGAAAGGTTTAGATGCTTCCATCTGTCCATATCAGACAATATAGAGTTCCATAATTTATTAATATTATTTTGAAAGGAAGATTTATTATTGTGTTCTAAATTGATTCCTAAATATTTTATATTATAAGTAAACTGAAAATGATCGTCTGGAAACAAAAAAGATTTGTGTGCTAAATGATTTAAGGGAAAAATATGAGTTTTTGTAGAATTTAAAAGATAGTTGGAAACCAAAGAAAAATAATCAATAGAATTCATTATTTTTCTGTAATCAGATAATGGAGTTTGAAAGTAGATTACTAAATCATCCGCAAAAGTAGAGAAATGAATATTAGTGTTAAGAATTCTAGGGATGTTATGAAAAGTATTTTGAGTAATAAACAATAGCAAAGGTTCTAAGTAAATGTTGAAAAGAAAAGGGGACAATGGACAACCCTGTCTTGTTCCTTTAGTGATCTTTATCGGAGCAGAAAATTGACCATTAATGTATAGTCTAGTAAACATATTCTTGTATAAAACTTTTAAAAAATGTATAAAGAATAAGGGAATATTAAAACATAACATAGTTTGAAATAGAAAGTTCCAACATACTCTGTCAAAGGCATTTGATGCGTCTATAATCAAAGCATATAAAGGGTTTGGATTTTTCTTAATGAGATGAAGTATAGTCTCTAAAGATAGAGTATTATCCCAAGCATGTCTCTGAGACATAAAACCTGATTGATCTGACAAGATAATTGAGGGTAAAATCCATTTCAATCTGTTAGCCAGAATAGATGACAGAATCTTAATATCCACGTTAATTAAAGAAATGGGTCTATAATTTACTGGGTCAGATTTATCTTTATTATTTTTTTAGAATTAGAATGGTTTTGGATGTGTTCCAATGAATATCTGAGATATCATTAACTCTTATATGATTGTAAACTTTAAATAGAAAGGGAAGAACTACCAATTTGAAAGTTTTGAAAAATTCTGGAGTAAAACCATCAGATCCCGGAGATTTACCCAATTTAAGATTATCTATTGAATCCGAGATTTCTTGTACCGATATAGGGTAGAAAGTAGTTTTGCTGATTATCATTAAGTTTAGGGAACTGCAAAGAGTCTAAAAAGAGTTTTGAGTGATTATCTTTAACAGAATTAGAAGAACCTGAATATAACTCAGTGTAAAGAGAGGTGAAAAGTTGAATAATCTCTTCATCAGTATTATATAATCTGTTATTATAAGATAAAGATGTAATATTTGGATTTCTGAAGTTAACTTTAATAATTCTCGCTAACAATTTAGATGGAACCTGGGCCCACTCTGAATATGAAGCAAGTAGCTTTTGTTCAGCTAAGGAGAGGTTATTTTGGTGAAGCAGAATTAAATCTTTCTGACAATCAAAAATTTGTTTTTCTAAAGTAGCATCATAGTTCAGACTAAGATGATTTTCCAACGAAGAAATTCTTGATTTTAAGAATTCCTCTTTCTTAAAGTATTGTTTTTGAAAAAGCAGCTTTACTAATAAATAAACCTCTTAATCTTGCTTTACATGCAGCCCATTGTATGTCATAAGGAATGTCTGATGATTCAAGACTATTCACCATCTCATTTAGGATTTCTGAAGCTTGTTTGCAAATATCTTCATTTGACAATAAGTTATTATTTAAGGTCCACTTATTAAACATAGTTTTATTTTTGATATTGGGTTTTATGTTCAATTTTAGTGAAATTCTTGAGTGATCCGAAAAGAATCTGGGTTCTGTAGTAAAGTCCACAATATATTTTGAAATATAATCTGAAATTAGAAAGAAGTCTAATCTGGACCATGAATGATAGCACTTAGAATAATAAGTATATATATCATTCTTGTTTATATTTTTAACAGTGTGGAGGGGATCTATTAAATTATATTCTGTCATCAAATCATTTATAGCCAGAGTAGATTGAAGATTATAGGTGACAGTGGAGCGGGAACGATCAATTACAGGGTTTATAGCTGCATTCCAGTTACCACCCACTATAATATGATGATCCTTATAGGATGCAAGAATATTGTAAATTTTTAAAATGAACAAATGTTGTGAATTACATGGGCCATATAGATTTAAAATTAATAAGGGTTTGTCCAAACCAGCAATAGAAGCGGTAAATAAGCACCACCTCCCCTCATCATCAAATTTCTCATCAATAATATTCCCAATGAATTTTTGTTTAATGATTATAGCTACACCTCTGGAGTTAGATGAGTCACCTGAAGCTATAATCTTTTTGATCCATTTTTTTTCAACTCTTTATTCCAATCAATACGTGAAATATGGGTCTCTTGAATAAAACAAATGTTAGCCTGTGATTTAAAGATCATATGAAATAATAGTGACTTTTCGCTTTATCTTGAATGCCTCTAACATTCCAAGAATCTAAAATTATGACAACAGGCATATTCTACAAGTATAATCATTATTGATGCTATAAAAGTGAACTCAAGGTGCAAATCCAACACAACATTAAAAAGAAGAAGAAAAAATAAAAGAAAAACAGTCTTTAAGTATTCAAGCAAGTCATCAAATAACATTTGTTGAAAAAAAAAGAAAAAGTTTTTAAGAACCATGAAATGTATAATAATAACCTTTATCCTAACCCTAGTGCCTACCCACCAATCCCCCTGTGATAAAGGAAGAGCAGAAGAACATGAAAAAAACATAGTAATTATAGATAATAATAACCTGAAGTTAGAATACAAATTACTCAAAGGAAGCCTAACATAACATAAAGTCTGAGCAATACTACTAAAAATATATACAAAATTAACTAATTTCAAGACGTCCAACATGCTTAATCCCTACTTCTAATACTAATCTAAAGCTCCTATCCTTAAATTGAAATTTATAGTGATTAAATGTATTTCCTCAAGTATTTCAAGAGAAAGAGAAACAAGTAAATAATAAATAAATCACACTCTGCTTAACTAGAACACTCTATCATAAGAAGTAATACAATTAAAACTGAAAGATATGTAAGATAACATATATAAGTATAACAAAACCAACTGGTAACATTATAATATAAGTAAATAAGCATAGCATTACTGAACTAAAGATAATAGTCATGCACTATCTACTGAACCTTCTTTAGTACTTTAGTGATAATTTCATTAATCAACATGACCATTAGTATGATAAAAGCACTAATACCTGTAGAATGAGTATTTAGTTATAGTCCAAATAAAGCAAAAAACAACTACCAAGCAACCATATCTTAAAATGAAAAACAATTCAGTCTGGAGATGCATCTGTTAACTAGATAATAATAGTACAGGAACTATTCAAAATGAAATATTATAAGCTGTAAGGTTTTAACACTAGTTAATATACATGAATAAAGTATAATTATATTATTAAATAGTAACTTAAACAGCATCATATATATTGGACTGAATGTACAACAATGTGCATACATATAATTTTAAATCTACTTTTTGAATATTTTACTAATGACTCTGTTAGGTTATATAGCCATACTATTCTTCTAAGCTATAGATGTAACATAGCAAAACAGCATGAAAAGACAAGGCTTTTAAAGTAAACATTTTGAAAATCTAATTAAAACAGAAACAAGCAAGCTAAATGCAGTAAATCTAAGGGCTTAAATATATACATGTAGATTCAGCTAATCATATTAAAGATAGTTATTTCAAACCTTTCAAATAAGTAAAGGCTTTCTTAAACATAAACTACTAATCATAAATATCACATCCAGCCTCTGAGAAGAGAGAGAGCAGAGAATAGAAAGAACATGAAACTTTCATATGAACAGGTATACTTTGTAACATTTGTCAAATTAAACACTTCAGTATAATATAAAATATTGTATGAAAAAATATTCTGAATAGGAAAATATGTTCATTTCTTTACACATCCTTTAGAATTTTAATATATAAAACTAACCTGTTCATTTGTTTCCAGAAACATTTTCACTCTGCTTTATGAAAGTAGCAGCTTGCTTTGAAGTCATGCAGACACACTAAAAGTCACTGAATATATTATGTGACATGAATCTGTTTAAATTTAAAAAGCAACCTTCATTTATGAAGAGAAAACACTTTAAATAATAGCCAGATCTATTAAAAAGTTAGTGCTATTGAATACTTGTTGAAAACAAGCAGACTTGTGTATTTGAAACTGTCCTTCTTTCCTCACAAATGATGACATCACCATCCATCTCAGAGAGACTGTAGTGTGCATGTTCATGCAGAGCATCAGCTGGAACTCTGAGGGGAAGATTTTCTTGCTAGAATGTTGAGATGGAATGTTTTTCCCTCCAAAATCATTTAGCTTACACAGAAGGCTGTAACTCCAAAGCTTGTAGTAAAATTAACATATTATCTATTTACACAGCAAGCATATGTGAGAGAAAGAGAAAAAAAGTAAATACAGGAATTTAAATGCTTCTATTAATCCACACAAATCTAACAAGCATATATCCTGTCACTGCACACTGTCACACCAAATCCATCATGTGTAAATTACATGACAAGTTCTTAAGGTAATATAATTATGTCACACCAGAATTACAAATCATGTAACACAAATACTGTCATATTAAAGAAAAGAAAAGATCAAACCTTATTGTAGTTCTTAAACAGTAGAATATTAAGATACAGTGTCAGGAAGCTTTTTAAATGTTTTAAGAAAAATGTCTTTTGCATCTTTAGGATCTGAACATACAAATCTTTTGTCATTAGCTGTGAAAGACAAGGTATTAGAATATGCTATTCGAAATCTAATCCCTCTTTTTATCAAGTCAGCACAATAGGGGGCTAGTTTTTGTCTATTTAATTTGATCTGTGCAGGAAGATCTTGGGAAAATGATAGTTTGTGAGACTTCCATATGAATTGTTTCTTTGTTTTAGCAGTTTCTAGGATCTGGAAAGTGTCTTGAAAGTTTAGTAACTTAGTATAAATTAACCTTGGTGTGGAAGAATCTTGCTTTGTACACAGTGCTCTGTGTGCTCTCTCTACAATTATAGATTTTGAAGAAGCTTCACAATTTAACAGTGTTTCAAAGATATTTTTAGTCACAGATAACAAGTTTTATTGTCATACGCTCCAGGGAAACCACGGAAAATGATGTTATTTCTTGACTCCTGGCTTCCAGATCCAATATTTTAGCTTGTAAATCTGAAACAGTTTTATCTCTAGATTTAAAGTCACTTTCCAATAAGTCTGTTTTAACCTCCAAAGCTAAGATTTTATTTTCAATAGTAACAATACTATCGTTTATTTGCTTTAAAGATTTACTAAAGTCTGTAAACTGTTCTGAAAAGTTTTGTATAGCACTTTGGATTGGTTTTAATGCTATTTTTAGTTCTTCTCAAAGGAAATTTGAGCCATTTAAATCTTTATTACTTACATTAAAAGTTTCTGTAGGTTGTCTAGATGATTTCAGTCTTTTGAACCTGAATCTTTTCAGGAGAGAGCATTGAAGTATATTTGGCCTTTGTAGGCTGAGTCTCCATGGAGTCAGATTTTGTAGCCATGCCCAGAAATGGAATGCAGTTAATAGGATACCAGGAACCAGGAACAGACTGGAGCAGTAGGAGTCCCAGCAGCAGAGAGACCAAGAATGTTCTGAGGTAAAATAAATCCCAGGATAATAATTCCAGAAGAAAAAATAATCCAAATGCGTAGAAAAAGATTTATAAAATCTTTTAGTATAAAAATTTGAGGAAAAAGGTTGATGTAAAGTTGTAAAAAAAAAACAAAAGTTAAATAGCTGTGAGGAGCTCAGAGAGTAAGGACTAGACTAGTCGGCAGCCATCTTGGAATCAACAAATGGTTGTTATTCTTAGGTGACTACATATCATTGTAAAAAAATACTGATAAAAAGTAGAAGGAAAAATAAACTACAACAATAAGAAACAGTGATCATTCCCAGGTGAGAAAGATATACAGTTATAAAATGGTGCAAGAATTTAATAAGCAGAGGAGAAGGAAGGATAGAGGTGTTACTGAGAGGGAAGATGTTAAAGTTAAGAATAATTCCTAGACTATGAAAGAAGAGTTATATAGGGAAAGAATTTCTGGGAAAAAGGTTAGCTGAGACGTTTTTAGTGTGAGAAGAAAAATGAATGTTGAGTGTTGGGAGAATGCAATTCATGACAATGACCTATAAAGATGGAAGACAGTGTTTAAGGTAGCAGATTGTGGGAAGTAACATATAAAGAAAAGAAAAAGAAGCAGGGAGAGGTGACAGAGTGTTTAACCAAGGGAGCCAGAGTAAGAACTGTGCCAAGAATTCTGGAAGTAGTTGTAGTAAGTAAGGAAAGTCATCAAATGGCAAGTTTGTCTAAGTGGGCTCATGTGATTGTGGTCTGCTGGAATGAGACTAAGTTGGAAAAACATATAGCATATTAGCAAGAAAAATATGTATGTACCGTATGCTATGTGATCAGCTGTTGATGCAGATATACAAGGAAAAGTGTAACATGCATTAATTGTTTCATGTTATCCATTTGTACAGGTTCGAGCAAGGGAAAGTGGAAAGGCGATGGATGTTTAAATTATGAGCTTTGTAAGTTTCTGTAACAGATACTAATCAATATTAAATAATTTGACATGCCTGAATCATCACATATTCCTTTTAGGTTTAAACGATGTACAGTATTTACAATATTTACAGATTTTAGTAATCTTCTACAGCGAGGAATAACTGATGTTCATTGGTAGCAACAAGCAGGTAGGGAAGTAAGCTGTTGAGCAAAAGAGATGGGTGATATTATGCAGAGGGACATTCTATGGCGTTCCCTGTCTTCTCATTATAAGGATATTAGGAAGGATGCGACAGTAGGTAAGTCAGACTAAGAGACGTGTCTAGTCTGAGAAGAGGGGAATTCAGTTTGTGTCATCGTGAAAATGAGCAGTCTGTTTTTAAGGGAATTGTAAATAGTTTTAATATGAGCAGGAAGGTGCAGGTTTTTTAGGTAATGGCTTTATTTGGGAAGAATCTCTAAAAGCCTCTTTAAATTGCAATTTTTTACTTGGAATCAGAATTGTTTAATGGCTTGGTGAGATGGATTGCCAAATTTGTGGAGGAAAAACTGAGGCTATGCAGTGAAGTAAAGCTATAACTGTTTGTAGGCAGGAAATAAAGGGAACAATAGATCTAAGGTTATAGGTAGAGGTGAGTGGAGGAAATCAATCATCCACACTCAAGTCAAAGTCGAGATGTGTAATCTGAAATTATATATATATATATATATATATATATATATATATATATATATATATATATGGGATCATTACTAATTACAGAAGGAATTATTAACCAAAGCACAAACGGCTGAGCATATCTCCGTGAAAATGTTTTTTACTGAAAAAGCACTTTTGCGGAAGTATGCTTGCAGCTAGCAGGAATCATGGGGGAATGACTGTTGCGGAGATCATACTACAGTGCAGATAAGGGAATATTCCCTTTTCCTCACTGTAGTGCGATCTTGGAGTGATAATATTAAAGTAGGGGGTGAAGCCCCCCTGCATAAAAGTAGATTTATTGTTTTTTTTTTTAACGCACTTTAACAAAAGTGCTTTTTTGGTGAAAGCGCTTTCATTAAAGTGTGTTCGGTAATTGTGGATTTGGACTATTGAACTTTCACTCAATAGTCCTAGATCCATAAATATATATATATATATATATATATATATATATATATAGATATATATGTGTATATAGATATTTAAATATATATATTTTTAAATATATATATATATATATATATATATATATATATATATATATATATATATATATATATATATATATATATATATATATATATATATATATATATATATATATATATATATATATATACATATATAGGTGCCATGCTTTTGATCAACAGTCGACAGATGGAAGTGCAGGGTATTTTGGTCAAATGACTGTTTTTTTGATCAGATGTTTTGCCTGATGTGTGTTTCATCAAAACAGGTAAGTGGGATGCGCAGTAGATGTGTATGTGTGTTTGCAAATATGAGTGGGATAGAGTTCGGGTACGGTTAGATAAGGTAAGTGGGTGTGTGATTGTTAGTGCATAGGGATAGGGTTAGGTTAGGAATGCATTTATTGTTCGGGGTGCATATATGAATATATATATATATATATATATATATATATATATATATATATATATATATATATATGTGGTACATATTACACCGTTGACAACTGACTAAATCGAAAAGCCCTGTAGCACCAATTCAGCGAAACACAGCATCGACACTTTAAATAACTGACGCTGACTCTACCGACAGCTACCCGACATCGCGTATTACAGCTAACGGGTATTAACATGTGTGAGGTAGGGGATGTAGTTATAATGTTAGACTGAGTGACATAAGTTTAGAAATACATCCCCTACCTCACACATGTTAATACCGTTAGCTGTAACGCGATGTCTGTAGCGACTGTCTAGAGTCAGCGTCGGTTATTTAAAGTGTCGATGCTGTCTTTCTTGAATTGGTGCTACAGCGTTGTCGATTTAGTCAGTTGTCGACGGTGTAATATGTACCCATATATATATATATATATATATATATATATATATATATATATATGTGTGTGTGTGTGTGTGTGTGTGTGTGTGTGTGTGTGTGTGTGTGTGCCTGTGTTTGCGTATTTGGGTGTGCTCGTGTTAAGTGTCCAACGTGCCTTGGCAGTAGTAGTGTTATGGGACTTTTTTTTTTAATTTAAGATGCATGTTAGGGTTAGGGGCAGAGTTAGGGTTAACATATATTACTAAGGTGGAGCAGGAGTGCAAAGCCTTACTTTGAAAATCCTAGGTCATGGATAGTGAATAACAGCATTAATATGCGTTAGGTAGCATATACAGTGATTGACAAATAGGATGCAGATGAAATGAAGTCTCTTTTTGCTTAACAATAACATAAGCATTGCTAAATGTTACTGTTAACATGTCTTCAAACTTTCCCTGTACTTTATACCTGGTCTGTTCAACTATTAAATATCAATACCTATAGAAATGGTGATGTGCTGTCAGTGGGGCAATGTAATATAGTATTTTGTTTGTGTAATCATAAAAATCCAGTTTTAGTGAGGGAATTGATGTAACTGAGGTTCCTGGAAAATTATAAGTACTTTATTCAGGATGGCATTTACACAAATGCATTACAGAGTTTGGGGGTGAGTGCTAATAGGCGCCACTGAGCCATTATTCACAGAGGCCATTTATGGCAATTTGTGGTGTCCAAGAATGTAGTTATGCAACTGAGCAGATAATGAGATGGAAATGAAGACTGACAAAAATGTTTGTATGCTAATTAAAGCTGTTGTACAGTATTTGCAATTCAAAGTCAAATTTTCCAGCTTTCCTGTGCTTATTGCAGATGCTCTATTAAAAGGACACATTGCCAAATCTATCAAAGCTGAAAATGGGGAAAATGCTATCTATTGTGGTGAGCTTTGCTATTTCTAGGTCAGAATTGCTTGTCGTGACTGGGCCAAAACCAGTTGCACCCGGTGGCATTCACCAGCCAAGAAGCTGAAAATATAATTAAGAAATATTTGTAGGTTTAGAGTGGACAGTTACATTATTAAGGGTCTTAGTGAGTATGTTTTACCCCGATAGGGGCAAAATGCATGGACTTCCTATTCCTGTGGATACCAAATTATGTATAGCCCTCACTATACATACAATGGGGACCTTCTAGAGACAGCCTGGGGATACACTGGAGATCTCACAGGCTTCTGTCTCAAGGATACTGAAGCATTTCCTGGATGTACTCTTGACGGGTCTACTTCTGATTGTCAAAAACAACCAGAAGATCAAGCCCATTTAAGTGAAAGTGCACTAAATCGAAAGTGCACTTTCGCAAAAGTCTGTTCTCTGAAGCGCATTACAGTGGGGATAAGGAAATATATCCTTTTCCCCACTGTAGTGCGATCTCGGAGCTAGTATATTTAAGTAGACAGGGTGTGGGGGGAGCAGGGGGGCTTGCCCCACTACAAAATTCTGTTTAAAGCAGTTTTGTTTTTTTTCCAGTTCGGAGATTCAGCTTTTGCGAAAGTGCACTTTTGACCTAGTGCGCTTTCGTTTTAATGGGTTTCGATGTTGCTTGATCAAGATTATGAGATTTCCATCAAGCAACATAGATCCACTCTTGACACATGCAAATCAGTACATCTATTTCCCGGTGTTACCTCAGGGCCAGGCCAGGAGTATGCATACCTTTTATGGTCTGGCATGTTTCCTTGAGGTACTCTGTGTTATAGATTGCACTCATATTGCAATTGGGTCCTCTCCTGGTCCACAGAGTGAGTGGTACCATAACAGGAAGACCTACCATTCTATCAATTCTCAGGTAGTGTGTAATGCATGGGGGTACATCACCAATGTCTCTGCCCGACATCCCAGCAGTGCACTTAATTCCCATATCTGGCACCAGCTCAATCTACCACCTCTTCCTGCATGGTAGGATGCCAAGTGATCATCTTGTTGGCAAGTTAAATTTAGTAGTTATTCATGTTAAAAGTAATTACTGTATATTAATATTTATTTTTCTATTTTGTCTCTCCTCCCTTCTCTTTTTGTCTCTCTCTGTTTTTTTTTTTTTGCTTTAAAAGGGGATGCCATATATTCACTGGAGCTGTGGAGGAGAAATATAGCACATCCCTGCCCCAGACCCATATAGTGACTGAGAGGGTATTTGGCCTCCTGAACAGCAGTTTCAGGTGCCTGGATGAGTCTAGTGCTGCCCTTCAGTATGACCCTGCTAATGTGTGTAGGATGTTCACTGCCTGTTGCATTATGCATAATATGGTCATGTATCAGGCATATGATGAATTGACCCATGCTGTCACTGCCACTCCCAATTGTAGTTCCAATTTGTCTAATGATGACCAGCTGGCAGCAGTAGTAAGGGACCCCATGTGGCAGGCTCATGCCTGGCATGTGACTGCACAGGTTAAGAGGTGGCTTCTTGTCCAGAAATATGGACCAGGATATGCAGGTTAGTGTTTCCTTTTTCAGTATAAAATACACAGAGTTAAACTGATGCATGCAGTGGTACCTGTTGGCTACACTGTGTGGTGCATGGTTTGCTGCCACTGATGTATGCAGTGTTGCCTGTGGGCAATGCTGTGTGGTACAGGGTCTGCTGCCCCTGATGTATGCAGCGATACCTGTGGACTGTGCTGTGTGGTGCAGTGTCTGCTGCCACTGATGCATGCAGTGGTACCTGTGGGCTATGCTGTGTGGTGCAGGGTCTATCGCCACTGATGCATGCAGTGGTACCTGTGTGCTATGCTGTGTGGTGCAGGGTGTGCTGCCACTGATCCATGCAGTGGTACCTGTGGACTATGCTGTGTGGCACAGGGTCGATACCACTGATGCATGCAGCGATACCTGTGGACTGTACTGTGTGGTGCAGGGTCTGTTGCCACTGATGCATGCAATGGTACCTGCGGGCTATGCTGTGTGGTGCAGGGTCTGCTGTCACTGTTTATCTGACATTCTCTCTCATCTTAAAATAGCTTTGTATTACTACTTGTTTGCCTGTGTGCTCACTGATTCCTGTCCATTGGTGCTGAAAGGCATCAACTCAATCAATCAACAGTTTCACCTGCTGTATATAATAACTTTTGGTTTAATTATGTATTCACTATGCAATAGAAAGTGGTACAGGCAACAAGGATGAATTTGTTTACTTATACCATTTTTGTATAACAAATTCTGTTGCACTGCTCTTCAGACTTATTTTTTACTGTCATTAAAATTTAATATGACTTCAGAAGCTGTTATCCTTTGTAAAGTGATTAGGTTGTACTAGTAACTGTTAAGTATATATGACAGGATGATTATTTTATTGTGTCATTTCTTTATTATATATTGGACCTGGAAATGTTTGCTCACTGCTATTGTGATTTCTTGTGTAAGTTAACCAGAAGGAATGCTAATCCATGTATCAGTGTTTTTTGCCCCTGTTCATTGATGTACTTAACAGATGTACATAGAGTCCTTCCTTCCCACAATCCAGTTCCAATTATACAGAAAGTTAAATGACTGCAATTATTAGAGTATGGTGAAAGTAATACCTGTAAAGGGAATTACTGCATATATATGCAACACCCTCCCACCCCTAACATTATTTCAAATAAACATAAAGATTTATCAATGAATGTAATTCACAGTAGTTCAAATCAAATGAGTCCTACACATCTCCTATTGATAGCCTGGTAATTGTGCAACTGATCTAGAGGATAGGCTACCATGAGAAATGCGAGGGGAGTTAGTCCAATGGTGTGATCTAGAGAAGGAAGATCATCCTGCTGTCAGTGACCTGACAATGCTGCATGACAATGATCTTAACCTGGAAGTGAGGTTCTCCTAGGTGTAGATGACTGTTGACAAGGCCTGTGAGAAATGTGTTGTGATTGCTCACTATGATTACTAACATTACTGCCTTGAGAACCAGTATTAGTATCGTCTGATCTCCCCCCAATGTCTGGACAGTACCCCATCCCCTGTCCCTCATATGAGTCCAGCTTGACTCTGGTATGTCCTAACCCATGTATGAATCCAGGTGGCCACTGATGCATTGCGTGCCACCATGCTACAACATCAGTGACACCATGGCATTATCCTTACTCTGCCAAATCAAATTAATGTTGGAAATTTTTTATACATACCCTGTAGGACTTTGACCAGCAAGCTGTTCTCAGGGACTTGCTACTTTCCCTAAACTAGCCAAAATAAGAATATACTTGTAACATCCAAGATGGAGTTGTCTGAATGTGAGTTTGAAAGCAATATAGAGTTTAATCCCTACCCATCCAACTCTGTATGTCATACCCTAACAAGTGACACATATCATAAAGTTCTAAAGAAAATGTTTCACATTACTGTTGATATTTCTTTCTCTACAACCATTATTTGTAAAAAAAGGAAACAAGAAAAACAGAGTAGGTAACAATACAATACAATAGCCAACAACAAAAGAGACAAACTCATTGACTGGTTGGGTCTTTTAGTAAACATAACTGGTGTCCAAAAGGTATGTATTACTTAACTGCACATAGTACAAATTATTATATGGAAGTCAAGGTACAGGAATGGTAATAAAGCAATGTTTTAACATTGATTTCAGCACAGTGCTTTACAGCTCAAAGAAATGCATCTAAAACCTTCATAGATCAAGACAAATATATTATACTCAGATTTTTTACCTGATTAACTGCAATAATTAATGACGTCTTCTTTTCAGATTGTTGTCTAGTTACTGTAAACTATGTTTGTAAAGTTTTTAAATATACAGCCCTTTAGAAAGAACAAAAACATTGCCACTTCAGTTCATCACAAGTGTGCATAAACACTACCCTTATACATTGTTCCAAGGTACATTAGCACTCCCCCAATCACTACCCCTAACTGTAAGCATAAACACTTCCCATGTACAAGTTTACTTCAATAGATATTTTTCTGTAGTGATTCAAAGATGGCTGCCATTCTGTGAACACTGCTGAACTGCAGCTCTTCATTTAACCTGAGGAAATCTAAACCCTGAGTCGATACCAAGAAGCTTTTAACATCCAATCTTCGATAAAATAACTTCAACTACATTTAACTATCCTGTAATAATAAGAAAAAACAGAAAAAAGGAATTTATTTAACAGGATTATAACAGATTAGCTGGCTCTGCAGAGAGAAGTAAACAAAGGAACCGTGTGCTTTCTATACTGTAAGTCTTTGTGTTGGAATAAGATGTCAAAAGAATAAAAAGCATGGACATAACCACTACTAAGACAAAACTTTCGGAAATACAGTCCCCAGAAAAAGATGTGATTTCTAAAAGACAAAAAAATGACTAAAATACAGGAACAACAGAAACCAGGGACTAAAACTAAATCTGATCAAGCATTAAACATGGAAGATATCAGAAATGCTCTGCTTCCCATACAAGAAGCTCTGAAGGAACTGACTTGTCAAATACAAACATTTGGAATTTCTTGTACTCAGTTGCTGGAAAGAATGGATAAGACGGAAGCTCGAATTTCTGAAAATGAGGATAAACTAACTTTACTAGAAAAAACCCAATCTACATGATGTGGATATACAGGCTATGCAAAGTAAGATTACGGACTTAGAAGCAAGATTCAGGAGAAATAACATTATTATCAGAGGGATTCTAGAATCCATTCAGTACAATGATTTAATTCCATCCATACTACAAATATTTGCAGTGCTTCTAAATGACTCTGATATGGTGAAACAAATTATTATTGAAAGAGCACACAGAGCTCTGAGAGAGCTACAAGCATCTAATATACCTAGACCTGTTTATGCTAAAATACTTAATTATCAAGATGTTAGCAGAATACTTACTACTGCAAAACAAAGTGGAGGCTATATCATGTGGAAAAATAATAAAATATCCCTGGCACAGGATTTACCTTTACAGGTCAGACAAGTTAGACAGTCTTTGTCTCCATACTGCAAATTTCTTATTGACAAACAAATTAAGTTTCAAATGAAATACCCTAATATGCTTATATTTACAATGGATGGGACTAAACATTCTGTTTCTACCAAAAATGAGGCAAGAAATCTGTTTCTTAAAGTTTTCAAGGGTTTACCTGCATCAGAGACTTGAATTGAATCCTCGTTGAGACTGGCATGTTTCTGAGGTCGGATCTATTGTTTACTGCGCCTCGAGGACTGGGTAATCCTTTGTTTTCATTTTCAAAGCTGTAGGCCTCTTCCAGAGTAATAAAACAGTTTGTGTAACAGTGTATCCCCAGGCTGTCTCTGGAAGGTCCCCATTGTATGTATAGTGAGGGCTATACATAATTTGGTATCCACAGGAATAACTGCATTCATTTCCCGACGTTTGATGGCTTCTACGAACTTTTTTTGACGAGGAGAAAGACAGGAAGTGCCTAAAATGCTGTAGAGGGTGTGGATTTCGCTGTGGCACTTCCGGAAGTCTGACTGCAAAAGCGGTCCCCCATCGCGAATGTTTTACATGGTTTCCAGGCTTGGGAAACCGAAGGGAACTGTTTTAAACACTTTATGGTTTATTTAACATTAAAATAACACTATAGTATGGTAATTTAAACACATAGGAACATTTTATGTACTTCCCTTTCAATGTTTAATCAAAATCTTGTAGTTATATTATTTAGAGAGGGTACAGAGATTTAGTAATGTTTTGTAAAAATATACTTGTTAATATAGCCCTTAATGTACTGTGTAGAGGTGAAAGTTTATATTATATCAGTTAGTTAGTAGCTTGCTTTAGTATAAAACTGTGATAGTGCAGAGTTATAACCAGGGATATCAGTAGTTAGCTGTATACTTGTTTTAGTATAGGGTTATAATAGAGTATATATATATATATATATATATATATATATATATATATATATATATATATATATATATATATTTTTTTATATATAGGTTATATATGCAGCAAAATGATAACCTTGTTTACACATTAAGTTTTTATTTTTCATGTATGCGGTTTATGTATAGATAGCTAATCCAATTACTAAAACTTCCTTTTTTCTCTTTATTTTTTATATATTAATATTATATCTTCAATTTGATTTGCTTAAATAATAGTTAACCAAAGAGATGTAGATCATGGCAGTGTTTGTTAGGGAATGTTTAGTTTAGACTTTGTCATAGTTAAGCTAGATTATATAGGTCTTAATTGTGCAACATGTGTAAGATTTTATAATTTGATGTTTTTATATTTGTTTCTTTTCTTAACCCTTTTATTATTCTATGTTATACAAGACCTATACATGTCCTGGTCTGGGGTTAGAGTGGGTAAGCACTGGTATAGGACGGGATATAAGGATTGCTTCCAGACTATGCATGTTTTTGAAGTTACTTTATTTTTCTCCTATGTTTTCCCTCTTAAACCTTCATTGTACAGACAATTTCTGGAATGTGGGAATTAGACTCATGGAACATTAAAGGGCTCCAGAACTTAAAGAAGAGGAAACTATTGTTACATGTATTGTTGCAGGCTAAGGCGTTGTTTATATTACTACAGGAAACACATTTAATGAATGATCAATGGGTTGATATAAAAAAAGAAGTGGATCAGAGAAGTAGTAGCATCGGAAGGTAAGTCAAATAGTGCTGGGGTAGCTATAATTATTAAAGATCAATACAAGGAGAAGATTTTAGATTCTAAAACAGATAAAGATGGGCGATGGTGTTACGTTATTCTTTCGTCTACCCTATTTGATAAACCTATTTTACTTTTAAATATCTATGTGCCCTGTAATGATCAACAAATATTCATAACATCATTGTACTCAATTTTAACACAATATGATAGATATTATATAATTGTTGGAGGAGATTGGAATGCTTACCAAAATCCGAAGTTGGATAGATCTTGTCCACAAAGAGCATTTAATAAACATGCTGTATTAGCATTGAATGATATTAAGGAAGACTTACAACTATATGACCCTTTTCACTATCTGAACAATGTCAATAACACAAATAATTATACCTTTTATTCCCCATGTCATAAAATGTGGTCCAAAATAGATTTCTTTTTGATTTCAAGAACATTGATTAATTTAGAACCTATAGTTGTTACACATGCATGTTATTTATCAGATCACTCGAAAATTTTGTTGAGTTTTGCTAAGGAGATAAAGGATACCCTGCGACAAAGAGGTTATAATTGGTCTCTTAAGCCTAATCTGTTGAATAAGGAGGAAATAATACAGGAAATTACAAATTACCTCGAAGATTTATTGGTTGGTCTAAAGAAACAACAACATGCCCCAGATATTGAATGGGCGACAGTTAAAACACAAATAAGAGGGATCCTTTTTCAAAAAACTTCTTATTATAAAAAAATACAAAACAGAGATATTCAAAATCTAGAAACAAAAATTAAGATACTTGATCAAGAACTGATTCGGAATTTTAATGATCAAACAGCGATGGAACTGCTTAAATGTCAAAAGGATCTCTTCTTAATTCAAAATAGTAGATTAACATTTCAGGAACATAAGACGTTAGTGAGGTATGCTAATCATGTTCAAACACCATCGTGACCGTTAGCTGGGATCATTAACCAATCGAAAACAACAGGGCAAATTGCGGAAATACAATTTAATAATATAATATACTCTAAAACCGAGGATATCATTAATATTTTTGAGAAGATATATACTAATATTTATGATGGGCAAAAGGATGTGTCCTCGCATAGAACCTATAAACGATTTTTACAGACAATTAATTTTCCAAAAATAGGAGAGGATATTCAAAACGATTTGGTCAAACCAATATCCGAAGAAGAAATAGTATACATAATTCAACATATGAAATCACATAAATCACCAGGTCCTGATGGGTTGACAGTGGAATTTTATAAAGTGTTTGTAGATATTTTCGGTAAAATACTTTCATCTGTATTTAACTATATAATTAGGAATAAAATTAATGATCCTCATCTTAACGCTTCAAAAACTATTTTTATACATAAACCCAATTCAGATCCCTAAAACCCTGATAATTATAGACCGATATCATTAATAAATGTAGACATGAAAATTTTAACCTCTATTATAGCATCTAGACTGAAAAAAATCATGACTCATATAATATCTAAAGAACAGGCTGGATTTATGGCAGGTAGTCAAACTAGTGATAATACACTTACACTTCATACTATGATAGCGCATGCTAAACAAAATAATCTTAATATCTATGCCCTTATAATTGATGCACAGAAGGCCTTTGATAGAGTTGATTTAAATTTTTTGTTTGAGCTTTTACCTTATTTTAATATATTGCATGAGTTTGTTCAAATGTTACAAATATTATATAGTAATCCCTATACTACACTGTACATTAATAGAAGTTTCTCTAAAAGAATACTGAAAAAAATGGAACACGTCAGGGCTGCCTTTTGTTCCCTTTATTATTTAATTTTTATCTTGAACCTTTGTTCTTATATATTAAGCAGAACGTATATCATAATGCCCCAATAATTTATGGAACCAAAATATTAATGGCAGCTTTTGCTGATGATCTTAACATTTATTGTGTATCCCCAATTTCAGATACTGAAAAGTTATTAAAGGCTGTAAATGACTTTTCAGAAGTCTCTAACTATAGAATTAATTTGAAAAAAAACAACATCTTCCCTTTAAGAACACCTAAACCTTTTTCGTTATTGCCTTTGGTGGGGCAGGTAACGTTTAAAGAAAATATTTAGGTATTGGGTTTTCTACAGATAATAAAGACTTCTACAATAATAACATTAAAAAAAATTGGGATCAAATAAGATCTGATTTTGGGAGGTGGAAGAATTTACGACTGCCAGTATTAGCAAAAGTTTCAATTATTAAAATGAACGTACTACCACGGTTACTATATATTTTTAGGTCTGCCCAATTAATAATTCTGAAGACATTTTTTAAACAAATTCATAAAGAATTGGCTAAATTCATTTGGGAACCAAAAAAAGCCAGGATATCTTATGATAAATTAATGACCCCAAACAATAGAGGAGGACTGGAGCTACCTAATTTTGAAATGTATTATTTAATTGTGAACTCTAATAGAATTCTAAGAATTGCTAACTATGATATAACTAGTACTAAGTGGACACCAACTTGGGTGGTCCTGAATTATAAATATATTTTAAAGTTGAATATTAATCCTAAAGCAATATCCTTTTTAGGTAAAGATACCTTGAAATTATATGGGATTATTGAACACATTAAAACATATATATTATCTTTACAAAACTTATTTCAATCATTAGATCTGGTTCAACATATGATGGTTTTTCAACCCTTTCACAGGAATCCTAACTTGAGATTGAATAATCAATTAATTGATCTTAAAAAGTTTCCATTAATAGTCAATTTAACTCTGATTGATATATATAAATATCTTGAACGTTCGGCCAACCAAATAAGACAAGAATTTAACTTACCTAAAAACTATCTTGTTATTTTGAGACAAATTAGAGAACTTGCTATAAGTTACTTTAAAAATTTCAAACCTGAAGATGAGATTATAAACAAATGCTCGGATTTGTGTCAAGCTCTCCAACAAGATATTAAACATATAACAACAACAAATAAATTAATTAAAGAACTTAAATTTCAAGATAAAATTTTGTTGTCGAACTATTGGGAAGAGAAAATTCTATTGACAGACAAAAGTAATATGTTAAAAGCAATTGACTTGACTATCAAATCTACTTCTCTTCAAAAATTGATATATACCCAGGTGATGGTTTGGAATAATGCCTATTATACACGTCTTGCCCTGCATAAATTTAATTCCAAAAACTCTCCAACTTGTCCATATTGTAAAAATCAACCGGCTGATCTTCTTCATACGTTCTGGAGCTGTAAATGCATACACAAACTTTGGAATTCCCTTAAGATTCAACTTCAGAAGATGGGTTACCAAAGTACAACGTTGTCATGGAAATTCATGATTTTGCATATTCCCCCGAAAGAACTCCCTAGATCACAAAGTATTATATGTATTAATATTTTTTTTATTAATGAAGCTCTATATAGCCACTAATTGGTTAGACCCATCTAAAACATCATGGGAAAACTTTAGAGTTTTGGCAGCAAGGCATATATTAGCTCATAAATTACTTTTAAATCCGCATAATAAAAATATTAATAATCCAAAAATTTTGGAACAAATATTTAATATTATACTAGCATAATACTTTTAATTTGAAGGTATTAAGAATTATTTATACACTTAAAGAGAATTTTGCAATCAAACTGTTTATTACTTGAAATGTTCTTAACTATTCTTATGTTTTTCTTGTATAGTTAGTGTTTTACATGGAAGCATTCTTGTAAATATTGTATATATGTTTGGTGTGGTTGCTAGTGATATTAGTTAGTAGTTCCTTTTAAAATTTTGTTTTTGTTTTTAATTGTGTGTGGAAAATAATATAACAATAAAGATTTATTATGGGAAAAAAAAGATATTTTTCTGTAGTGTTTTGTTGTGTTGTTACATTGCATTAAACAGTACTGTGTGCATTTATTCTGCTTTTTCTTTTTTGTCTCTCCCCAACTCTTTTTTTCTTATTTTGCTTGTATGTTTCTTTCCCCTTTGTGTTTTTGCTTCTCCCCCATTTATTTTTCTTTTATGCAGGTTCAAATCCCTCAGGAGCAGACCAGGAACATAGAGACCCTCTGCCCATCTGGGGACATCCTCACAGGGTCAGAATGGAGTTGCCAGTCCTGCAAGCACTTGGTCACATAGCAACCTGGCCTGGCAAACCTCACAGAAAGGGGCTTCGGAGTTTGTCTGAGAACTTGTTTGTAGTGGTTGTAGACATGAGAATTCTGCCATCTGAAGCCTCTCTTCAGCATGTATTAGACACACTCACCCAATCAATGCCAGCCATCATGCCAACAAAGGCCCCACCCGCTAAACATCAGGTTTCTTCATTGCAATAGCATCTGGCATTGAACGTGTTTGAGGCTTTGTGGACTGGGATTACAGCTGTCACTCCCTCAGACCTTCTTCCCTTACCATGTTTCCTTCAGCATCTTCCCTATTTCCCACCCACACTGCCCTCTTTAAAAAAATTGAAAAAATGGGTGGGGGTCTATCCCCCAACAAAAATATACTGCCCATCCTCTCCCACCTCCTCCAGCTCAAGCCATCTTGATGTTTCACTGCTGTGTTCACTGTTTTGTCTCCCCCTTTCTTCAATTTGTCCTAGCATCCCCTTCTATTCTTTAATGAAAACATCAGGTATCCACAAAAGGATACCCTTATATGCAAAAGTTATAACCTCTTTCTTTTTTAAAAAAAAAAAAAAAAACCCTCTTAGCTGCTGTGCAGCTACACATTTTCTACAATGCTTTCATCATGACTGTGCTCAGCTGCTCTCTTGTCTGCTTCCTGCCAAAGCATATACCATTTATGAGTCCACAAAATAATTCACACTTACGAAAGGACAAAATTTGCACAATTTATACTTTTATGAAAAGTGGGTGTGATAACATTTCACTTTCTGTATTCATTGCATTTGTACTTTGCTGATCTTATTTATATATCCACACAGTGCTGCTGTCCACACACATGTGCTATACACATGTGAAGACCCAGGCTATAAATACCAACCTCACATTGTAACTTGCATGACTTTTATTCCTTCTTTACTTATAATCTTTATGTACCATCCTCATTTCAAGCCATATAGATGCCCATGTACTTACACAGTGTGTAAAACACAGATAATACATATAGTTTTCTAGGTTTCACACTTGTGATGATTATATAAGTTGCATTTTTGCATGGCTTCCAGATTTTTATTATTGTTTTTGACACTTGCAATGATTTTATCATTACAGTTTTGTATGACTTTAGAGAATTTTATTATTCTTTCTGTTTTATAATTTTTTTAATAGTGTAAAACACAGAACAACATTTGTCACATTTCAGTCATGACTTGGAACTACTAAATGGGTCACTGACTGGTTTAGTCTCAGACATTAGACACATTGATACAGTATAAATTAAATCCAGGACTGCAAGATGAAGTTGATGTCTGAATCAAAGCATTATCCTCTTCCATCCTCTGTAGGCCTTTATTCCACTGTGATATAGATTCTGTAATCCATGTATGTCTGCAGAAGCATAAATCTGTTCATTATTTCTTCTTTAAACATGCTCCCGCTCATTCTATTATTTCAGAAATTATGCAATCCCTGGAGGTGTTCCACACAAGTTTTTCTATTTGTTGTCTTCCTGTAAAATAGTTATAATTGGAAGGCAAATATGTTTTATTCCCCCCAAAAAATGTAATACTCTGTCTATTGCATTTATTATCTTTACTATATATGCAATCTTTGTATGTGGAAAGTCAATATACAGTAGTTAGATTTTGTTTTTTAGTATGAAGATTTGTAGATGTTCTTAGTGTTTGCAAATGTCTGTCTTTCATTATGTTTAGGAGCGAACATACACACTTACTTTACAAAAGTATGCAGTGCAGTTCCCTAGCTATGTTAAGGGGTAATGAAATATTTTACCAAATAGAAAGCAAAATGTTTGAAACTGTCTGTGATTACAACCAAAGAAAAGTAAAGAAAAGATGTAAAATAACACACAGCAATACGTTTTTAAAGAAAAAAAATTACAGCGTACAAACTTGTTTAACAGACTTCTTCAGACTCTGAGTTAAAAGTTACATATACATCATTAAATAGGAAAAGTAATATAACATCATCAAAAGTCACCAACTGAAAAAGCAAATCTCATTGTAAGCTGAGTTGAATCAAATACTTACATCATAATTTTTTTTTTTGTTTCTTTATTCAGTACACATATAAAATGAATATGATCATTTAAACCCAGATAACCTTGTGGCATCCAGTCTCACCTGTCACTCATATTCTTTATTTCAATCAGGTTTTTAGAATGACCAACCTGATTCCACAGTGTCTAACACATAAAAACTCAAACATTTAAAATGAGTACATTTTTAGTGTATCTATTATTTTTTTTCTTTTTCTTAATGGTATAGATCATTGAACTGAGTTTTCTTGTATTCCTGCCTACATAAATACTTAGCAGGATCGACACTCTTCGGGGCAGTATACCATCTAATTGTGTTTACACAAAAAAGGATTGTTGGAAATCTCTTCACATTCTTTATATACATTGCACAAATAAGTTCCCTTGACTTTAGTTTCATGACTGTCTCCCATTTTGAATGTCTCTGATATGTTCTTGATATTATAAGACTTTTTGTTAATAATAATTGGAGACTCCCCTACATGTTTTTTTTTTCTACAACTGACTCATTGGCTAAAATTTGTGAGTAATTTTCTAAAATCCCTTTAATTACTGGTATATTTAGGATATAGAATAAAACCAGATCCATAGAATACTTTTTCCTTGCTCTAAATCAGAGACACTAGTTTCCCCCCATTCTCACCATCCACTTTGGTGAGGGGTTTGTATAATTGTTTTCTCCTAACCATTGTCTCCTTTACCAGTTCTTCAGCTAAAACAGAAAGGTAACCAACTCTTTAAACATATTTATCTACACAATTCTTCTTTAAAATCTGAAGTACTGGTGAAAGGTATTCTGATTCTCATTATTTGACCTTTCACTACGTTGTATTTCTGAAACATTGGATACCTACTACCATAGTGCAAATAACTGCTACTAGTGACAGATTTTCTTGCTACATTGCTAAGCAGTCTACCATTTTGAAGACATTTTCCAACTTACTGTCCAAAACTTCCACACTCATGTTACTCACAGTAAAATTAAACCTTAGAAACCTAGTGGTGTAGTTCAAATATTCTTAAAATGTATTACCCTGACCAAGTAAAAAGCAATTCATCAGTATGATGGACATAATTCTCCAAAAACCAAAAAACACATTGCCATAGAAAAACAGGTCTTCTCAATAAGCAAGTACAATATTTGCAAAGCTGGCAATCATAGCAGCCCCCATAGTTACCCCTTGCATCTGCTGGTAAAGTACTTCTTAAAAATAAAATATTTATTCCTAAGGAGCACCTCCAAACATAAAAGAAGGGATAGAACTGTTGTCCAAAATATAGCCCTTACACCATACTCATCATGCATTATTGGGAATTACAGAATACAAACTGTGAATATCTGCTGTCGATAAACAATTTTCATTAGTGATTTTAATTTTCCTGAGCACCTTAATACAACAGTTTACCCGCGGTGGTGGTGCTGCGGTAGCGTTGTCGCCTCACAGTAAGATGCTGTCGGGTTCGATTCTCAGCTAGAGCGTCTTCTGCATGGAGACATGCATGAATGGGAGAACCTTCGTTGAAGGTTGTGCGTCAGGCCTGGCAAGCCAGTATGTAAAAATCAACTGCCAATCATTAGCGGACCAGAGTTCTGCTGTGGTGACCCCTAACCAGGAAAAGCCAAAAGACACAAACAAACCTTAATACAACAGTTTGTAGAGCCCAAAACAAAAGACTTAATTGAACTGTCCACATGTCCCAGCATATATTTATCCTGCAGTGCCATTGCTTCTGTATTTGAACCTGGAAATGACAGGATATGTCTTAATGAAGGACTGTTACTGTCTTTATGGATCTTGGGTATCCGAAAATATAAAACCAATTCTTGGGCAACGCATAGACAGGATATCTTTGAACTTTTCATAGATGTGTCCTTCAGCTTGAAACTATGCCAAAAAAAAAAAATCATCTGCCTCCTTATATCTAAGGCTGGTAGTCTCTTTGTAAATCAGCTTGGAAAAAGAAATGTCACTTAGTATTTCCTATATTTTATTATTATATTCTTTTCTGTCCATTAACACCAATCCTCTACCCTTGTCAGCCTTTATTATCACCAGTTCATCATTTCTAGAAAGTTTAAATACAGCTTCCCTTTCCTTTTGGATGAGAGTAAATGTGTTGTTGCAGGGTTTAAGTAGTGATGACCTAATTTATTTTTTACATATTTTTTCAAAGCAATCAATCACAAAATTCACTGGTAGTATACAAAGAATTTGCCTTTTTAATATTGGTACAATGATTTAATCATGCACATCGTTGTTAAAAAAAACAACAAAAATGCATTTTCTTGCTGTAATAGATACTCTATTTACAGGATATACTCAGGGCCTTCTATAATAACGCATTCCTCTTCAATAAGAATATTCTAGTTTGTCCTTCTAGCACAGACATCAAATGAAAATGTGTGTGGTCTTCTTCTTCTTCTTCTTCCAAAAAAAAATCATGATTTGGGAATCCAATTCCAGTACCTGCCCAAATGTGGATGCCTTTTCTTTTCCAACTCTTCTGGAGTACTGCCTCTCCTGGAAGTCCAAGTCCCGCTAATGCATTTACATATGCACTCATCTTCTTTGTTTTTGATATGTTTTGAGCTATTGCTGTTTGTGGTGATTTTTTTGGGAGTACTGAGAATTCCACGTGTTCTCCTCTTTTCCCAACATGGAGGGTTGTTCTGGTTCTTTTCCCTGATTTAAAAACCCTTCTTAGTGTGTGGGACCAACTTCTGATGACTCTCCACCTTCTGATTTGCTGGTAATCTAATTATTCAAATCTCTAGTGATGTTTTTTTTCTTTTTGTTAAATCAGAATCCTCCTTCACTATCATGGAAATCAAAGACAACATATATGTTTCATATGGAGAAAGAGACACATAGATTTTAATAACCTCTACGCCTTTCGTTAGATTTCCCCCCACTTTTGCCATCTGCCTTTCTTTCTTAAGTAATAGAAAGACCATATCAAATTCCAACTTCTCCAGAACTTCTTCCCATTCTTTCTATAAGATCTGGGTCAGGACCGATGGCTGTGTTCTGCTTATCAGTACTTAAACATTTCAGAAAACGATTAGGTGCAATGGTAGCTTTAAAAAAATAAAACACTTAAGACTACCCTCCAGAATTTCACTGAATCCTTTTTTTCCATTAAAAGAAACAGCATTACAAGGGCAAGTTGTTTTTAATGTCCCCTGTGTAAGAGAAACTGGCATATTAAATATTTTTTCAGAGCACCGGTCCACAGGAAAAAAACAATGTAGAAGATTGCAACTTAAAGAGTTTACAACCACATCAATTTTATTCTTATTTCTGGAGTTGCAAACCACTCCTGCAGTCTTAATTGCACTATCTTCTCTAGTACAATGTATAGTTATCGATGAAAACACAGTGGGCCAAATTCTGAAAGAGTTGCTCTCAGTGTAAGTAACATCTTTGGTATAAAGCCTATCTACAAACAGATTTGCTATTGGGGTCAGATTACAAAAGACCTGTTCTCAGTGTAAGTGGTCCCTTACACTCAGAGCAAGTCTTTTGGAATCAGGTTGACTATTTTGAGATCAGATAGTCCCAAGTATTAATCCCGATGAAACAGGGTGGTCTCACCACAAAGATGTCTGATTTAAATGATCATAATAACATTAATATTAAATGAGTAGTGAATAAACACAAACATAAGGTACAAGCCTTTAGGTGCCACTCGGTTTACACTGATTACTTTTTTTAAATGGCTGACTTATGATGATGCCATATTACTTTTAAAATTTAATGAAGCATTGATATCATGTAACTCAAAGTCTGAAGAAGTCAGTTAAACAACATAGAAGAAAGAGCTTATTCTGCTCTTTTTCCTAATAAAAACATTGCTTGGTGTTCCAAGTTGTAGTTCTTGTGCTTTTTTTATTATTATTATTATTTTAATTTCATTATATTGCCATTTTTATTGTATTATAGCATGTCATGCAACTTCATTTCTGGCCTGAAAGAAATCATAAACAATCAGTTAAACATGCAAGTAAACAAGTTAATAGGAAAACAAAACATTCTATAATTATTGACATGTACATCTAAAACAATGGGTGATAAACTGCTAGTAATGACATAAAGGTATAAAACAAGTTTATAACTAATGAACCATTGCATGACAAGAAGTGGGTCAGGACTGATAAAGCTTTGATCTCAAAACACTGCTTGCTAATGTTCAGATCCTCAAATTCCACTGCATTCTGAGTAGATTGGGCTGAAGGGCAGCCCAAATAAAATCAAAATTAAGTCTCAAACCAATTGGATCTGATTTTGTTTCCTTTTTAATTCCTGAATTTGAAGGTAACAGTGCAAATAAAATCTCACTTCAAAGGTACTAGGAAGTCTACACTGCAATGCTATTTAACTCCTAAGGACATGAAATTGAAAGTTCACAAGCCCTCGTGTTACTGACAGTGACTATTCCATTTATTTATTTATCTATTTATTTATTTATTTATGTAGGTATGTATGTATGTATGTATGTATGTATGCATGTATTTATTTATTTATTTATGCATTTATTGACCTTGCTAGTCCACTTGAGCTGAAGAGACTATTTTCACTGCAGGCAAAATGAAAAAGCTTTAAAATGTAGAAAGCTGACACAGATTTATACTGAGCATAACTGAGAAGTTATTGAAATTATTTACATTAATGTGTCTAGTACCATTACAAAATTTGATTGATGTTTATTATACCACTGAAACATTAAAATAATAAACTAATGTAACTGCTATTAACCACTTCTGGTTAAGTTCTTAGCCTAAATGCTATAATTTAGTCTTTTTAATCAGACTCATGCATGTCCTTTTGTCTACTCCGTCTTCCTACTCCTTATCAGCTTCTACCTAACTCTACTTATCAGCTCTAACTGCCATAACTCCTAATATGTCTTTAAAAACATAATGCATATTGCATATCTAAACACCAGTCTTGTAAAGACTTAGACCTGGCCTGTGATATAAATAGGACCTGTTGGAATGATAGGTATGTATCCCAGAGACTACCCCATCTATGGAACAGGCTCCCCATCCACATGAAGCAGAGTTCCTCCCTAACCTAATTCAAGTGCAACTTGGACAATTGGATGGGAGACCGGAAATTCATCCCTGGTTTGGCACCTATGTATCTAATGCAAACAAGTAACCTGCAAATGGTTTGTCTCTCAGGCACATGCTTACACTTATCAAGGGTATCAGAACTTGTTAGAGATTTGAGATGCATGGCTAGGCATAAAAAGGCCCTTGTGGTCATTAACCTAGTAAACACCTATGAACCTATATAATTTTTACCTACTTTACTTACTTTACTAAAGTCTTTGTGTGTTCAAAATTTTCTGTAACTATTGTTTGAAACATCTCCATGTTATCTGTCTAAACAGTTAAATTCTGCGGAATATTTCTCCTGGGCCCCCACTGAAAAGAGGCATTTGTTTGCCCAGCTCAACTATCCTGGTAACAAATGCAATAGATAACTGAATTAGTAAATAAACAAATAAATAAATAGACAAGTAAAGCATAGTAAAGCAAATATATGGCATCTTTGTGAGTGTTCCTAGAATTTTTTTTGTGTTAGATTAACAAGGAAGATGATAGAACTTATAAACTTAGTACTTGATAGCAGATTCATACCACATCCAAAGTCAGACCTGTGACTTCTACTCTAGTTTCATCTGAAAGTCCATGTAGTTGCCACACTAATTAAATAGGCCACTAATAGTTATCAGCTCCATGTTCATGAGGGCCATACTCCAATACTGATGTTTGGTCAAGGTCGGGCACCATAATAACAGTATATTTGTGTTATCAATATTACAAACTTGTACTTGCAGCACTGAGAAGGAGTAAACATTTTTAGCTTATTTTGAATTCCTTAACATTTTATTTATAACTTTATATCACAGTACATTGAAGCATATTTGTATAACACTGTATTTTTTTTTTTAGTTTTCCAGATATGTATCAAGGTAATCTATGGTCTGTGCTAAACAAAGGTGGTCTCATGCTACATGCATGTATAATGTAAACAGGAGCACTTCATATAGTCTATGCACCAGATCAAAAATTTGGTATTTAGAAGTGTCCAGTCATATCGGATCAGACTTCTGGTATTTAGAAGTGGCCAATCACAGCAGATCAGATGTCTGGTATTTAGAAGTGGTCAATCAGAGCAGATCAGATGTCTGGTATGAAGAAGTGTCCAATCATAGCAGATCTCTGGAATTAAGAAGTGGCCAATTACAGCAGATCAGACTTCTGGCATTTAGAATTGTTCAATCACAGCAGATCAGACTTCTGGTATGAAGAAGTGTCCAATCACAGCAGATCAGACTTTTTGGTATTTAAAAGTATCCATTATGTCTCACAGTCTGCATCGTCCACGACATGGAAACCTTTTACATCTGAGACAATTCATGAAGCTGCTTTGCATAGAATAAATAAGGTATCAGTAAATCAGTGTTTTGTAAGTCAGGCTGCCTGCCTTCATCGTTCAATTAATATAATGGCTCTGGTAATAAGTGGTACTGTAAGTTCAGTGCAGTTTAGTTACATAGGCTGTATTAAGTCATGGGATGTAGTACAAAAGTATTCTGTCTTAATGTGTCATAATCCAAGAACTTCTTTGTAGTAGATAAAGGTTGCAGAAAATGAAGCTCTATTGCAAAATGAAAGTACACAAAGGAGGAACCTTGTTTGCAGTCAAAACACCACCAAGTCGAGAAGCTCTTAACGCTTTTATTAGAACAAACCAACAGAGCGTTTTCGCCACGGACCACCGTGGCTTCTTCAGAGACACAAATTCAAACAGAAACACTCCATTTAAAAACTATTAAATCAGGAAATGACACATTCCTGTTTCCTGTTACCGACAGCTTGTGTTTAAAAACACATGCAAATCATTTAAAATTCAAAACATCTGAAGGTTAAAATCATTTCAAAAAAACAGAACATGAATTAGCTTGTATGGATAAAGTCTCAATCACTTAACATAAATGTGGATGACAATAAAAAGTTGTTAATATTTACAACACGCAAACATGCAAAATATGTAAGTGAATATATAAAATATATGTTTACTTAAACATAAAAAACGTACAAGTGTATAAAATATGTATACAAAACATGTGTATTCGGTACAAGCATCATATAAATCATTTTATTTATATTTATATGATGTCCATGCACTACTGAAAAAGACCTACGCACTCCCCTTCAAAAGTGCGTGCATACTTAATAGTTCTACACGCAAGTGTCAGTTATATCTTCCTACGGAGGCCATCTGTAAACAGTATGGGAATACCTAACTGTTAAGTTGAATCAAACCCTATGTCACCAAAAGATCAGTCAACCGACCGGTCTCACTATATGTGTTCAAAAATGTTACAAGACACATTGATCTACCATGTCTTCAAATAGCTGCAAAATGCTAATCCCAAATTCAGACAACGGTAACAACTGGCTGTATAATATAAACTAGTGGGTTTTACCTAAAGTAACTTTTTAGTTTAAGTACAGGGGCAATGTTACAGTTGGTGTTCAGCCCAGGGAAACAAAAAGCGTCTAAGCGCAACTGCCAGTCTAACTCACAGTTTTCTAATATTAAAGATGAAGGGCCCCCCCTGATCTTTAAAGGTACATGATCTATTGCCATAAAGCAGAAGCTGTGACCTGGGTACAGGACAATATGTTTGGCCAGTGCATTGTCATCTTTACATGTCCTAATTGCGTACAGGTGCTCATACATCCTATCTCGAAGACGCCTATCAGTTTTTCCGATGTAGAACACCGGGCAGCAATTGCACATGGCGATGTATATAACCGATTTGCTCTCACAATTGAGTGCAAACCTGATAGCATACTTCCTGTCCCTAACTTGGAATGACTCACCTGTTCGAACATTATTACAAAAGTTACAGAATCCACATCTGGACATTCCTTTCCTTTTGTAAAAGCTGTGCTGTTGTACATCCCTTTGTAGTAATTCTTTAAGGTTTTTAGATCGTTTAAAAGTAAATCTAGGTTCACCTCCTAGTTTTCCTGCCAGTAAAGAGTTTGAAGAAATCAACCTCCAATTTTTACGGACAATGTCCAAGATTGCTTTTGAGTTAGTACTAAAAATAGTAACAAAGCTCAAAGACAAATCAGTATCTGACCCGCTGTGATCTTCATTGTTACTCATGATGTCCCTTGTAGGTACATCTTCTGTAAACCTGCTGTCTGCAAGGGAGGGGACCTTCTGCTTGGTCAATAAAGGGGTATAAAAACCTCTGGTTCTTTTAAGTGTAACTTCCTCAATGAGTTCACCAACCATTTTCTCAGGATAACCCCGATTAGTAAACATCTCCCTCAACAAGGAACATTCCTTAACGAAATCTACTAAAGTACTACACATTCTTCCTGCCCTCACCAGCTGTCCCTTCACTATAGATCTTTTCTGTTTGTAAGGGTGAAAGCTGGTGAAGTGCAGGAAAGAGTTGCAGTATGTAGCTTTCCTAAATACGGTGGACTTGAAGGACTGCTGACAAAGGTCCTTTGTAAGTTTGACATCTAAATAATCCATCTCGATGGTAGAAAATTTAAAAGTAAATTTCAAGAACTCAGTAGAGTTACTGATGTTATCAACTAAGGTTTTCGCTTCTGTTTCCGACCCCCTGAACAACAAGAACATGTCGTCAAGGAAACGAGTGTAAAAAGTAACAGGGGCCATGATACCAGGAAGCTTATGCAAGATGTTAGCTTCCCAATAACCCATTACATAGTTGGCCACACCTGCTCCACATGGGGAGCCCATCGCCACCCCACGTTTCTGTAAAAAGAAGTCACCATCAAATAAGAAATAGTTACTGGTTAGAACTATTTCAAGTAATTCAGTGACAAGGTCAACCTCTAACCTAGACGCCCCAAACCGCTGTAACATTGACCCTGTCCATTCAACCGCTTCTAAATGCGGTATACACGTGTAGAGGTCAATGACGTCTATAGTTAACAAGTTGTCATCACTGTTAAATGGCAGTTTGTTTATACTGTCCAAAAATGTCCATGAATCCTTGCACACACTTGGAATATGTTTGATGTATTTATCCAGAATGTGTGTAATTAGTTTGGAACATGGATAAGTGATAGAGGATCTGCTATCAATCAAGGCTCTCATAGGGGGATCAATGACACTTTTGTGAATTTTAGGGATCCCGAACATGACGGGGATCTTAGGGGACATGATGTCAATATAGTTGTATGTCTTAATATCAATTTTCCCCGTTAAGAAAAGGTCCCTAAAGTATCCCCTGATCCTCTGTATACTACCATTAACTTCATTTCTTGAAGATTTTGTATAGGCATCACTGTCCAGGAGGGAAACCATCTTCTCGTTGTAGGTAGAATTGTGGAAAATCACCAACCCTCCTCCCTTGTCAGGTTTTAACACACGTATGGGCAACTGACTGAATTCGTCCAACAATAACCGTTGTTCTTTGGTAATGTTGGAAGCTGTAATCTTGTTTTGATCGTTATAATTGTTGCTTAAAAATCTAAAGTCAAATTCACACATATTCTCAAACAATTCCAAAGTAGAGTGCAACGGAGGGTTGAAAACACTGGACAATTTCAAAGAACCTAGATTAGAAGTGGTGTTTACTTCACCTAGGTTCGCAGACTCGGTTTCTTGGTTGAACAGTAACTTAAGATTCATTTTTCTTACGAAACACTTAAGTTCTATGATTTCTTTCGCTACATTCCCATACGTGGTTGGAACAAAGGTGTTGCCAAAAGCTAACAGTTCTACCAGTTGTTGATCTAAGATGATATCAGAAAAATTATAAATCATGAAGTCACCATTCATGTTGGTAAGAATAACAGGGAACCCAGTTCGGGAAGGTGAACTTAAAACATCAGCATCGACAATACAAGAGATATCTGCCACCAATGAATTTGGTGTAGCGTCAATCAAGGACGAGTTTAATTCTTCGTCCTGTTCCTGTAAGTCTTCTTGCTGCATTGCCCTAAAAAATTGTTGTTACTATTCCCTGCATTATGTGTAGTGTGGCTCCTGTTAACATTAAAGCCCCTGTCACTTCTCTCGTGACTTCCTTTGTCTTTGGCAAAGCCCTTAATTCTATTACTCCTTCTAGGTGTTGGAGTGACATAGTCGTCATTGATGTCTTCTTCAATAAGGTCATCTGCCCTATTTTCATCCTCACCTGATGGAGGGAAAGGGTTTTCGTTATTACTACTTATACGAACATGTCTAGTTCCCTTTAAATTAGGGTAAGCGAAATTCTTACCATAGGCATCTCTGTCCCTGCTCAATTTTTTACTCTTATTTCCCTTTAGTTTAAGTAGCAGGGTATCTATACTGGACAAAATACGTCCATAATCAAACTGATATCTACTGAAATCTAGGTGCTGCTTAATCTCATTATCTAAGTTATTAATTTCTTTCATTAAGACATCAACATGTACACCATAATGCTTAATAATTACATTCATTAACTCGGCACCATGTTTTTGAAATAATGCCTCCAAATCAACCAGAAAGTCATGATCTGGAACTAAACCAGAAGGCATAAAGTTGTTCCGCAGGCCTTTTGGTACAATATTTTCGTTAATGCATTGTTTAAAGTATGCCGACTCAAGCTGAAGTTTTTTTAATTTCAATAATTTAGAGTCAAAAATTTTAAGCTTTTCTGATAGGCATATGCTATCATTATTTGCAACAGTACCTGTGTTCATCCCTTGCTGGTTGAACGAAAAGTTAGTAATGTCCAATAACCAGCCGCCAAGGTCTGGAAGTCTGTTGTTAGACCCAATATACCGGTTGTCAATACTGGTACCATCCGCCACTCCATTCCGAGCAGTTAACTGAACAGTGGTACGTTCGCTGGATGCTGCTGCAGCATACGAACCAGTCCGCCTTGCTACTTCCACGCCACTCGCACCTAGGCCGGAAAGCTGCAAACCACCTCCCTGACTGGCGCTTGTGCCAGCAACATCGGCGGTCAACAAAATCCGAGGGTCAGGTTGCGCTGCTGGGATCCAATCTTCATTTGATCCCTGACTCTGCTCCAATGTCATTACGTTCCCAGTCGGGCCATTTCTTAATGCCTGAAAAGAGGCTTGCATCCCATCCATCCTGGAGTTGATATCATCCAATCTTGCTGATAGACCTGCTATCAGCGAGGTTAAGTCCTTATCCATGGCAGCACTACCAGTCGCCATTCGCTCAGGTGCTTAACGGCTGCCGGTAAACAAGAATAAAACTCGGGAAGCTGCAAAGCTGCAAAACCACAGGAATCCTCCAAACCACAGACCACGAAAACAAATTGCAAGCCAACCAAACCGAAAGTACACAAAGGAGGAACCTTGTTTGCAGTCAAAACACCACCAAGTCGAGAAGCTCTTAACGCTTTTATTAGAACAAACCAACAGAGCGTTTTCGCCACGGACCACCGTGGCTTCTTCAGAGACACAAATTCAAACAGAAACACTCCATTTAAAAACTATTAAATCAGGAAATGACACATTCCTGTTTCCTGTTACCGACAGCTTGTGTTTAAAAACACATGCAAATCATTTAAAATTCAAAACATCTGAAGGTTAAAATCATTTCAAAAAAACAGAACATGAATTAGCTTGTATGGATAAAGTCTCAACCACTTAACATAAATGTGGATGACAATAAAAAGTTGTTAATATTTACAACACGCAAACATGTAAAATATGTAAGTGAATATATAAAATATATGTTTACTTAAACATAAAAAACGTACAAGTGTATAAAATATGTATACAAAACATGTGTATTCGGTACAAGCATCATATAAATCATTTTATTTATATTTATATGATGTCCATGCACTACTGAAAAAGACCTACGCACTCCCCTTCAAAAGTGCGTGCATACTTAATAGTTCTACACGCAAGTGTCAGTTATATCTTCCTACGGAGGCCATCTGTAAACAGTATGGGAATACCTAATGTTCTAATAAAAGCGTTAAGAGCTTCTCAACTTGGTGGTGTTTTGACTGCAAACAAGGTTCCTCCTTTGTGTACTTTCGGTTTGGTTGGCTTGCAATTTGTTTTCGTGCTCTATTGCAAAATGCCTGAATTTGCAACAATTAGGAATATAATATACAATGTGATATCTGATACAAATAAAATGTGAAAATGTAGAAAACCTGTCTGAAAATTACTAAGAATCCTGTCCATGTGAACTGTACAGAAGGAAACAGTAAATGGGGTGGTCACTGTTTGGCCACTGGGTTTCCATTAACACCAGCAGTTTAACCGTTTAACGAAACAGCCTGTCTAAACTTCACAAAATCTAGTATCGTCTAAATTCAGTTTTATCACAAAACAATTGATTTTCTTGTTCGTTTACACTGTTATGGTTTCCAGTTCTAACTTTATGACTTCAGCAGACTGAACTTATCTTGCAAAGAAACTGTATGACCCAGGTGATAATAAATATACAGTATTATTAAATGTGAAGAACAGATACACTCTAAATACTTTGGGTCCTTATTTTATTATTTATTACAATAATTGTGCATCTCATATGTGAACATAAAGCAGGAGAAATTAAAAGTGTTAAACAGCATAAAAAATACTAAAGAGAACATGGGTTAACAATTCAAAAATAAACGACTGGGGAAATTGAAGATAACAACTGGTAAAGAGTACAGACGATGTAAGGGACAGGCATTCTTAAAACAAAAAGTTCCAAAAAAAAAAAAAGATGCACAGTAATATAGCAACACTATTATATTTTTATGGTGTTGTAGCAGGAGACAGACATCACTTGCTTAAAACTAAGACATTACCATCTGCAGAAGTGGTAGCTAACAGGAAAATTTCCACTGTCAAGAACAAAATTATTTTTTATAAAGACAATTAAAGACAGCAGCATGGATGTCTTAATTACATTATGCTGAGTTGTTGCAGAAACTAGTTACACATATAGCAGGCATGGTTGAGTAGGGAAGGACAGTTGTAAAACAAAATGGCCAGAGTATTTCAGAGGTGTGAACAGTCAACAAAATTGTTAATGGCTCCCTTTGACTTTAAATGCAGGCAGCAAGGATAGCTTTGCATCAGAGCTCAAGAGTGGCAGATGACATTAAATTACATCTTTCATTTCCCACTGTTTGGTGCTGAGTTATCTTGGCCTTTAATCAAACTCATTTAGGAGGCTTTGTTAGCCCATACTATAAACTATTGTGTAATAATTTGGCAGAATATTTTTGCTCCTGCCTTTCTTATGTTTTTTATTTTAGATTCGTATGCTTCCTTCTTCCATATGATACCAAAATCAGACTAAGTTCTTTACTTGAATTCTAACGTTTTGCTAAAAACAGCATGACAGTGAAAACACACGTCTCTACATATCCTGTCAGAGTTTTGTGCATACTTTTGCAGTCACTTCTGAAATATATACTTTTCCTACTATTTCATATAATCTCTTTCCCTGTATACTGTAGTTTAAGTAGTTTTACTGAACTGCAGTAGGATGTGGTTTATTTCATATGCTTTACTGTAATGACATTTGTTTAACTATGTGTTTTGGGATACATATGCCAAATCCTAGAAAAATTACTGGCTTTGGCTAAGACAAAAGTGACTTGTTTAATCCATTTCCTCAATGGTGGAAATGCAATGGGGAACTGGAATCGTTGCCCATGTATGATCCAAGCCAAGAACTCAATGGAATAAGATACTGGAACATGTTACAGATGTCTAACTAACTGTTTGGAAATGTTAATTCCTGTGTTAGTACCCAGAGTTATGACAAGATTGACATAATGTAAAATAGCTAAGATCTGTATCTGGAAATAGAGAAAGTGCAAAGCTGAAAAACAATGTTAGTAGAAGACATGTATGGAAGCAGCATATATATGTATATATGTATTTATTTGAGTCTACTTTGGAAGCTCGAAGTTTCAAAACTTCGAACTTCATATAGTTGAGACCATAACATCAAAGTTATTAAAGTTTAAATGGTTTAAATGGAGATCACCATATAGCATGGAATGGGAAATTTGCCATTTTGTTCACTGTGGTGCAATTTCAGAGCTGGTATATTTAATTAGCAGGGAGTGTGGGAGTATAGGCGGGCTTCCACCCTGCATAGACATATAAAAAAAAATCTGTTTGTTTGTTTTTTTATTGACGTTTTGAACTTTCAATGTTATGGTCTTGACTGACGTTTTGAAAGTTCGAGCTTCCAAAGTAGATCTGTATCTATCTATATATATATATATATATATATATATATATATATATATATATATATATATATATATATATATATATATATATATATATATATATATATATATATATATATATATATATAAATATAAATATATATGTGTGTGTTTGTGTGTGTGTGTGTGTGTGTGTGTGTGTGTGTGTGTGTGTGTGTGTGTGTGTGTGTGCGTTTATTCGCATTATTGAAATGGTGGAAAATGTATACAGTGGAATAGATACAATTATGATGTTGTATAAAAAATATATAGAGAAAAAACATGCAGTCATAAATTGTTAATAAGGGGATAATGCATAAATTTATGTAGTCAAAAATGCATGAACAGACCTGCGTGAATGTTTAAACATATTTGTTAACCAGATCACCATTCTTGAATGAATCCATTTCCAATATGACTTGAGACAAAATATATATATATATATATATATATATATATATATATATATATATATATTACATGAATCAGAAGTAATTTTGAGAAGTGAGAAGAAACTGATGTATGTAGGGAAAAATCTTCTGAGCTACAATACCCGTAAACTTCACAGAGGCAGTGCCTAGATGTCTGTACTGAATGCATGACCCTCACTATATGAGTAAGAGGAGGGCACATATATCCATCAAAGGTGATTTCAGCAAACACAAAGAAACTTAAACCATTTCTCTGAAACCACCTTCAACAATAGCAGAGATTGCATTTTCTCCACTGTTGTGAGACTTCAGAGTTGGTATATATAATTCCAGGGTGAGTGTGAGGTGTCCCCTGCTAAAAAAAAATAAAAAAAAGAAGAAGAATTGTTTTAATGTCCACTGAAGGCAGTTTTGGCCACCTCTTTTCAGTTTATTTACATTCATCAAAATTTCCCTTGATGGATCAACATGAATCCAAAGAAAAGATGCTAAAGAGTGAGCCACCATACTGAGAATATTGCTGTAAAAAACTGTTGTTGTTGTTGTTGTTGTTGTTTTTCTTTCGGCTTTTCCCGGTTAGGGGTCACCACAGTGGAACTCCGGTCTGCTAATGATTAGCAGTAGATTTTTTTACAGGTTCCGAGGTGCCAGCTCAACGCCCAACCTTCAATGAAGGCACACCCATTCTACGCATGTCTTTTGAATGCCACTCGACTGCAGGGAGGACATGCAGACTCCACACAGAAGGCGCTTCAGCCGAGAATTGAATGGGAGAACCTCTTGTTGTGAGGCAACAATGCTACCGCTGCACCACCGTGCTGTAAAAAGCTTTATGGATATATATACATATATTAAGAAGTCATTAGTGAAACTGATTGTGTCTTTCATACAAAAATAAGATATGTTATATCTGATCAAAACTAAAAATATCTGAAGCATATTTCATTTAACATTTTGACAAGAAGACCAGTAACAGACCTACACAAAATAATCAGTGCAAGAAATAGTGAATTTCTTTCATACAAAAATAGGTAAAGTATATCTCATCCAAACTAAAACAGCTCTAAAAGCATTTCATGCACATTCTGGCATGACATTCGTTAACTTGCACATGTAAGCAACCAGACATGCATACACAAGTAGAGTATATGATGATGTGTCGGACTTTACAGCCATCGAAACACAGCTGATTGAAACTGACAGTTTGAAAATGCATTAACTTCAACATCAGCCATGCAAATTATCATAAAAAGAACGCAAATGATTTCATTTTGTGTATCACATAGTCAGAACAGTGAAAGTGTTGCAAAAAGTTTTTTTCTAAAGTAAGGCGTAAGACTGGGGTTAGCACATATTACCAAAGATATGAGTTGACTGCAGTTAATCACAGAGAACTCCAAGAACATGAAGAAAACAAATCCTAACAAGTAGAAATGCTCAATTTATTAACACAACAGAATAAAGCTTTTGGGATACACCCTTCATCAGTATTAACTCAGAGTTTAAAATATCAACCATTTTATACTTTAAAAAACACAGTACACATGACACAGCCAACCAATAAAAACATACAAACAATTAATACTTAAAAGAACATTAGATAAACTTTTCATATAAAAGCATTTCATAAATAAGCAAGTCACTTAAATACAAGTATTGACATAAATAACTACATATGAGTTGTTATTCACATTGCAATTTACTTGTCATTAAACATAACCTAATCTAGTATTATTTATATTGCATTTGTCTTTCAACTAAAAATGGTTTTATGGTTATCATATTATTTAAACCAGGAGGTTTATCAGCCTTAAATCTAGTTATCCATTTATATTCAGCAATATCCAATTTATTATTAATATCACCTCCTCTCAGATTCTTATATAACATTTCTAGGACTTTAAATTTAAACTCATGAATTTCATTATTTTCAATAATATGTTTCACTAATGCATTTGGTAAAAAGTCTGTATTGTTTTCCGCATATCTCATTTGGCAAATTTTCATTCATTTGAAGTGTCAGGAGTGATTTGTGACAGACAGGTACCAGTAAGAGTGAAAGGGAAGGTCTACAAGAGGGTAGTGAGACCAGCTATGTTATATGGGTTGGAGACAGTGGCATTAAAAAAAAGGCAGGAGTCAGAGCTGGATGTGGCAGAGTTAAAGATGTTAAGATTTGCACCGGGTGTGATGAGGGTAGGCAGGATTAGGAATAAGTATATTAGAGGGTCAGTCCAGGTTGGACGGTTTGAAGACAAAGCCAGAGAGGTGAGATTGCACTGGTTTGGACATGTGCTGAGGAGGGATGCTGAGTATATTGGGAAACGGATGCTAAGGATGAAGCTGTCAGGTAAGAGAAAATGAGGAAAGCCTAAGATAAGGTTTATGGATGTGGTGAGAGAGGACATGCAGGTGGATAATGTGACAATATAAGATGCAGAGGACAAGGAGAAATGGAAACAGATTATCCACTGTGGCGACCCCTAATGGGAAGAGCCAAAAGAAAAAGAAGTGCGTTTGTTACCACTGTTCTTCTAATTTCAGACTTATGCTCAACAATGTGATCCTTTAACTGCCTTGAGCATTTTCTTATATAAAAGCTTTCGCATTTTATACATCTACCCAAATAAACTACTAATATCATGTTGCATATTGCCTGATGCTTAATTTCATACCTATATTTTGTTATGGGATGTTCAAATCCTCCCAAACTAAGGATATTCCTGCAACAACTGCAATTATAACAAGGCAGCATGCCATACTTATTCACAAAGGGGGTCATAGCATTAATCTTAAAATACTTATAACAAAGTTGCCTTTTCAAACTTATACTATTTCTATATGTGAATTGTAGTTTATTATCCAAAATATTGAACAACTCTGGCATGGACATCAATATCCGCCAATTTCTTTTAATAATATTTTCTACTTCCATAGTCATTCTATTAAATGTAGTTACATAGCAGATTATTGACGTCTTATGTGTATTACTCAGAGGAGATACTTCATTTTCTAATATCTCTCCAAAAAAGGAGATGCTATTTGCATTCTTTTATCCAATATTTCTTTCAATGTTTCTGATACCAAATCTGTACTATAACCTCTACTTATGACGTCATTCGCTAACTTCTCCATTTGCTCTTTACACTTATCATCCCCTGTATTTAGCCTACTTGTTGTCAAAAATTGGGCCTTAACTATTCCCTGAAAAATATACCTAGCATGCATGCATTTAATGTGTGTGTATTTATTTACTTGAATCTCTTTATTATAAACATGTTTTTAATACACCAGAATCTTTAAACAGTTGAACATCCAAATACGCAGTATTACTATATAAAACATTCACTGTACATTTCAGAAAGTGTGCAGTGCTGTTCAAATATTCGACAAAGTTAGTTAAATATTGTTGATTTATCATCAAATGCTAATGTCTCATTCTCTGCAGTTGCTTAATTCTAAACAGAGGTCATCACAAATAATGTAAACCATAGATAACTTAGCTAACTTCATGAGCAGTAAGGCAATGTTTCTTAATCTACTTTACCTTACAACAAAAATGCAATACCTTATTTGCATGTTAAATACAAGAGGCAACTCCACAAACTAACATGTTAGATGGCTTGCTTGGAGAAATAATTGTTTAATGGATATCAGAGCACTCCAGATAAGTTCTCAAATGTACAAAAAGGAGGGTCATTCAAAAATACTGATTTTGGCATAGGTATAAAAACATCAGGTAAAGATATCCAAATGCAGAAGATAAATAATTTTTGTGTCAATAATGCCAGTCATAAGGTAAACTTGAGACAAATGCACTCAGACTTGGCATATGCACATAAAATATCGCATGATAACTACAAAAATCACTCTGAAGAGATTAAAACAGTTTGAGAAGAGAGAAAGAGTGGGGAGGCAACATAAAAGGGAACAGAGGGGGTATATCTGTATGGCTCACAACTGTGAAGCATAATCCAGACGTTTGAGGATTATTTGCATGGATGCTTTTGCACAGGTATTTCTATACCCTAAGCAGACTTCAGAGAAATTTCCCCAGTTTGAAAGCAGTTGCTCGATGTTTGATGGGAAAGATAGAGGTAACTGGGAGTATATTTTTGGAAATGTAATACGTTGGCAGATTTTAAAAATTCCCTAAAGAGTATTTTGTTAGAAATATTGGCTGAGGAAATGATTATAACTGAGCAAAGATTCTTTTCAGCTGTGATAAGACCTGGATTGCATAAGACAGAGTTAGGCCTTGCTAAGTTTAATATTGTTGGCTGACAAAATAGCAATAACTAGGAAAGGGAAATCAAACATGAAACTAACTGTGAATGAAGTATTCAATACTGTAAAGGAGATTAAATAAATGGAAGCAAAGGGAATGATCAAATTGCATAGGAATATATGGAATCTGTGGGGAAAATACATGCAGAATAATGTTCAGGAGGAGGAATGAAATGTAAAGGAACAAAGGATTTGAGTTAGTTATGTTATCATTGTTAAAAAAGTAAACATAAATGTATAATGCATTATGCTAATGAAAAAAGTTTACAATGGTCTGCTTTATTTTCTATAAGTCTATGCGTGCTCATGTCATTGTTGAAAATGTGTAAAGTTAGTAAAAGTACAAAAAACATATTATATGGCAGAAACAGTAGAACTTGTTTGGAAAAATATTAGCTTTATTTCTATGAAACAATAAACACTACTATCTTCTTTTTATAAATAATGAGTACTCTAGATATCCCATAGAAGAACCAAGACTTTTCACTTCAATTCAGAATGTTTATACTAGCATTAAATAATTGCATTTATTCCCATGTCCAGCATACAAATAACCAACTTTAAACAACATCTTGTTCAAGCAATGTAACCAGTCATAATAGAAGAATAGTTCGGCAATGACCAAAGGCTTATATCATTGTAAAACAGTTTATGGTCAACAGAGGCAAGGCAAAGCAACTGGAATTGAAAACACCACATTTATTCCTACAAATCAAAAACATACACCATGCTGAGAGGATACAGAAGTGAGCTTTATCCTATAAATTGAGCTTCTCTAGAAAGTATTATGTTTAATTAAGAACTACCATAATAATTTATCCTCAGAAAGCTGATCCAGATTCTGACCATAAAAGCTCATGAGGTACAGACTATCACCAGAAAGACAAATTAGGTCCAATATAGACAGTAAGAGGCAGACCAAGAAGTGAAGCCTTGATGTGGGTGACACCATGGTCATTAAAACAAGTGGACCGGGTCAAAGACTCATCTCTGTACCATAAGGGACCCTATAAGGTTATAAAATGTACAGATCCCATGATATACATTACAAAGGACAATCACACCTTGACAAGACATTATTATATCCTGTGATCCTTATGCAATAATAGTAGCTGCTTGGGCTTGACAAGTGCTGATGGGCATGAACAGACAGTGACACTCACCTCTGTGATACTGACAAGCAGATTATGGACCAGATCTTCAAAAAAGTGACATAGAGACCTCAGGGATACCCAGTGAATATTACAATAATCTCTCTGAATGGATTCCTGTGCTTCGTCAAACACAGATGACATTCCTCTTTAATGCCATGATTTTGACATTTCACATTTAGTATATTGATAGATGCAGTGGCCTTAGTTGCAGCACCCATGTGGGATCCCCCCATTTTCTTTTGTTCTTATTTTTGATAAAACTGATGTTGCACAGTTCTGTTGTCTTCTAGTATGTTAGCTCCCAGATCTTCATTTAATCAGAAATCCAGAGAGCAACATATATCAAAGACTATATGTACCATGAGGTTACATCAATTATTTTATTTTGCATGCATTTTACAGCACAGGCTGTATGGCTATAAAATCAAGTTGTGATGTTTAGAACATTTATAATAAATTGCAGAATTTGTGTGTGAGGTTCATAGAATAATGAAATGTCATTATAGACAGTGCTGTGTGCTCAGGCTATGGTAATGTTAACAATAATCAAAGATGCTATTCCTATCCATCTTTAAAATATGATACAAATTCATGTTCAACAGTTTACTGTACGATCACAAACCATACAAGTGCAACATTATATTCTCTTCAGTAAGTCCATGAGACAGATTCCTTTAAACACTTCATCTGTCTGAGTTAGGCTTCGATCAAGACAGTTGCCTTTAGACTTATCTTCTTTCTGGTTGTTGTTTATCTTGAGCATATTTACCCCTGACCCTCAGGCTATCTGAATTAATATGTTTGTTAATGATGGCTGGTCTTATACTCAAGATAGTTAAGAGCCAGCTCTCATATCCTGCCAGGAATGTCTGATTTGCTCTAGGTCTTTGCTAGTCTGGTGGTTTCTCTGTTGCTTGTTTCTTTATAACCACTCTGCAGAGCGCTTAAGCATGTGATAAATGGTCTTGTCATTACCTATATAGCCACTTTCCCTAGGGAATCATTATCTTAATACATTTTCTTTTCTTTTCTTCGGTTTTATTAGTGATAAAGATATCTGCCTACATGACATTCAGAAGCTACCATGCAAGTAAAATAACCCATGTTTTTCATAACTTAGTTCTCTCCAGCAGATTACAGATCACCACTGCCAACATATTTTATCAATTTTCCATAAATGTCCTTCCTATTTTTTTCAGCCACAAACCTCTCACCCACTCTGATCCAACTTCATACAGGAGTAATATAGGCTCATAGGTTCACATGTTCATAGGTTGGTACTAGGCTATCGGCCCTAAGGTCTATACAGGCCTAGCCATAACAATTCCCTGGATATTTCTTCCCACAATATTTAATTTACTTCCCTGGACCCCTGAATAGTAGGGTGACTGACGTGATCCCCGGGCTGAATTTCCTATCTCCCATCCAATTGTCAAGGTTCCTTTTGAAGAGGGCCAAGGAGGCACTCTGCTTGACATGTATGGGCAGTCTATTCCAGAGTATGTGGAGTCTCTAGGTCAGGAACCTATCCCTCCAGCATGTTTTGTTCATTGTGATAACAAAGTTTAGATCCCTGGACTGTGTGGATCTGAGGGATTGAGATTTCTTTAAGTGGAGCACATCCAACAGTTCAAGGTTTGACAGGGCCTTTTATGTAAAGCAGAGATTGCCTCTGAGTAGACGATATGCCACAGAGTATAGCTGGAATTTTTTTAGATGGTCAGCATAGGGCATCTGCTTTAGGGCTGTGATTCCTTTAGCGAGGGATTTGCTGTTGCAGATGTCTTGTGAGTTACATACCAAATGGGGCATTGTACTCTATAATGGGTCTAATGAGGGATGAGTACAGTTGGACAATGGCCTCCTTTTTTCTGGATGAAAAGCCCTTAGTGATGAGGTGTGCCACATAGAAAGATTTCCTGACTGTTGTGGTGATGTGGTTATCAAAGGTGAAACCACTGTCCACTTGTGTCCCTAAGTCTCTCATCACACTTTCGGTGTTTAGTGTACTGCCACCTATGTGGTAATTCATGGGTACATGTTTTTTCCCAAAGGGAATAACTATACATTTCTTGGAATTAAGCTTGAGCCCATTGCTCTGGCACCAAGCATCTGTTTCTGTAATGCCCTTTGGAGAATATCCACATCATTTGGGGATTCAATAATGGCACCCAGTTTGCAGTCATCTGTGAACTTTGTTAGCTAGAGTCCCTTAGTGTTGGCCTGTACCTCAGAGAAGTAGATGCCAAACAAGAGCAGTCCCAGGACTGAACCCTGAGGTACTCCACTTATCACTTGTCTGGAGCTGGATTTGGAGTCGGCTTCCTTTACAGTCTGGGTTCTGTCAGTAAGCCAGTTGGCAACCCATCGAGTGATGTAGGGATTTATGCCCAGCTTAGTAAGTTTATCTATGATTCCAGAGTGGGGGATGGTGTCTGAGGCCTTGCTGAGGTCCAGATAGGCTGTGTGGACCGCCTTACTCTCGTCCACAGCTCTGGAGACTGATTCAAAGAAGTCAATCAGGTTCAGGAGACAAGCTCGGCCCTTCACGAACCCAAACTGGGTGGGGTCCAGTGTTTGAAGGTTGCCAATGTCTTTGTTTATAAGTTCCATGATAATGCATTCTATACCCTTGCAGATCAGGCTCATCAGGCTGATGGGACAGTAGTTCCTGGGATCCAAGGTGGATCCCACCTTGTGGAGTGGGATAACTGTAGATGGGCGCCACTCAGTGGGCACGAAGCCTGAGGTGATGCTATGATTAAACATGACACTTAGGTGAGGTGCCAGTTCATTTTGTAGTTCATGTAGCACACAGCCTGGGATGTCATCTGGTCCCATGGATGCTGTATTCTTAGCTTTGGAGAGTGCAGTTTCTACCTGTGTGGCCGTGATTACTGGAATTTGGCAATCTTTTGGTATTGAGATGTGCCCTTTAGGAGGTGAGAGGGGGGTGAAGTTGGCACTAAATAGATCTGCCAGGATACTGGCAATATCCTTGGGATCAGTATATTTAATGCCATTCTATTGTAGCTTAGAGCAGATCTGAGCATTGCCATTTAGATTCTTGACATAGTTATAGAATGCCTTGTGGTTGTCTTTGGAATCTTTGGCAATTTTATTTTCGTAACTAGCTTTGGAGGATTTTATGAGGGATCTCAGCTTCTTACTGAGGCTGGTGAGGGAGTTTTTTGCATCCTGGGATTTTCCTCTGTTCTGCAACAGTTTCTTTCTTCTGTTGTATAGTTTGTTTATGGCAGGGGACCACCAGATTGGCTTCCTTTCTTTGGAGGAGAGCATCTTGGTTCTATTTGGGATGGCACAATTCATGCACGAGTGGATCTGCTCGTACAGTGCCTTAGTGTAGGATTCAGCAGTCGAACTTTCAGCTCCCGTCTGCATGGGTGTCATGAAGTTTGTCACTTCTGACTTGAGTAGCATGAAGTTGGCTTTGGAGAAGCTCTATGTATTTATTTTGTTTTACATTTGTTTACCAGGGTAGAGTGCACTGATTAGAAATGACTGATTGCAGGGTCAACCCAGATTGCAGGCACACAATATATACATCCAGCTAATAAATTCCCAAAAGTAAAAAGTTTATTATAATCCAGTAGTGTAGTTCTACTGCTCTTAGTCTTCCAAAGATATTCCATAAGGATACGTAACTTGGAGTATCCAGCATTCCACATCACCTATCTCACTAAAATAGAAATGGTGTCAGTTGGGCCATCTCTACTTCATTTTCACCTTCCCACAAAACTTTCACCTTCTTTGGCCCCAGTCCAAAATGTAACCCTTTCATTTTTATTCTAATGTACTCACATGGTGTGTCATAATTAGGGCTGAATATTATTGCGTAGCATCAGAAGTTAAGTATTGGGTATCATAAACAACAGGGAACACCATATGACAAAATTACAAGATTCAGCATAAAACTCTAATCCTTTTGCCTTAATTAAGATAATCTTTGCTTCCCCTTTTTTCATTTTATTTTACTTTTTTTTCTGTTTGTTTGTTTATTTATTATTAATTTTATTTTTCTATGTCACTGACACCTGGCAGACTGTAATCCACCATTGTCCTCAGTAATGTTTCTTTTATTTATATAAAACAGCTCCGTGATCTTCTCAAAGTTTACCTTTCCCATTATCTCTTTTGATCGCCTGTATGACTGATCTCAACAGGAGTGCTATGGGCTGAAGGTAGCAGCTGTTTGCTCAGTGTAGCTCAAGCTGAATATAAGTGGAAGGTATTTCAAAGGGGTACGTAGGCCTATGTTGAGGCCTTTAAGAGGATTGGGTATGCTTAGAGCTACTGGCAACTGTGTGAAGGGTGTTAGCTAAGAGTGTGGTCCTGCATGACTGGTAGTCTGGCCAGTTCATCTGCGCAGGAAAATTAATGAGCTGATTAGGTTCTCACCTCAGACACGTAATCAATGGGATGTAGGGCTCCTACCTGTCTGAGGAATGAATGGACAGACAGGGAACTGAAAGTAGAGCATCTGGGCGAGTTTCTGGAGAAGGCAAGAAAAATAATGTTATCTCCCTTCATCTTAACCTAACTACAGGTAAAATTCAAAATGCAGACTTTTAGAATGTTGAACTTGGAGAAAGGAAACTGAATATGTATATTATGCATATAAGCATTTGTTTAGTCACAAGTGCATTGTGTCTACTACCTTGTGACTTGGCTTGCTACATCTGTCTGCAGCCTATCTTAAATGCTTTATGCAACTGGTTGCACACAAAATTAGACAACAAAAGTAGTTACCTTCTATTGCTAATCTTTAGTGATTAAGCAGACATTATCTGATGGTTAGAAACTGAAATTTTCTGCTGAGAATGTTTTAAAAAATGGTTTACCTATGCGACTGCAAACATCAATTTTTTGGCTTACTGTTCATTGCAAATTGCACAGTAAAAACGGTAAGCTGAAAAAAACTTAAATAAGACAAAAAAACTTTTTTTTTCCCCCAGTGGGGCAAGCCTCCACCCCTCAAAAAATATGGCCCCACCCCGGTCCAGAAAAGGGATCCTCCCAAAAAGTGCACTAGCAGTGTATTGCACAGTACAGTACATTGTGGGAAACACACCATGACATTAAATTCTCGTACCTAAACCTGCCAGCCAATGGTGCAGTTATCACCTGTAACATAGCCTAACAAAATCTAGAAAATGGGAAATTCATCCCATAGTGTTCCCCTGCAAATGAATAATACAGCATCAGTGTTCTGTAAGGACATGGGCAGACATATGCCATTTAAGCTACAGCATATACTTATAATTAATTTGCTCATTTGGTACATGAAGATGTGTTAGAATTAAAATTTTTAAAGCCCTGGTATAGTTGCCATTTAGCATTGTTGTTTAATACATTTTTTGGAAAGAAGCTCATTTCAGAATACATGTTTGACTGATGAATGTTTTGCTTGTACTTGTCATTTCTGGAGTATTCTTTTCAGTATTGACCAGAAACCTGTACTACAAAGTGTGTTACAAAGATATGCATTTGGAGTGTTTCTCCCCGGGACTCCCTGAAAACTGGCTTTGTTCCAAGTCGGACTTTCCCAGTAAACAGATCTTAAATAACTAGATAAATAAATGTATTAGTGGAGGTGTATGGAGGGGCAACAATTTAGGGGAACAGTGGTGAACTATAGTCTGGAAGATATTGTAGACGTCACTGCATAATTCCAAAATCCCTGGAGACAACCCTCTATTTACAACTCAGAGACAAGCCATTCATATTATCACTTAGCAATTAGTAATGATCTTTATATATTATTTTGGGGTTATGCTGTTTTCTTTTAAAAGTGGTATGTTAAGATATTTATTTGATTTACATCAATTATATAACCATAGATTTGAAACCTGTAAACAAAAGTATAGGGTCTGAAAACGTGCAAGAACTGTGCATGCTTACACTGTCTGCACAAAATATAATACTCAAGATGGAACTGTAATTTCATATTTTGCATTACTTAAAGAGCATATGGTTAAATATTCCATTAGTTTGAGCCCTCTCTGCACGTTATGAGCATTCCATGGTTTAACTCACATTCCTTTTTAATTATTAACAATGGGGTTTGTCACATGCAACTCGCAGGACTCATTTTCTGTGGTTTTTCAAAACTAAAAGGCATCAAGGCATCATTGACAATTGGGTGACCAGCTATTTTGTTAAAATGATTGGTCCATGTATCTTGGGAGCAACAAAGAAAGAAAGAAAAAAGAAATTAGGCAGAGTAATGCATGTAATATGATGGATTGTAATTGTTTTCTGATGTCAGGCTTTAAAGAGTAAACTTAATACACAGGATGTCTGTTACAATTCTAAGAATTGCTAACACCAATGGAAAACAAAAAAAATATATTTTTTAATGTAGCATTTCCGTCTTTACCAGAGAACACTGTATTTGTTTTACTCTTTAATTCATAAAAGCAGAATGTAAAAGAAAACACATATGACAAAATACATGCAAAATATGTGATTATTATGAGTTTTACCAAGTAAAAGTGATTCATGAGAGAGCAAATCTCACTGCGACAAAGAAGTAATATATGAGATAATTTTATGTTTACAATAGTACTGAAACATACATATGGAAGAATGTAAGTTTGCAGTTTGACAAGAAAAAGACTCCTTATGCACGCCATTCACCTTGGAGTGCATTACCTAATTTGCTTTTGAGTCTAAAAACATCCTTTGCACTTTTGTCAAAGTAACACAAACAGGATTATGGATTAGTAAAGACAGACAATACAAAAATAAAAAAAGGAATAAACATATCTTGAAAATGGAAATCTAAATATAGCATGCATGTTCTGCTGTAAAAAACTAAGCTGCTTCTGATTCCAGAATAAATTACACGAGATTCATGTATCTCATAAAATATACAGAAAGAGCTGAGGCATCTCTGCTTTGAGTCAACAGATCCTATGCGGTGCATTTCAGTACACCCTGACAGATCAAATGTACAGCTGGCCAAGCAGAAATAGTGTGATATAGATACAGTATCACTCAAAATTAGATGCACTGAGATAAATTGTGAATTTCACAAATATTTACCCATGACAGCATCATATACATTTAAATGGGGAAGCTCTGCATTGCATTAAGATGTGCTGATCAAAATATGCATTAAAAACAGACCATAGAAATGATGAAATAATAGAGAAGGTGCACAGCTTGAAGGTGTAACTTACCAAACACTAATGGAGTGGAATTTTGAAGAAGTGGAAATGGCACAAACTCCTCAGCAGGGAAAACACACAATTAAGAAATTATCACAATTCATTGTGTCTCTTTAAAGTACACATTAGTCTGCCAAATTACAGCCATAGGTACACACTTATGTGTTTCTGACTTTGCTTTGCTTACATACCTTATATAGGCACAATTCTTTGAATATATGTACATAAATGCCATATAGCTATGCTCAATAATAATGTACATCTCTAAAATACGGAACCTTTGATTATATATTAATTCAAGCAAGTTTTGTTTTGCATGATAAACATAAATAGAAAGCTATGCAGGCATATAAAGTTCCATATCTATCTATATATATATATATATATATATATATATATATATATATATATATACATATGTATATATTTATATATATATATTTTTTTTTCAAACCTCTCTATTCCTTACATTCCAGAGAAGATACTGGACAACGTACCTCTCTTCCATCATTGAAAATACTTCTTTCCTGACTGCCCTTTATCAGCTTTCATACTCTACCACCTCTAAATATCTGGGTCTATATCTTGAAATCAATATCTAAAAGCGTCGACTCATATTTGTTCGACACGGAAATGTCGAACTCCAACTTTCCCGAATGGCCAAATCACCGATTTCTTTCTGAGGGAAAGAAATCGGTCGGCCGTTTTGATGCACCTGCCCTTTCCCTGACTGTAGTGCGGTCTCGGAGTTAGAATATTTAGTTAGGGGGTGTGGGGGCATAGCCCCCCACCATGGGGGTGGGGGGCCCCCCACTTAAATATGGTTGTTTTTGTGTGGCGTTGGTTTTTGGCCAACACATTTCTTTCCATCGGAAAGAAATCGGTGATTTGGCTGTTCGAGTATTTTGGAGTTCAACATTTTCATGTTGAACAAATGTGAGTCGACATGTTCAAATGTCGATTTTGTGATATAGACCCTAAATATCCTACTTCCCTGCAACTTCTCTTTTCTTCTTGATACCTACTTCCTCACTACATACCAAGAATAACATACAGATTCTTTTACTTAATCATGCTAATCCCCAGTTTATCTTCTATTCTTCTCCTGCTATCGGGCCATCTTCATCTTGCAATGACTCTATAATAGTTCTCTACATCTCTCCATCTCTGTCCCAACCACCTATTCATACTTCCTCTCTACACTTTCCAAACATTGCATCAAACCTATTAAATGAAGCCGCATCAAACCTATTAAATGAAGCCCCTCATCTTTACTCCAAATGTAGACTGATTAACTCTACCTCAGCTCAAATCAAAACAATATTAACTGGAAGAATACTCCCCAAAAAACAAGTATCATTAATTCTCAATATACTAATTTTCTTCTAGGAGGAGATATTCACCCTAATCCTGTCTCCGCCTATCACATTGGTAATCTAACTTTTGCTGCCATAAATGTTAGATGTATAAGAAATAAAACTGCTGACCTACATGCCTGGATTATGCAACATAAGCCTGATATTCTTGCTATAACTGAAACCTGGCTTAAACCCAACATATGCTACTCCAAAATTATACCTTCTGGCTATAATATCACCCGTAATGACTGTATAAGGAGGAAAGGTAGTGGCATTACTTTGATATTGCCCTGTACTTATCACATTTCTCCTTACAACAAACCAGCACCAAAATTAAGCTCAACATCATTTCTTATTACATTCCTGAAATTAAATAATTATAAACAAATGTGCATTACTGCTCTTTACATCCATGTTGAGACAACACAGCTATACTGGAAGATATCCTACACTGGATATCCATAACAATTCAATGAGGAAACAAAAAAATCATCTAGGTGATGTGAATGTCAATTGGTTGGACAGAAACTCTAACTTCCCTATAATTAGAATGAACTTATTTGGTTTTACTCAGCTAGTTAATAGCCAACTCATTATATCAAGACATCAAATTACTTCTTAGAATGGAACCTAGTATCAGCTCTTAGCAAATAAACCACCACTGCTACAATGTCTGACTGTTTCTGTGGTCATCTTCCAGTCTAAATAATCATACATGCCACACATCTACTTAAGCAGCATGTTTACAAAACAACACACAGCCTTTCCATGTTTAACCCAGGAATGTTCATTACTACCCTATCATCTATTAAATGGAACTTCATAACCCCCTTTAGATGATGCTGTAAATTAAATCAATACAACTTTAGTGAATATGTTAAATAACTATGCAGTTCCAAGGAGGAAGAGACTAAAAACAAATAGTACAATCTGGCTAGCCAAGAAGAGTAGAATGCTAATTCATGATAGAGGAAAAGGCATGGAAAGAATGTCAAAAGGATCCACCTTGGATCCCTGAAACTACCGTCCCAACAGTCTGACAAGCCTTATCTGCAAGGCCATGGAGCGTATTATCATGGAACTTATAAACAAAGACATTGGCAACCTTCAAACTCTGGACCCCACCCAGTTTGGGTTCGTGAAGGGCCGATCTTGTCTCCTGAACCTGATTGACTTCTTCGAATCAGTCTCCAGAGCCATGGACAAGGGTAAGGTGGTCCACACAGCCTATCTAGACCTTGCCAAGGCCTTTGACACCACCCCCCACTCTGGAATCATAGATAAACTTACTAAGCTGGGCATTAATCCCTACGTCACCCAATTGGTTGCTAACTGGCTTACTGATAGAACCCACACTGTAAAAGTAGCCGACTCCAAATCCAGCTCCAGACAAGTGACAAGTGGAGTACCTCAGGGTTCAGTCCTGGGACCACTCTTGATTGGCATCTACTTCTTTGAAGTACAGGCCAACACTAAGGGACTCTGGCTAACAAAGTTTGCAGATGACTGCAAACTGGGAGCCATTATTGAATCCCCAAATGATGTGGATACTCTACAAAAGAGCCTTACAGAAACAGATGCTTGGTGCCAGAGCCATGGGCTCAAGCTTAATGCCAAGAAATGTATAGTTGTCCCCTTTGGGAAAAAACATGTATCCGTGAATTACCATATAGGTGGCAGTACACTAAACACCGAAAGTGTGATAAGAGACTTAGGGACACATGTGGACAGTGGTCTCACCTTCGATAACCAAATCACCACAACAGTCAGGAAATCCTTCTATGTGGCACACCTCATCAATAAGGGCTTTTCATCCAGAAAAAAGGAGGTCATTGTCCCACTGTACTCATCCCTCATTAGACCCATTATAGAATACAACGCCCTGTTTGGTATGTACCTCTCAAGACATCTGCAACAACTGGAAAGGCCACAGAAATACCTCACTAAAAGAATCACAGGCCTAAAGCAGATGCCCTACGCTGACTGCCTTAAAAAAACTCCAGCTATACTCTGTCACATATCGTCTACTCAGAGGCGATCTCTGCTTAACATACAAGGCCATGTCAAACCCAGAGCTGTTGGACATGCTACACTTAAAGAAATCCCAATCCCTCAGAGCCACACGCTCCAGGGATCTAAACCTTGTCATCACAATAAACAAAACATGCTGGAGGGATAGGTTCCTGACCCAGAGACTCCCCAGACTCTGGAATAGATTGCCCATACATGTGAAGCAGAGTGCCTCTTTGGCCCTCTTCAAAAGGAACCTTGATAATTGGAAGGGAGAAAGGAAATTCACCCCGGGGATCACGTCAGTCGCCCTGCTAGACAGGGGTCCAGGGAAGTAAATAGTGTGGGAAGAAATAGCCAGGGAATTGTTATGGCTAGGCTTGTATAGGCCCTAGGGCTGATAGCCTAGTACCAACCTATGAACCTATGAAAAGTATAAAACTCCTCAATATCTTGAAACCTTAAGAATGCTTCACAATTGTACTGAAAGCAAATAAATAAAAACAAAAAAAACTACACTATAATAACTTTCAGAATAATAGTAAATACAAACCTAAGAAGCTCTGGACAGCCATTAAAGAAATCTTGCATCCTGGCCAAAAATTCAGCCCTGACCCCTTTCCTAATAACTCATCTCTTGAAACTGCAATACAATTCAACTTTTATGTCATCGAATGTATAGCATCTCAACCAATAATTCCATGACATCTAATCCTAACCCTATCCAACTGCCATGCTCACCATTCAAACCTGTGCCCACATTCTAAATAAAATGACTTTTCAACAAACTAAAACCAAGCTCTACTTCAGCTGATGACCTTGCAATGAGTACCTTAAAACAGCAGCTGATAGCATTGCCATCCCATGCTCCTTCTCTTTGGAAAAAAAATGATCCCTCTACACCAATGATGACAAACCTATGACATGTGTGTCAAAGGTGACACACCACAATGTTTTGGGTGACACACCAGCGTTCACCAACACCCAAGTTAACAAAGAAATTGAATGAACAAAAATACAAAAAATATGTGACCTGCACATATTTATTAAGACTCAGCAACAAAAAAAGGCATTGATTGATGTTAATCAAATCAAATACAATGTGTTTCATTTTTTTCTCAGTTCAATTCAAAATTACTGTTAAAAATAGGGTAATTTTTGGTGCACTATTTTAATCCCAATTAACAGTGCACATGTTGTATTCTCTACTGTAACTCACTGATTTTTATTTTTTATAATACAAAGCACACATGATTGGACTGTACTTTTTAAATAAATGAATCTGTAAAGAATTGTTTCTCTTTTGTTTGTGTGTGTGTGTGGGGGGGGGACTCACCAGCAGAGTCAAGATAGACATTTCCAAATTTTTGACATGCCGAGCCCAAAAGATTCGCCATCACTGCTCTACACAAAGGTGGAACATCATCAGTCATTACTAACTTTAAACCTATAGAAGTCTTACCCCCCCCTTACAAAATACTTGAAAATGTATTCAAAAACAATTGCCAAATTCTTTTCTGCAGGAAGAACTCCTATCCCCCATACAACATGGCTTCCATATTTTCTACAGTACTAACACTGCACTTCTAACCTATATAGATACTGTAGATAAACTAGAGATAATGGCAAACTAGTCTCATCCTTATTTCTAAACTTGTCTAAAACCTTCAGCATTGTTTGTCAAAACAAACTTCTACTTCAAATGCCTTCATTAGGTCTCACTCAGCCCACATTTATATGCTTCAAAAGCTACTTATCTAATTGGTATCCATCTGTAAAATTGCACTCCTCCCTTTCTCCATACATCTCAGCCACCACTGATGTACCACAAGGCTTGTGGTACACTCCTTTTCAAAATTCTCATCAACACTCTCCACACATCCACACACCAGGCCTCCCTTATACAGTATGCAGATGACTCCACACTCATTTGCACATCTGTCAATATGACACTCCTTCAAAAAATTACTCAGAAAGCTTTAACACCCATTGAAACATGACTTTGTCGATTCAGGCTCAACCCTAAAAATAAATAAATAAATAAATAAATTTTCCCCAAATCCCTTTCTCATGAAAAAAAGCCATTAAATGTCATCTACCTTGATATATGGAAGTCATTTCCATAGCAAATTATCTTGGATGATAGTAGATGATAATATTTAATTCAACTTGCACATACAAAATTGCATAAGAAAAACTCATCAAAAACTAGGGATGCTTTATAGAGCCAAAAGCTTTCTTACTGACACAGCTAAAGCTACACTTGACACTACTTATCTCCTTTCTTTATGGCACTCCCATCATTACCAACCTTCAGGCATCAGAAAAATCAAGACGTGACAATTTTATAACACAAGTTACTAAATTACAGCAAATACCCCTTTCAGAATCCACCAATGTATATCACTAAAAAGCCTAAATTAGTTAAAATTACCCCATCAACTAACATATATACAGTTTATTACCACCTATAAAATTATCCAGCATGGATCTGCTTGTCCAGCACTAAATAACATTCCACACAACTATGTCCCCAGTTAATCATTACAATCCAATGACCAAAAACTGTTGTCTGTCCACAAAACCTAGCTTATCTGCTGACATTGCCTGTAATCATACCATGTTGCGAAGGCCTGGAACTCCTTACCTGTATCCATCAAGTCAACAAACACCCTCCCTTCCATCAGCTTTCTAACCAAAAACAGGCTCAGTTCTTGCTCAACATCAGGATAAACTAAATCTCTAAATGTGAACAAATACGTATTTATACCTTACGTCTCTTTACTCTCCCTTCTTCACTCACTTCCTTACATCTATCAGTTTTTCTCCCCTGGTTTTCTCTCTAAATATACCATAAGCCTGTTGTTCTCTTACTTCATATTTCAGTTCATGTTTGTATTATACCAATTTACCTTTAATTTCTCTATAAACTGGCAAAAATCTCTCTAAATATTAAATCATTGTCATATAAATTATATCTATTTTTAACCAATATTTTCATGTTATGCCTAATTTGGTATAATAATTTGAACAGCAGTTGTTTTTGTATTATTGTTCTTAAAATGTTTTGCAATACGGGTCTATATTACGTGATCGAATGATTAGGTGATAGAACACCTAAACATCAACCACGTAATATCGAAAGCAAGAAACAGCAAATGGCCAATTTGATGCAGGGAAAGATTTCCCTGGCTATTAACTGGAATTTGCCATTTTCTCGGAGTTGGCATATTTAGTTGGGGGGGCACAGCCCCCCATGTTGGGGGGGTGCTGTAAAGTTAATTTCTTTTTTGTGGCTGACGGTAAGGTTTCCCGGTGTCATTTGCTATTTTGCAGTTCGATATTTCGTGGTCGATGTTTAGGTGTTTGATCACCTAATCATTCGATCATGTAATATAGACCCTTGTAATACTATGGAGCTTTTCTCCCCAGGTCTCTGCTGAAAATGGCTTCCTACCTAGTTGGACTTTCCTGGTAATCAAATGTCAATAAAAATAAATAAATAAATAAATAAATAATTTTTCTTCACCTGCACATTTACCAATCATGGATAGCCACCCAGTGTTATATATTTATTTTACATTTGTTGACTGGGAGAGTCCAACTGGATACAAGTCCATTTTCAGTGGAGGCCCGAGGAGAAAAGCTCCAAGAGAAAAACTTTTTTTTTTGTTTGCTGATATAACATACGTAAAGGAAACACTTTGACATACAATACATTTTATAAGATAGGATACATAATAATTAGTGCTCTATAGTATTTACTTTTGAAGATAGTACAAAGCACAACATTCCTGGGATAGATTGCTATTAGCACTAGAGAGTCAGGATGTGCAATTAGTTTTGCAGTCTTAAGTAGGGAATGTGTTCTGAATTGGTTAGTTTGACAGTCTTAAGTTGTTAGGTAATACATCAGAATTCTTGGACATTTAGGTTTGTCTTTAAGTAATTAAAAGAAATTAATTGAAGTATTAGCTGGGGTGATGCAGAAGTATTGTCGGTTATTCATGAAGTGAATTTTGAGTAGTTTTGTGAACTGGGTCATGAGATTTTTATATATTTTGTATTATATTATATTATATTATATTTTCTTCAACTGAGTTTTTACATTGTTAAATTCTGGCTGCTACAGCTCTATATTAGGCATAAAAGGTGATGTCCTGCCTAACCACATAGTGTGCCTGAATTTAGCAATGTATAGTTCTTGGAGCTCCACCTAAAGATGTTTTGCAAGATTTTCACCATACTGAATGGGGAGAGATTCAATAAATCATACATGGTCAGTTTTGACCATGTGAGCATTGCTGTGCAATACGCACACAGCCGTGAATAGTTTTAGATTCAGTAAACTCTGGGTAGTGTCGTGCATTCACATTTAAACATGAAAACATCCATCTCATGCAAATTATAGCATAACTAGCTAAATTGTATGCTAATGAGGCATATCAACATGGTGCAGTGATTCAACAAGCTGCAAAAGAATCATGTAGACTCCATGCTCGTGCTGGTCATGCATTTGAAAGTTTTCTGAATACAGCCATAGAAAGGAGTCTACACAGAAATGAGAATTGATTTGTACAGAACAGACCTTAACATGTAACCCCACATAATATGACATTATCAGGCATGGTGGATGCTAGAAAATTAGATTAACAATAGCAAGTATTCCTTTTTAAGTGCCATGACGTAAATGCAGATTTGCTCCCCAACCCCCAAATGAAGAATGCACTTGTAACTAATGTAGACAGCTAAAAGTGTAAACCCCCAGAAACATACTGTTCATACTGTGCAGCTGCTGACAGAATACAGTCAAAATGTATAAAAACCTGCATTCTTCTTCGCAGATATACCACAGTAATACCCTCCTTGAGTGTAAAAGATTAGGCTCCCCTTCAGATACTAACCATGTAGATTCAGGGTTGTTAGCATGGTGAAGATGCAAATGAGGTCAGAACTCATTAGAATTAATGAATCCTAAAAAATTGTAACCATGTAGGGATGTTCACTTTGTGTAGGCACTTCCACAGTGTTCATGTTGAATGCATGGCAACAGTGAATGATGGTACCAGGGGGGTGTGGCAGGTTACACTTACAGAGGTATACATGTAGGTCTGTGAAGTGTAACAGTGTGTGTAAGCAGTGCACAATTCACAAGTTCTTTTTCATTCTCTTTATTGTTTGTTAAATGCATCATCTCTGTCTGTTTTAAGTTAAAATTTATTTTTTAAATGTTGCCATTGTTTCTGTGATGCAGTGCTTAGCACAACCATGAGAAACAGAGAAATAAATGGCAGATTTATCCATACTTGTGTGTATGTATAGGGATAGAGTGTAGAATGTCTTGGGTTCTAGTACAAAATCTGCAACCATTCCTCCACTTTTTGAGCTGCATGTTTACATGAAATCACAGGAATGGAGAAAAGTAATAACCATTCATCTGTGTTTGCCTTATTTCAGTGTCGGTGCACACAATGGTGCGTAGGTGCACATCACACACTAATGGTCACCAATGGAGGTGATATATTCAGTAAAGCAACAGATGTTTTTCATAGGTGCTAATTACATCATAAGTAGGTGATGTTCAGTACAGTGGAGCTACTCAACAAGCTATAAAGCATCCATACAACCTCCATTCTGTTTTTTTCCTGAACATTTCAATACCAAGGAAGTAGAGACAAGGAAATTCTAGGCCAGAAATAAAATTGTGTCAACTTCTGCATTTGCAATGCAAGTCCTGAACTGAGAATGTATTCTTTAATAATATTATGACATTTCCTTGTATTTCTTAACTTGGTGCAGTAATGAAGTAAATAGTGTTATATTTGTACAGAAAGTACCTTAACATGTGACAGCAGAGACTTGTTTTACTTATATGTATCCATTACTATGTTTTTTCTTATTCTTCTCCTTTTTAATTGTATGTTTTGTGTGATGTGCCACATAGCTCAAACAGTGGACGCAGGGAAGGGATGTTTGTCTGGTTTGTGTGAAGCATGGTGGACCACCTAGGAAGCAAACATCTAAAAATAGAAACTAGATACATTCAATTAATATAATTTGCCATGGTGAAAACCCAGCCTGGAGTACAGATGGTACTGGATTATAGCACAGAGTGTTCAACCTTTGTTTTACTGCTGTGACATTGCAGTTTACAGCAATGAAGTGCAACACAGAGAATATTTCCTCAACATTCTTGTGGCAATGGGTGTAAGTGTAGGACTGCCATACACATAGTCCTGGGTTTAAATACAACATATTCCATATAGTATTCTTTTTACTGATAAAGTCATCTATATATTATTACATTTATGATCAAATGTATGACTGCTGATATACTGTGTATTATAGTCCTGTAAATGTATTCCTCCTATCTTGACCAGGATGGCTTTAACTTTTGCAAGAAACACATACACAACTACCTATACATGAAATTGCTTGCCACTGTTACACTCTGCTTGGCAGATGTTAGCAATGCAGCTTGCGTTTGTGCACCATTTACCTATGCACAAACAGGTGTAACTTGCATGCATGTACACTTTCTTAACCATTGCACAAATCTGCTTCTCACTGTGCTATGGAACTGTATATATGATGTTTTCTTATTGGTGTTTATTGTCCATATCCTTTGTATGACATATAAATACATGTAAAACACTGCAAATTCAGAGCACATTATAAGTATATGTTATATATTCACAATACATACATGTGTTGTCCCCCCCCAGTAGTGCAACCCTGGAGTCTCAGTATTTTTTTTAACACATATATCGGCCACACTACAAAGGGTAAGATATAATGTTGTTTGCTCCTTCATGGACAGGGACAGTCAGCGGTGCTGACAACCTTGCTCTGCTAAACTCAAACATCCAACTATGCTCAGTAAGGGTTCTTATGTTTTTATACAGTTAGTTATCTACACACCATAGTGTTGTTAGATTACTGTCCTCATATGAACCTGGGAATCTATGTGCCTATACAGGCCTCCCAACCTGTTGCCTCTCACATGGTCTGCCGATGTCATCTTATATAAGTTCACCTGCAGCCATGTAAAAGTCAGACTTGTGCCATGATGCTTGCATAAAGTACTGAGTTCTGTACTCTGTTTACTTAAATAGATGGGGGTTCTGTTCTCACTGCCATAAACTGTGTGTGTGTGTGTGTGTGTGTGTGTGCATGTGTGTGTGTGTGTGCATGTGTGTGCGTGTGTGTGTGTGTGTGTGTGTGTGTGTGTGTGTGTGTGTGTGTGTGTGGCCAGAAGAGCTAGTGTGTATCCTATAATTACTGCCCCAATCCCATAAATTGACAGTAGTTTGATACTTGCACCTGCCTAGATATCCATTTCAGGCAGGCCTCCCAACATCTTCTCTTCCACAATTACTGCTGATGTCATCCACTATAGGTTGACCTGTAGCAGTTTAAAAGTCAGACTTGCATCATGGCACTTGCATAGAGTACCATGTTCTGGAGTCTGTGCACTAAGATAGGTAGAGGTTATCTCCTCACTACAGTCAACTTGGTGGGTGTGTGAGAGAGTGCGTGTGTGTGTGTGTGTGTGTGTGTGTGTGTGTGTGTGTGTGTGTGTGTGTGTGTGTGTGTGTCACTACTCAGCAAAGTCGATGTGCTATCCTACAGTTACTTCTCCAATGGCATGGTTTACCAGTATTATGAAACCTGCACAAGCCTATACATCCATTTCACGCAGCCCACCCAACATCTTGTCTTCCACATGGCCTGGTGATGTCATCAACTATAGGTTGGGCTGCAGCCATGTAAAAGTCAAACTTGTGCAGTGGCACTTGTGTAAAGTACTGTGCTCTGTAGTCAGTGTACTTAGGTAGGAGATCTGTTTTCACTGCAGTCAACTGGGTGTGTGTGTATCTCTACTCAGCAGACTAGATGTAATATTCTGCAGTTACTCCCCTAATGGTATGGCTTGCCAATAATTTGATACTTGCACAAGCCTACACATCCATACCATACAGCCCTTCCAACCCCGTGTCTCCTACATGACCTGCTGATGTCTTCCACTATATGCTGACCTGCAGAGAAGAAAAAGTCAGACATGTGCCATGGCACTTGTGTAAAGTACTGTATTTTGTAGCCTGTGTACTTAGATTGGTAGAGGTTCTATTCTCACTGCACTCACCTGGGTGCATGTGTGTCTGTGTGTGTGTGTGTGTGTGTGTGTGTGTGTGTGTGTGTGTGTGTGTGTGTGTGTGTGTGTGTGTGTGTGTGTGTGTGTGTATAAGAGCTGTCACTTGACATTACAGAGTGCTTGTTACACCAGCATGTGGGACACTATCACCATATGCTCAACAGACAATGCTGATGTCATTGGCTATACAAGATTATTGCATATGCAGTCATCCCGCCAGGGCATAATCAGACACTGGTCAGGAGCCAAGGCAGATATCAACTTAAGTTTATAGGTTCATAGGAGTTTACTGGGCTATTGGCCTTATGGCCTTTATAAGCCTAGCCATTTTATACCCTTGTTCCTTTATTCACCAAGTTGCATGGTTATTTGCAGTGCAAGTCTAATACCACCACCAACCGCCCTTATCCATGAGGGATATAAGTGACATCCCAGAGTAAATGTATGGTCTCCCATCCAGTTGTGTACATTATGCTTAAATAGGGTCATTAGGGAGCTCTGTTTTATGTAACATGGGAGTTTGTTTCAGAGAAGTGGCAATCTCTGGGAGATGTATCTGTCTCTCTAGCATGTTCTGTTAATGTTGCAGGCTAGGTTAAAATCCCTAGAGTGAGTGAATCTTGTCCCATGTGAGGCAATGTCTGAGACTGCTCTGTAGGCCAGGCACAAGTCACCTCTCAGCAGCTTGTAAGATACTGAATACAGTGACAGGTCCTTAAGCCTGTCCATGTAGGTCATGTGTTGAAGAACCTGAATTTTCTTGGTGAGACACCTCTGAGGTCTCTCCAGCTGCTGCAGGTGTCTGTTGAGGTACATAAAGAAGGGAGTTTTGTATTCTATTAGTGGTCTGATGAGGGATGAGTACAGGGGAGTTATAATATACTTAGCTGTGGATGTGATGCCCTTAATTATCTGATGTGCAAAACAGAAGACCCTCCATAACACTGTGGACACATAGTGATCAAAGTTAAGGTTGCTATCAACCTGTGTTCTCAAATCGCTCACCACAGGGTTTGAGCTAAAGGGGATACTGTTAATATTGTAATTTGCAGGGACTTCCCCTTTGCCAAAAGGGATGCTAACACATTTTTGTTTAGTTTAAGTCCATGGCTTTGGCACCAATAATCTGTCTGTGTAAGCCTTTTTTGTAGTATGTCAACATTGCTGAGAAACTCAATGATTGCACCCAGTTTGGAGTCTTCAGCATAAATGGTAGCCACAGGCCATCTATTTATGTCTGGACTTCTGAGAAATAGATTCCAAACAGTAGGGGGGGGGCAGCAGAGCTCCTTGTGGTACACCACTGGTAACTGGTCTGCTGGCAGAGGTGGAATTCCCAAATTTGACTGTATGCATTCTGTTGGTGAGCCAGTTGGCTACCCATTTAGTGACATATGAGTTAACTCTCAGCTGGATGAGTTTCTCAGTGATGCCTGAGTGGGGGATTGTGTCAAATGTCTTGGCTAATTCAAGATAGGCTGCACATACTGTTTTGCCTTCATTGAGGGCTTTGGTGACATTCTTGAAAAAGTCCATCAGGTTTAATGAGCATGATCTACCCTCAACAAAGCCAAATTGGATTGGGTCAACAGTTTGAAGGTCACCTATGTCTTTGTTGATAAGGTTCATGATGATTCTCTCCATGGCCTTGCAGATAAGGCTGGATAAGCGTATGGATCTATAGTTCCCAGGGTTGGTTGAGGGACCCCTTTTTACTATTGCTGTTTTCCAATCAACTGGGACAAGGCAAGTACTTAGACTGTAGTTAGAGTGCCAAGTGGTTCTGCTAGGTCCTGTTTTAGACCATATACTAGACAGATTAGGATGTTATCCAGTCCCATAGAGGCTGTGTTTTTGGCCATGGAGAGTGTGGTTATGACCTGCTCTTTGGAGATACTAGGCATAAACTGGTGACAGGTGTGCTTAGAGGTATGTCTGGTGGAGTCAGGGGTGTAGAGTTTGCACCAAATATGTCTGCTAGCAGGTTGGCAATGTCATCAGTGTCAGTATGAGTGGTACAATCCATTACTAGTTAGGCACAGAGCTGAGCCTTCTCTTTTAGATTTCTGATGTAGCTAAAGTATGCCTTGTGATTATCCTTGGGTACTAATGCTAGATTACCTTCATAATTGGCTTTAGAGGACTTTACAATATATCTAGTTTGCTTATTCAAGCTGTGGAGGGTGTGCTTTTTCTGCTGATTCAGTTCCATCTTGTTCTTAGACATTAGTTTCTTCCTCTTGTTATATAACCTATTTATGCTTGATGCCCACTAGGGTGGCTTTTTGTGAGCACCCTGTTTTGATCCATTCAGGTATAGCTGAGTGTCTGCATTTGTATAGGTGTTTATACAGCACATTTGTGTACACCTCTGCATAGCACTCATTGTTGACAGTGGTAGCAGGGGGTTTGAAATTATTTATGCCATTGCTTAGGAGGCTATAGCTTGCTTTGAAAAAAATGTTCATCCTTTTTTCTCTTGAGGTGGGGTCATTTATGATTTTTAATTTGAAGGAGACTGATTTATGATCGGACCTTACCAGGGAAGGCAACACACAGGGGTTAGTGCAGAGATCCTCTATGCTCTTGAGTACTAAGTCGGGAACATTCAAGCACCTTCTGGGGGTGCTGACAATCTATTCCAGAGCATTTGTAATAACAAAATCCAGGAACCTTAGGGCAAACTTGTTTGTGGATCTTATCATCTTGTTTTAAATAAAACTACTTTGTGGATTAAAGCCTTGCTTTTGATTGATCTTCTTCAACGTGGTGGGTTCTATATTGTTTGTGCTCATATATGACTCCCAGTCAATGGAAGGATAGTTGAATTACCCATGACTAAGGTGTTTTTCTGTATAGCGAGTGACTCAAGTAGGTGCAGTTAGGCAGAGTGGTTCTCATGGTTCATGGAGAGAGACCTATAGCTAACAATGATCTGGAAGGGGTTGTACCTACAGTTACTTGGACTTGGAGTAGCTCTAGGGAGTTGTACTGTTTGACCAGTCTTGAGGTGTATTTGTCTTTAATGAAGATGGTTACACCTCTGATTTTGTTTTTTTCATGCTCGTTTCTGATTTAAACAGCATAACCTTGAGTTTGTCTCTAGTGGATTTTTATATGTTGGGAATGTTATTATGACATTGCCTAAAAGGTAGTACAGGGGAGGCAAGTACTTTTGCCAGTAACCAAAAGCCAAGAGGTGACAGTTGAAGACCATCTCTGGCAAAGCAACATGGTCTGTTGACCATATCTTCCCAGGCTAACAGATACTTGATGTCCCTGGATTGACACCAGAAGCTAAGACAATTATTGAAGTCAATCATTTTTTGTTTATATTGAGACATCATCCTGGGTGAAAGTAGAATGCTTCTGAGGGGTAAGGACATACCTGCCTGAGAAACATAATCTGAGATCACAGTCATGAGTCTCTTCATATAGTTTAGTGAGGTATGTCTCAAGCCATTCACTCTAACATGGACTATGGTAGCGTTATAACAGTACTTGTTGAGAGACTTTAGTGCGTGCATGATCTGATGGATGCTGGCACCTGACAGGCAGCTGACCATGACCTTCTCCTTGTCCAGTTTGGTGCAGGACATCTGTGTGTCTCACTGTGGAGTCGCCTATGACCAAGACATTTGGTTTTGAGGTGTCTTGCCCTTAGTGGCTTATTGGCTGAGACACTGTTGTGTGTATTATTATTTGTAGTGGATTCTGTTGGGTCTGCTGTGTGTGCAGTAGGTTTGTACTTGGGAGGTCTCTGATCTTTAGGTAGTCTTCTAGTGAGCATCTCAACATATGTGGGCTTATGCATTGTGAACTTGCTATGTGCAAAAGGAGAAGTGTGTGCTGATTGCCTCTTTGATATCTGGTTTGTTGTTATGTGAGATAATTAATTCCAAATTCATAGTATAGATACAACTCTCTCATGTCATATTTATTTGGTTTAGATATAACTGGTTGTCAGTATACATGAAGCAATTTCAACATTGCCTCAAGATGCCAGTGTCAATCAGGTTGTCTGGAGAAATGGCGGGAAACTGTCTTTCAATTATGGTAGGTATATACTGTAGTAACTAGTGGGAGTGGGCTAGATGGACCAGGTTTTGGTGTAGGGCTAACAAAATGTGGCTATTCTGTGGAGGGCTAGGGGTAGAAAACTGCATCAATGTTTCACAATGCACAACTGAGTTGCTTGCAGGGCAGCAGTGCAGTATCTGAGTAGCTCTGGTAAACGCAGCTCAATCCTGCACAAACATGACACTTAAATACAAGTGAATTTAAATAATTTTAATAAAGTAACCAAATGGAAATCCCAAGGCTGAGCCTTATTCCAGCAACCTCCAACTCAGATAAGTCCTTGGCTGCACACTCGGGCCACAAGGGTGCATGAGGGCCTTGCTAATGTAAGATGTCTGGTTTTACTGCTCAAATGATATCAAACTGTCTAGCTTCAGCAAGCCTGAATCTAGCCTATGCTATCAAATGCAACAGTACTAGAAATTCAAAGTGCCAAAAATTGCAGTCACAACGACAAAAAAAAGTTTTAGTAAAGCAACAATTCAGTAGAATACTCCCACAAGAGTGTAGACCACAATCTTTTCTAGTATGAAATAACTGGTATGGAACCTACATGCTTAAACTAGAACTAAGATACTTAGAATAACAGGCACAATAAGCCTTCACCAGCAATTACTAGCTTAGAAGGGTGTAGGCTACACTTCTCCTGCCAGAAGAATCTGGATCACAAACCTTGCTAATGTAAAATAACTGGTCTAGAGCCCAAGTGCTTACACCAGAACTAAAACACTTTCAGAATAACAGACACAATAAGCCTTCAACCAGCAATTCCCAGCTTATAAGGGTGTAGGATATCCTTTCCTGCCACAAGAGTTTAGACAACAAATTTTACTAATGTAAAATAATTGATTTGGAACCAAAGTAGTTAAACCAGAACAAAGACACTTAGAACAACAGGCACAATACACCTTCAACCAGCAATTCCCAGCTCAGAAGGGCAGAGGCTACTCACTCCTCCCACAAGACTGTAGATTCCAAACCTTCTTAATGTAAATCTGCTGCCCTGAAGCCCAAGTGCTTAAACCAGAACTAAGAGGCTTAGAATAATAGTTACAATTTAATGCAATACCAGACAAATGAAAGTGACTTGTCTTTTAATCTAACCACATACATCATTGCATGGTTTGTAGGCCCTGTGTTGTCTTGATAAGATAGCCCTGTGGTCTGATCAGCTGCTGCATGTGTCTGGTGAAGTTCATGAATATGATGGCATTTTTTATGATGTGCACCATACATATGTACTGGAAAACCGCACATTGCAATTCCTGGCTTAACAACCCTTAAAAGAAAATATACTAGAATGTACTGACATGATGATGATATCCACTGTATAATTTGGCAAGGCAAATATAAGTGGTGGGTACAATTATTAGTTCAACAACACAAATGCACATATACTAGGCACTAATGTAGCTACACACCCTGTGCATCAGACACAAAACTTTTGTAAACCTGAATCCAAAAGATATGGCACAGTTATCATCACTTGCACAAGGTGTTGTGTGGTGGTGGGGGGGGGGGCAGGAGGCCTAAGATGACACAAAGAAAGGGAAGCAGACTTGCTGAACCATGTAACTGTTGTGTGTGTCTGAAGGGGTACTCCATGTGAAAGTGGTGTGTGAGAGTATGCATGAGTACAGCCAAGCTCAGTGCTAGCTCTACATCTTGGTATGTTGGACAGGTATGAACCATGCATGATAGAGTTGGCAGTTCATCATTGTCATGCCAGACAATAAGAACTGTCTCTGCTAGGAGTTGCACTGGCACATCCACGCCCAAGGTCAGATGCAGTGCTCCTACCTGAATGTGAATGATGTCTTCTGAACATGCCCCCTTCACAAGAATGTCCAGGAGCAGGACTCCATGGCCTGCCACATCTGGGTGTAGACAGCACACTCACTGATGGACCAGTGAAAGTACTGCCACTACAGGAGCATGATCAGGCACTGCCACGTTGGCTAACAGCAGATGTTGTGGCTGATATACACCCATGAGGATGCTGTTCCCCATCCACACCGATGTTCCATCATAGACACTGTTCATTCCATCACAGACACCACTTGGGCCATCACAGACACCTCTCATTTCAACATGTCATTCATCCCATCCAGTGAATTGGCAACATGGTGGAAGCAGTCACACATGTCAGCCTGTGCCACATCTAAAACCTTGAGCATTTGTCTGGAGTACTTTTCTGAATGTGCCTGTGCCTTCATGATGGCCCTAAACATATGCTGAATGAGAGGGGAAAAGATACCTGCACCAGGTGGAGGAGGGACAGCAGGCCCCCTCCAAGCACCCTAATCAACCCTCCTGCATAGCACCTTGCCAACATTTTTTTCTATGGCCAGAATCAACAGGCACTGAAGCTACAGTAGCCACACTTCTCTGATAAATGTTCTCAACCTCCACCTGTCCAATATCTGTGGGCTCAGTGGACTGGGTAGGCATAAGCCTACTGCCTGTGTTCAGAGAAAATGAATGGGTGGCTGGATGTCAACCTCTGTGTCAGGTTTAATCTCTGCAACTCCTGACTGTACCTCAGTTTCACTATCATCATCATCATCAGTTTTTGATGAGACACTGACATCAGGTGGCATGGGGCCCACACTCCACTGTCATGATCACCTGTGATAAAATAGAAGAAATACAGGCATGTATTAATACCTGCACTACTATGGTGCAATATATGCTAAACAACTAACAGTGCTGCCACTATTACTGACAGTACAGCAATACACAAACCAGGCCTCAAATTACACATTATGATATTTCTTTAAATTGATCTGCAGTACTGACATAAATTTATTTGGCTTACTCTCTATAAGAGGCATATTTTTCTGGATTCCTGACAGTCCTGAAATAAGTTAAGCAAGAGGTATGGGCAATGTCATCACATTTAACAGCATGTCAAGGGGTAATACATGTACTTTTTTACATCTGCGTTAACTGTACTTTCAGCAAGAATGTGGCTGATAGCTACAAACTTAGCTTGTTACTGTACCAATCTTTAATTCTCCCAACAGAAGACATGCGACACAGAAGTAACTTTTATTTCAATTGCTTTACTATACAACAGTATTCAACTGGTCATATAACAAAGGTTCCAAACCTCTTCCTGGGACTGAAAAGGAGTGCTGCCTATGTCAGTGAAATGATGTGGCCCACTCTGCTGTGAGCGTTAATCTTGTATATTCACCAAGAACTCTTCACTGGGTGTAAGAGGTAGTTCTGTAGCAGGCCCTTCCCTGGGTATGCTTTGGTCTTGGGCAACAGCAGCTGCTTGTCTCTGTGCAGAGGTAATCATGTCAGTGGCCTGTGATGCACCTGCTCATATGTCTAGCAGTGGCCACCCACAGAATTGATGTTGGCAACAATCTGCTGCCATACTCATAGTCTTTCTTGCATATTGTGCTGACCCTTTCCCAACAGAAATGTCCCATGTTGATGGAGATTGTCAACAATGATATTGTTCTATGCTTCACTGAAGGGGGGATCTGGGCCTCTTTGACATTGTTTCGGCCTAGAAGACAACAGAATGATAATATACATAAGTATCACATAACTAGAAAGTAACTGCTTCCAGATAAAGCAGTAAAGGTAGGCAGTCAGTAATACCCACTGTAAAAACACAAAACAGTCTACATTTGTATAATAGTAACAACAGGCAGAATGCAAAACAAAGACAGTAGCAAGAGCAACATATCCATGTATGTGCCATAGCAGTAACTCAACTGTGCTCTCCTGAAAAGAACAGTCCATTCTAGTTTGTGACATAAAAATATCTCAATTTGCATATATCCCATGTTGCCTCTGATACAAGAGGTTTAAGGTATCACACAGTGGAAAGTCTAGCCTTGCTAGATTTTTCTTTTTGTGTTTTTTAAGCAATTGTTTTTTCTGAGTGACCTTTTTATATAATTTGTCTTAATTTGTTAGTTGGGATATTTTGTAAATACCCTAATGTTTATGGATATCAGTTGGGTACAACAACCCTTTGTTTCCAAAAGTCATGCATTCCTCTTATGCAATGTTGATAATGTTATAAGAAGGCAGAAACATGAATGTCCACAGCTAGAGGAGTTTGGCTTTATTGGCCTGAAATTGTCCATAAATAGAAATAAAAGAAAAAGTCATGCACATTCAGAATTGCCATTTAGCTATAACACCTGATATCCTTAAAGGGTAATTTGCATATATCCCATGTTGCCTCTGATACAAGAGGTTTAAGGTATAACACAGTGGAAAGTCTAGCTTTAATAGCTTTTTTTGTTTTGTGTTTTGTAACCAATTGTTTTTTTCTGTGTAACCTTTTTAATCATTGTTTTAGTTTGTTAGTTGGGATATTTTGTAGATAGCCTAATGTTTGTGGATATCAGTTGAGTAAGACAACCCTGTGTTTCCAAAACTCAAACTTTCCTCTTATGCTGTGCTGATGATACCATAAGAAGGCAGAAACATGCCTGTCCACAGTTAGAGAAGTTGGGCTTTATTGGCCTGAAATTGTCCATAAATAGACTTAAAAGTAAAAGTCAAAGAAAAAGCCATGGACATTCAGAATTGCCATTTACCTGGAACACCTAATATCCTTAAAGGGTAATTTGCATATATCCCATGTTGCCTCTGATACAAGAGGTTTAAGGTATTACACACTGGAAAGTCTAGCTTTGCTAGATTTTTGTGGTTTTTGCTGCCCCCACCCTCAAAAGAAAAGGAAAATGAACCATTTTGCTAATAAAACATCTTTGAAATTCTAAAAGTGCTTTCAAAGGACCTCCCCCTGAAAGATTTGTGCATGTATATCACACGGCTTTCTATTTTAATGTATTGTCACTCATGTGTACCTCTGAAATGGCTTGACAAACATGGCCATGCCATCAGTACATTTCTAACTAATCCATACAGATAAAAGTGAAAAAGCCTTTGCTTCACATTATTCATTAATATATTCCAGCGTGAGCATTATGTGGTTAAGAAAATGGGAGCATGCCTCCTGGAGTTCAATACTCCTCTGTAAAGATATCTTTGGAACAAATTTGCTTTGGTGAAGTCCTGCAAACATGTAACAAGGGTTCTCACCATCAGTTTGTCTAGCTACACATCTGCTATTTTATAATGGAGTAGATTATTAATGCCTTGCATCTATCTTGTCTTGTGTTTCAGAGATGCTATTACAGCATAAGCAGCTGAACTGGACTAATCAACCAATCTGGTGGAGCTATTCAACAAGTTATAAAGCAAGCATGTAGACTCCATGCTGGTTTTTCCTGTGAATTTCAAAAGTAGTGGAGTACAGACACAGAAAGTCTACAGAGAGAGAATGTTAGGCACTGCTGCTGCTTACCTCCATTTGTATGTGCTACAGGCTGCAGACAATGCTGCTGCTGTCAATAGGCCTAGGCCAAGATGGAGAAGAGTTTTCAGGCCACATTTAACTTATAACAACATACATGACATGGATATTGTAGAGTGCTGCAGGGTGGGCAGGAACACAACATATGAACTCTGCGACCTTTACCGTCCACAGCTCAGAGCCAGAGCCTTTACCTTCCCATGTATTGGCTGTGTACTAATTGCATCACAGTCAGCCCTGAACTAACATTCTGGCAACTGCTGCATTTACAAGGTAAATCCTGAACATGTAGTGTATTTTCATCACTTTGTGCAGAAAGCAAGTAAAAGGTGGAAGATTTCTACAGAGATTAATGCAACATACAACAGTAGAGAGTTATTTGACCTGTTTGTGCTCATTAGCAAGTAGTAGATTTCAGGCAACAAAGATTCAGATATTCATACTCTTTCCAAAGTACTGATGATCACTGCATACCCTCAGTTTAGCACCATATGTTTGTAATGGGAAGTCATAACAGAGAGAAGTTAGAAAGTAATGAGATACATTAAAGTTTTTGACTTTGCATCCCTCACAATATCAAATAGGCAGCATACAAAACAAGGAGAGTAACAAGATCAACATATCCTTGTTTGTGCCATAACAGTAGCTTAACCTGGGTCCACCACCCCCTTGAAAGAACAGTGTACCCTTGCATGTGCCGTAACAGGAACTCACCTTTGCTCCCCCCCCAAAAAAACACAGGTTTTGCTTGTTTGTGCCATCCAACCTGCCCATCATTTGATGGCAACTGCATATCATAGTATTCCCAATTAATATCCTCACATATTTTAATGCCAGTGATATAGCATGGGTTACACACTGCATGTCTCTGAGTACTGGTCAGATAACTGATGCATGACCAAGAAACACAGAAAGGTAAGACAAAGCTGTATATTTGCAAGGAATAATCATAACAGGTTGTGTGATCACTAAGTGCACGACATACAAGTACATTAAATATAATACATTTACACATAGCAGGTTATGCCTTGATATCCGTGTACATTCAGTTGCACTTGGTTGTGTGAAGAATTACTTCATTTATTTGCTGTAAAGCTGTTTGTGTGGCACAGGTGGATAAGTGACCCATCCTGTTTTCTGAAAGTGCACTAGATCGAGACCTATGTAGACATATCTCATGCATTCTAACATTTTCTACTGTATATGTCATAGATTGAGTTTCCTCATTTCAACTCTTTCTCATTTACTTATTTTTTTTTTTTTTTTGGGGGGGGGGTCTACTGTTTGCATGATGCACCACTTAGCACAAATGGCTTTGACTATGCTCATCTCATTTGCGCATAGAACGACAGTGCACAAACTGGATGAATGGACCACCCAGGTCCAATTAATACTATTGGCAATCAATCAAACACTTTGTCTGGCAGTGCATACCCTCAAGCACCATATTTGCTTGACGGTAAGTGACTTTCAAATGTTGCAAAACCAAAAAGTGTGCATTTTCATTAAGCACAATACCTGTAATTGGTGAGAAAACATCAACCTACACTGGTCTTGATCTATGGTAGGCATGTCAGGCATTTGTGGTGATGTTTTGAGATTCCCTGATCAGGATGGGGTGTCCAGGAGTCTAAAATGTTTCTTGGACTCCTAGTGAATGAACATGGGCCCAGATTTTTGCAGACAGACTATTGTGATTCGGATTACAAGGCAGAGCCATGAAATAGTTTTGCCCTTGGTCTCACTAGTTCTACCAATATCCCCCACACTGGTGAACAATATAGGAATCACTACAGAGACCTCCATATAAGGAAGAGTGATACCCTTGACCATTGGATAGATGAATGTAGGACTGGGGACATCCTACAGATGTGTAAGTGTCACTTACAGAGGCTACTTGTAATAGTTAAAAGGTGGATATTGTAAGGAATGGTATTCATATTGGTATTCTGTTCTGTACTGTTTTTCCTCAGCCATCACAGACTGAGAACTGGATGCACAAGCCCATGCACTAGATTGGCATGGATGCAAGAAACATGCGGTATGTATTCATCTGAACAGTACAGTACAGTTAGTTTAGCATTAAAAGTAAAGACACCTCTATTGGTTTATTATACAACTGCATCAAACTGAGCATTCTTCTTTCAATTGTAACAGGAAAGTATGCATGCATTAGTCTGGAGGCCAAAACAACAACTGACTATTAGAGAGTAGTCAGAGGTTGTGGGTTCAAAAACACACTTCTCAAATATATAACAAATGTTACAAAGACACGCATCTGGAGCCTTTCTCCCCGGGCCTCTGCTGAAAATTTGCTTTGTTCCAAGTCGGACTTTCCTGGTTAACAAATGTGAAATAAATTAAATAAATAAATATAACACTGTTAAGTTTTTATTGAGATTGCAATACAACATCAGAGCTCTAAAGCAGTGGCACCAATGTTCTGCTGTCAATTGCAGTCGGTATAACTAGAACATGCATATGTGCAATATATCCACACATCAAGGATTGCAGCTGCAATCTGTAGTATAGTGCACATCTGTTATAAGCTGGGTAGTCTTAACAGTAAAAAAAAGGTATTTGATAGGAGATGGTAGTGTTAAAAGCAAAAGTAACAGAACAGAGTCAGATAATTGCATCAATGCATTGTATGTCACATAAAAAGTTGCTGATGTTCTCCCTTGTTTTTTGTCACCCCAGCCATTATCTTTTTTTTTTAATATTTAATTTTTGTTTTTCCCACAGCACAATGGGTAGGCATGCCCCCTCAGGATCCACCTATCCCCACTCCACTGGCTATGCACAAAGGCCCAACACTTCTGGGACGCAACCTGGTAGTCTCAGGCCCCACAGGTAGTTCTGCCTCCAAGATGGGCCAGTGGTTCCTCCAGGTGCAGTGAATGAGGTGGTGATATTATCACCTGCGATGAACTGCCAGGGTTGGTGCGTAGGATTGTACTCCACACAGTTGGTGCACACCTATGATGGATGGAGACACTGTTATCCATCATTATATTGAATAACACAAGGAGAAGCAGCCATCAACACAGTGAAGTGACAGTGATGACAATCCAGTCGGTGATGACTCAATTCCCCTGTCACCCATCTTGATGTCCAGGGGTTTGCGATGTCCCCACCCTTACCCCAACCATAGTGTTCATCCACCTCTTTCATCCTTCACCATCCCTGTGTCTTGTCTTGTATGTCTTCTCTGTCTGCAATTGCTTTCTCACCTGTCCATCTTACCTGACCTAGACATACCTATGTCCCTTCCCCAACATTACACTCTCTTTCAGAAATAAAAAGGCACCTGTCTCCTCCCAATTAAAATGTTATCCCATACATAGCTGTTCATTTTGCACGTGTCATCCTGACACACTTGATTCGGTCCATTTGCCTATACAACATGATTGTGTTGTGGTCATCCCTCTCTCTGGTGTTGACACTGCAAATTCAGCTAATATTCTGCATATTTGAACACTTGTTACTGTAGAAGAAATGGATAGCTATGGTTCTGTCCTACATCCCTCCTCCACATTCCTGCTCTCCTTTCACTTTGTTCTTTCACCAGCTTCTTCCTCATTTCACTAGTTTCCTATCTTTCCCATTTCTATTCTTTAAAGCATAATTGTGCAGTGTTGCACATCGCACACTAATGTGCAGTTATGGCAAAATGCTCTTATTAGTGTTATGTATAGCTGTATTGGAAAGCAGCACCATCTAGTCATATTTTAGAAACTCCATACCAACTGCCATACTTTGGAATTTGGACTTACATGTAAAAGTATTTGAAAATGTTATATACACCTAGATTTGGACCCAGTACCATCTGACCCCAAAACTGAATCGATCAATACATTATCAGATGGTACTACAGACTCAGTTGTGCAACAGATGAATTTTAGAGACTGAATAGCAAAAGGTAGGCTTAGCTCCTGTTGCATATGCCTGTTACTTAACTGAATCTCTGGCTGCATGTATGAAGTCACTTAATGCAGTAATGCATTCCTTTTTGTGGCCAGATGGTACTGGTTCTGAATACAGCTGTAGCTAATACATTGAACTACTTTTGTATTACCATTATTTAACAATGTTGCACAATGGGCACCATCGCTCATGAATACTTTAAAAAACTAAATGGGTATTGTGCAATAAAGCTTTATAAAAAAAAGTACTGGGGATTGTGCAATGATGTTTCATAAAAAAAAAAAAAAAAAAAAAAAAAAAAATTGGAAGGATACTACATTAGAGATATGGGGCACATGTATGGTGAGTACAAAGGAAAATCCTTGCTAAACTGTCCATTACTATTGATTTTATAAAATGCATCTGCTACCTAACTTACTCTGTGGCAAGACATTATTGCTGGAGGCAGATGTTACTGGGTTCAATTACAGATTAATTAATAATTTTACAAGTGTGTATGATACTTTTAAATACATTTACTTGTATTGCTGTCGTTCACCCTTGCTTCGCATTCATGAGTGATGTTCACCATCTCACAATAATTCTGTAAAGAAAAGAAATCTAGACGACAAGAGAATGGTGAAATGAGGAGCAAGCAGTGGGGAAAACAAAGTGCAAGGAGGGCAGGATTGTGTAGGAAGGAGGTACAAAAGAGCCATAGCTATCCATTTCTTCAACAATAAAACATCATCATATATGCAAACTATTTGCTGTATTTAGACTGTAACCTCCAGAAAGAGGGGTGACCACAACACAATCATGTTGTATAGCCAATTGGACTGACTCAAGTGTGTCAGGAAGACATGTATGTGGAATGCAGAGGATTATTATTATTTTTTTTGAGAGAGAGAGGAATGTTGGGGAAGAGATGTAGGAATTTCTGGGTGAGGTAGGTTGGGTAAGCGAGGAAGCAATTGCAGAAAGACAAGACAAAGAGAAAGGAATGGTGAATGACACAAGAGGGACGTGAACCCATGGCTGGGAAGAGAGAGTGAAGAAATCAAGCTCCCATGCACATCAAGCTGAGTGACAGTGAGAACCAAGTCCTCACCCAGTAGACTATCATCACTGTCACCTCACTGCACTGCTGGCTGCGGTACCCAATGTCTGTATCTCCTTCAGGTATTCTGAACCAGGATGGAGAGCAGATGCTCCATCCGGAATAGGCATGTACCCACAGAGCAGTGCACAATCCTATGCACCATCCCTGGCAGTTCTTCTTGAGTTTTAATGTTACCACCTCTGCCACAGGCCTGTCCTCTGGAGAACTACCTGAGGGGTCAGATATTGCAGGGGCAGCAAAAGGGATGCTGTCAGGTCATGCACCAGATGTGCTGGCCAGCAGTGCTGTAGCTGTAGAGTGAGGAAAGAGGATCCCATGGGACAGGCCCACTCCACTGTGTGGAAAAAACAAAAACAACAACAAAATAAGAAGATAAGGGTTGGGGTGAGGGGAAATATAAGAACATTACTAATTTCATATGTGACATACAAAGCATTGATACAATTATCTGACTCTATTCTGTTACTTTTAATTGTAACACTACAAACTCTGAACATATTTCTTCATTACGTTTTAAGACTACCCAATTCATAACAGAGGCACACTATAGTACAGATTGCTGTCAGCAACCCCTGATGTATGCATATATTGCACATATGCATGTTTCAGATATACTGATTACAGTCTACAGCAAGCCATTTGTGCCACTGGTACAGAGGTCTGAGGTTACCTTGCAATAATGATGAAAACCTAACAGTATTATATATTTGGGAAGTTTGGTTTTTGAACCCACAACCCTGACTACTCTCTAATACTGTATAGTTATTTTGTCATACACACTGCTGCACACATACTTTCCTTTTACAGTTTAGAAATGCAAGTTCACTGTTATTTGAGAACATGGAGCTGTTGCTTTGTGCTACAGACTAAGACATGCATACTTTCTTTTACAGTTGAGATACGCATGCTCAGTTTGATACAACAGCATTAAATACCAGATAAGCCATCCTTAACTTTAATGCTACTACATTACTATTTATATTATTATTATTATTATTAAATTACTATTTAGAACAGTAATGTTCTGATGTATACATACCACATGCTTCTTGCATCCTTAACAAATGCACAGCATGGAACCTCACATTTGAGGCTCACTCCTTGGTATTTGTGGAAAAAAAAACAGAAAATAACAGAAAAGAATATCATTATGAGTAGTAATCTTGATTATATTCAGCTTTTAACTCTTACAATTACTCACTGACATTGATATGTAGACATCTGAGGGGTGTCCCCATATTAAATTCCCTAATCCAATGGTTGAGGGTATCCTGTTTCCTCCTTCAGAGGTATTCAAAATGATGTCTGCATTGCTCACCAGTGAGGGAGATATCTGTAGCACTGGTCAAAGTGCTGGAAATACTATTCCAGGCTTCAGACTTGTATTATGAGCCTGAATACTCCTGCTGCAACAACTGGGGCCTATGTTTCTTAATTAGAAGTCCTTTTAAGACTTGGGACTCCTTAACACCCCACCTCTGTGTTCAGAAGTGCACTCCCTCACCAGCAACACCAGACATGTCTACCTCAATGTCAAATGAGCATTTCCCACCAATTGCATTTTGTATCCTGATGTTTTCCCACCAATTGCATGTCTTGTGTTTACCGAGAGTGTGCACATTTTGGTTTTGCAACATTTTAAAAATTTGCACATCGCTTACCACTGCGCAAACACAGTTGGAGAGAGTGTGCTCTGCTGGGCAGCATATTTGTGTGATAGTAAATGATGCGCAACACTGACAAGGAATGCAATTTCAAGATTATTTGGTATACAGACACTTGTGTAGATGTGCTAGTCAAATGGACCATGTCTATGGTTCTCCTACTCTTACAGATATTATCACAAGAAGGTGGCGAAAACAGTGCAGGTGGCACTTTATTGCTATAATCTGCAATCTCACAACAGTAAAATAAAATGTGCACACCCTGTACTAGGACCTTGGACCTTCTGCACTACATACCTGCACTTAACACCTGCTGCCACAGGATTAGTGACATGATATGCCCTATCTTAATATTCATTGTAAAGTTCCCACTGTTAATCACAGCACAGTTCTGCTTACCATGTTTGAACGATGGCCAATAATATTAATTGAATGAATCCGGTTTATGCTTGTGGCTGTCTGAGTCCTGTCTGCTACCTGGGTGGTCTATTCCTACAGTTTGTGCACTGCTGCACTTTGCACAATCAGGTGAGCACAACCAAACACATTTGTGCTAAGCAGCGTATCATGCAAACACCAGCCTCAAAAAAAAAAAAAAAAAAAGAAAATTGAGACATAGCTGAAATGCAGAAAAACAATCTATGGCAGTGCCCCAAACAAATGTTAATGAATAAAACTCAAGTAAGGGAAAAGCAGTTGCCATGCAGTCCTACAATCCACTTTTTCAGCCAGCAATCTTGCACAGAAATGCTATCCACATCATACCTCCCACCTGTCCAGAATTTTTCAGAATGTCTAGATGTTGGCATCATATTTTTGGGCTGTTCTTTGTAAAATGTAGTTTTCTGGAATATCACTGATGATTGAAGTCAATACATAATGATATAGATTTCAGTTTCTTACTTCATATCCTTCAGAAGATACATGCTAACACAAATCATATTCTACCTACTTTCTAAGCTTTTATGAATAATATGGAAAATCTGTCCTTATTTGTGGGCCTTTGTTCCCACATTATTTCAGTCTCTGTCCAGATTTCTTACACTAAAAGGTCGTGAGGTACAATCCACATTCATATTAGCAGTTTCATGGCCAGCAACACTAGTGTGAGATGAGAAACCTTGCTTCTGCATCCCACGCATCATTAATAGGCATGGCATGATGCCTCATGATACCGTACAATGAGCAATATCACATACGCGAAAACACTCCATATAGGCTCTGTGCAGAACATATATGGAGTTTATTGAATCCTGGGGAATGTTTATATTGTTAAGCAGATGAGGATGCTACAGCAATCATCTAATGTGATATTGGCACCAGTACTTTCAGAAACCTACAACTTTCGCATTCAGGCACTGTGGAAGATTATTGTTCAGATGTCTTTCCTAATTTAATGCTAGATGTAGTTGGGGTATAGTACGTGTGGGCATATAACTCATGCAAGTGTTTTTCTTTAGCAAGTCCATAAACATCAAGTAGAGCACAAACTGTTCAGACCCTGTATTGTTAGCTTGGACATCATACATGTAAGAAAATAAATCATATATAATTTTCATAGGACACATTGACCATATATTGACATATTTCATTACAGGGTCAGCAAAAGAAACAAGTACACTACAGCAGGCTTGTTTTGACAACAGAATGACTCTCATACACTTGACACAGCCTCAGGGCAATGTCACAAAGCAACATGTCAGGCCCCTCTACCCCACAGCATGTGGTTAGTCTGTAGGCAGTGACACAGGCTGACACACAATCAGCATCATGAATTACATTACAATAGATGGACACCATTTATCCCAACATGTATTTTATTTTGCACAGGCAGAACCCCTTTGTGAACAGACTGCTCATTTGTCATGTCATCTATCACACCCATACACATAGGTGCAGGGTGAAGAGAAATTTCTCAGTTAGCATTGGAGACACACAAGGCATGGGCTGCCAAGCAGCAGATGTTCAGTGACACAGTTCAGGCACAGACTATTGCCACTGAGAGTCATACAAATGGTGAAAGTCCTACAGGTACATGTGAGGAATGTCACCAGTGCATGGGAATGGTGGCATCCAAGGACAATGCCATGATGATCCTCATGCACAGTATGGTTGTACACATGGCATCCAGGTGAACATCCATGTGCACACTAGTAAGGACTTACCAGATACTATTTGGGGACACAGCTAGATGTTGATGAGGGAGTGTACACATGCATGGTAGATACGTAAGCCATACATAACATGCATCTTAGGAAAGTGTCACAGTCCTTCATGTGGATTCCCCATGAAGAAGGCTGTCAGGCCTCCTCAGACTTCCACAACATGTGGTAGAACCTATTAGTCAAAATTTAGGTCCTGCAATGCTGTTAGATCACTATCACAACATTGCCCTACATACAATAGTTTGAATCATTGGCGTAACTCAGTATTGCATTCACATGTCAGCACTTACTTGTGATCTATGGGACAATCATCCATGCTATCCTTAGTGGACATTATGTATGACACTTTCCAAATCTAAGTTACATTTTGACTATCAGTAACCCAGATATTATTCAGCCAGAAGTCACACTGCAGAAAAGGTAAATCCTGCAGTTAATCATTACCCCTGAAAAAGAGTAAACAGACAATGGCAACAAAACAACAAAAACAAAAAAAACAATAAAACATATTAGCAACAATGACAGATTTTGTTACAAAAAGCAACTCGTTTTCTCTATCAACAAGTAAATTTAAACTGAGTAACATTTCAGTGAATCATTCATTGCATAGCCCTAAACATTTATCATAGCACCTGCACTTCTGCACTTTAATCAAAGTCTGCCAGTATAACTAGCATGTGTTTCTGACCTCTCAACAGTATATAAAGGATGATTGGTAATATCTTCTGAAAGCAAACTTTGATTTATTGTATTATATAGAGAAAATGGGTGATGTACAAAGTAAGTTGACCATGCCCTTGACCATTGGATAGAGGAATGTAGGACTGGGGACATCCCACAGATGTGTAAGTGTCATTTACAGAGACTACTTGTAATAGTTAAAAGGTGGATATTGTAATGAACGGTATTCATATTTATATTCTGTTCTGTTCTGTTTTTCCTCAGCCATCACAGACTGAGACCTGGATTCACAAACCCATGCACTAGATTGGCATGGATGCAAGAAGCATGCGGTATGTAGTCATCTGAACAGTACAGTGCAGTTTAGCATTAAAAGTAAAGACACCTCTATTGGTTTATTATACAACTGCATCAAATTGAGCATTCTTCTTTCTATTGTAACAGGAAAGTATGCATGCATTAGTCTGGAGGCCAAAACAACAACTGACTATTAGAGAGTAGTCAGAGATTGTGGGTTCAAAAACACACTTCTCAGATATATAACAAATGTTACAAAGACACGCATCTGGATCCTTTCTCCCTGGGCCTCTGCTGAAAATTGGCTTCATTCCAAGTCGGACTTTCCTGGTTAATAAATGTGAAATAAATTAAATAAATAAATATAACACTGTTAAGTTTTTATTGAGATTGCAATACAACATCAGAGCTCTAAAGCAGTGGCACCAATGTTCTGCTGTCAACAAGTAACACAGAATCCATCAAGTATTGTCTGTGTAACTTCTCATTGTTGCGCAATACATTTCCTGGTGAATGGTTGTAAACTAGATGCACCTTAATTGCCTGCACTACACAAGCCTGCTAGTGAGTTTGCCATTCTTCTAATGTCTGCTGGCTACTGTTGCTATCATCACTTGTGGGACAAATGATAGAAGGAGCCACACTGCTAAAATGGGTCACTGGCTGTGGTCATTGCACACAAGATCAGCACATGGTTATGTTGCATAGAATGCAACAAGCAGTAAACATCCGGTGTGCAGTAGCAGGATCATACTGAAGGGCCACTTCTGACCCATCCAGGCAACAGAAATGGGCTTTGAGCACACAAAACACTCTCTCAGTGATTATCTATGTCTGGGACAAGGCAGTGTTAGCAGGTCCTTTGTGGTAATGGTGTGATATCATTGGCTAAGGTTTTAGAGGGTGTCCTGTGTCATCTGGAAAATAATTCAGGGAGACAACATGTAACAAAACAAGTGCTGATTCCACAGTACCTTGGTATACATTTGTATACAGAAATACCTAAGGTTAACAACATTGTAACATTTTGCACTTCCCAACTAGATGACCATGAGGAATCCTACCATACAGGAAGAGAGAGTTGTTGCAGTGAGCTTCTGTCTCTGATATGCGAATCATGGGCACTAGCAGGATGCTGGGTCAACTTGTTGAGAATGCCCCCTATGCATCACACAGGCCCTAATAGTTGATAGACCACTAGCTGCTCCTTTTCCAGTACTGATCCCCCGTGGTCCAGAGGGGGCCATTATACTAGCATGGATTCAATTTATCCCTCTAATGACCTCAGGAAATTATGTCTTTCCACAGAAGGCATGTATGCTGCTAGCTCGGTTCTGTGATGACAGTGGGAAATAGATATACTGCTCCACATGTGTCATGGACATGTCAAAGAACTGCTAAAGTATCTTAATGGCAGAAGCCTGTCAGATACTCAGCTCAACCCAAATTTTTACCTGAAATGTCCCTGTGACAAAAATAGTAAGGAGTATACATATCTGGATATCCACAGATATATGAAGGCCAAACATTTCAACAATTCTAGTGTTTGGGCCATACAAACTCACCAATTTTTGTATGTTGTTTTTGTGATTTACTAGCTGTGCTATGTTTTTTTTTTTTGTACTCAAATGATGAGACAGAAAGTACTCTATAGGAATTAGTGATCTACTCTGGTTGCCAAATTTAAACAAATAAAACAAATAAATAAGCTAACATATACAGTATTGGCATCATGTAATAATATCTCATATGCACTAGTTGTCAAAGATCTATGTCTGAAATATTGTTCTATGAAGATCATCATATATGACTGTATATTGTCTCCCGAGGAGGTAAAAGCACAGGGCATTGTTACTATAATATATCTGCCACCTGACCAGTGCCCCATGCTTCAACTTTCACATTGGAAGGTCAGGTACTATTAAGAAATGGCACTAACATGACATGAAGCTATGACACCATCTGTCGGAGTGCTCCTCTCCTTCACATTGTCATCCTCATCACTGGTCCTTTTTTTCCGATTGTCCAAATTCAGTCAGGCTATCACATCTGCTGTCACCATCTTTCTCAATTCAGTGCCACTCTGCTAATGTCTTTGATGGCCATGCCTTATTGCATTAGGACATTTTTATACAGTCTGTCTCTTTTGCTGCTTATCCTTGTTTACTCTTGCCTTCTTCCTGTCCCTCCCAAATTGTTTTCATCAGATTGCCCTCTGCTTTACTGTACATGTGCCAGGACTACTATAATCTGTTTTCTTTAATGTTCTCCGCAATTGTTTTTACTTTGGCTTTTAATCTAATGACCTCAATATCAACATCCATCCCACAGTGTGCATCCTGCCACCTGTCACAAGCACTTCACCTCCATCATCTCTCAACTGACCTGTCTTTATTGCCCAGGTTTCAGGACCATATAGTAATACTGGTCATGTTGTCTGTTTATACATCTTATATTTAGTTTCTTTGCCATTCTTTTGTCACACACTACCCCATGCTGTCCCTCTAATGTTAGCTATGACCTTCTCATTCAGATTCCCCTTCTCCGCAACTCTGTCTCTCTCCCAGATACTTGAAGCTGTTAACCTGTTCCACTCTTTTCCCTTATATGTCAATGTCCATCTCCTTTTGATTTCCCCAATTTGTTGCCATGTCAACAGTCTTGTCTGTACTCTTTTCATCCTATGTCTTTTCACTTCTCCATTTCATTCCCTTATCATCTGCTGATGTTTTTTTTTCAGAATCTGCAATGTATAATGCCACATTGTCCCATCCACCCAGTTTGCTAATATAGTCCATCACCAGTATGAAATGCTATGTGCTGATATCCAAACAGTGATGCACACTCACTCCCACTGGGATCCCCTCACTGAATCCAAGCACTGTTCATACTTTTGCCATTGTGTCCTTCTACATAGTTGTACTAATTTTATCAATGTTTTCAGGACTTCAAGCCATCATAGGACTGCCCAACTTACCTTTCTTGAGACCTTGTCATATGTTTTCTCCGTGTCTTGGAATTCACAGTTTGTCTTTTTCCACATTTCTAGTTTATTTATCTGTCTAATTGCAAACATCGGATAAGTTGGGCTGCAGCTTTAACTGCATCCAGATTGTTCATCTCCCATTTTACATTCTGCTACTCTGCATATTCATTTATCATTCTTACTTTCTAGCACTTCCATGCAGTGTGACAAGAGTTTGATACCTTTGTATTGCCCACAGTCATAAATGCCCCCCTTGCTCTTGTACACCGGCACTTGAATGCTTATTTTCTAGTTATCTGGGATGTCTCTCTCTCTCTCTCTCTCTCTCTCTGTCTCTCTCTCTCTCTCTTCTCTCTCTCTCTCTGTCTCTATCTCTCTGTCTCTGTCTCTCTCTCTCTCTCTCTCTCTCTCTCTCTCTGTCTCTCTCTCTCTCTCTCTCTCTCTCTCTCTCTCTCTCTCTCTCTCTCTCTCTCTCTCTCTCTCTCTCTCTCTCTCTCTCTCTCTCTCTCTGTCTCTCTCTCTCTCTCTCTCTCTCTCTCTCTCTCTCTCTCTCTCTCTCTCTCTCTGTCTCTCTCTCTCTCTCTCTCTCTCTCTCTCTCTCCCTCTCTGTCTCTCTCTCTCTCTCTCTCTCTCTCTCTCTCTCTCTCTCTCTCTCTCTCTCTCTCTCTCTCTCTCTCTCTCTCTGTCTCTCTGTCTCTCTCTCTCTCTCTCTCTCTCTCTCTCTCTCTCTCTCCATACTGCTATGAGTACTTTCAGCAGCCATTTCACCTCCATTTCACAAAATAGTTTGATCGTATCTGCTGCTACCTGATCTGACGCTACAGTTTTCTCCGATTTCGGTTTCCTTAGTGCCCTTCTTACTTTTTCTAGGGTGGGCTGCTCTTCCTCTTTAATTGAAGGCTGTGTCTGGGACAATACAAGTGTTGTGGGATTTTCTTCATTTAGAATCTGCTGGCTGTACTCCTCCATCTGCCTTTGATGTCCTGTGAACTAGTGAGCAGACCAGTGCTGACATCACTTATGATGGCTGTCTGATGACTATCTTCTTTATCTTTCTGTCTTTGTCTTGCACTTTGAAAGAGTTTCTTTGTCCCTTATGCTGAGACACATTCCAGAAGCTGGCAGAGTGCCTCTAATGTTTTGTTCTCTTCTATTGTAACTGCTCTCTTAGACTCTTATTTTAGCCAACCGGTATTCCTTCATAGTCTGATCAGTCTTTTTTTGCATCCCATGTTTTTCTGCACTCCTTTTTTTTATAACATCTAGGGCTTCTGCATTCTAACACCAGCTTTCCATAGGTACCATATTTCCATACCTGGCTCTGATGCATATCTGTTCTATAGTCCTCACACATGCTATTTTGAGATGCTTTCATTCTTTTTCATCTCCACCAATTTCTTCATCTCCCTGAAGTGCTAGAGCCCTGAGTGTTTCCCTGAACTCTTGAGCTTTCAATCCAGTCAACTCCCATGTTTTCAGCCTGGTCTCTGTTGACCTTAGATCCTAAAGCTTTGTATAAGGAAAATAAAATAAGTTATAAATTAAATACTACTCTTGAGAAAAATCTCACCCACAAGGTGTAATATTTTAGCACTTCTGGACTGAATATGGCAATAGTGTGGGCATATGAATTTTTGATATAGCTTGAAAATTGTGCATCAAACTCAGTTCTGCAAAATATTGTATAGACTTTTCTTCAAAGAAACCTTATGTTTAGAAACTGACAGTGAAAGCTACTTGCTAGACTAAGTTTGTGTAATACTCATGAAAGTGCACATTAAGTTTACTATAATATGCACTTGTTTCTGATAGCTCAATAGTGGACATATTCATAGAAAGGTTTGCATAGTTTTTGCAGGTTTACATGCATTTGGTCATGCCACCGAAGGTCGATCCATCATAACGTCAAATCTAAATGTCAAATCTCGTACACCCGAATTCTCAGAATGTCATGTGCAATGTTGAATTTGAAATTCCCGATCACACAACCGCAGCAACAAGCGCTACCATGGGTTGAGGTGGGGGAATAGTAGCCTGGCCGGCGTTTGATAATCTCGGGTTCGACATCCGCTGATTCAACATTCTGCGATCCTGGGGTTGTGCTGTCGACACGTTCGTGTTCGCACATCGGTCGTTTGCACAAATGCATGTATACAATTTTTGCACATATAAGTTATACCAGGGTAAGGTTGTTTACATTTATGCATCATTCTATTCAGACTTAAAGCAAAAAAAAGTCAGAAGCTTATGTACTAAACAAGGAACCAGGAAGAAAATGGGGAAAAAACTTAAAAAGAAGAAAAAAAAAAAAAAAAAAAAAAAAACAACTAACCCTAGAGAAATTTTTAAAGATCCTATGAGCAACACAAAACAGTAAGCAAACAGAAAGCAATTTAATAGCTAAAATGCAGAAAAGAAGGATTCATAATAGCCTTTAAATGATTTTGCTGTAGCTAAACATTTAACATCTTTATATCTGAATTTTTTTTTCACTAAGCCAGATGCCTTATTTAGCTTTGATTGCATTTTGCACAAAGGCTTGCAACAGAACTGCTTTATGCAACACTGGATGTCACATAATAATGCTGAGTGTTTTGTAAGATTTTGATTTTTGTTAAAACATACATTGACTGTGTACATTGAAACATTTTTCATTATGAAATGAATATATACGTTCTTATTATCTAATGTGTGATATAATTGACGAATAAGGAAAGTTAAGGGGCTCTGCTACACTCTACTCCATAAATAACCTGCTTTATTTGTTCAGTCTGCAGTTTACATACAGCAGCTCTACCAAACTTGTCTAATGTTATACAGCCGGACAGCTCTTTTTTTTTTGGTGGCTAGCAAATACTGAACCAAGGATGATACAGTTGAACTAATGCACGCAAATATGTAATCCAAAGGCAGGGGTCCATAAATCTGACAACTTTACATAAATACTTCAAAGCAGTGGTAGCAAAAGCAGGGGGTTATGTAAATGTTCTCACGCCTTACCCTTTTTTTCCATCTCACAGACTACCAAACAAAAGATTAAATTGTTGGATGTATTTAAGTTCTGTCCACTGACCAAGTAAACAAGAATATAGTATACAGTTCATACAATGGTGCAGAGGATCTGAAAAAAGAAACAAATTAAGAGTATATTAAATAATTATGTGGTCTGTGGTCAGATGTCATATTAACAGATCCAAAAGAAAGGCAGTGCAAGAAAAATCAAGCCAAAACCCATAAAGGCCGATAGATTCAGAAAAAAAAAGAACTGCATAAACTTATTCCAGTTTACCAGAAGAAAAATATATATATTTTTTTAGACAAATAAACCACTTATTTCCTTTCATACACAGCTATGAAATGCATACAGCGTGGGAAGCCTTACCTTGAATTTTACATGCATGACCATGGTTAAAATTTCCCGGTACTGGCTTAATCAGAGAAAATGTTATACTGGACTGTATTTTATGTGCCAGAAAATTGGTTCCAATCAGAAATCATGTTATGCAATACTCATGCCCTTTTTCCAAACCCAAATCCAATAAAAAAACAGCAAAACTTATCTTTACCTGTGCCAGATTTAATAATTTAGTAATACATCAACCTCTGCTGTTACAGAGAAAGGACAGGAAATGTGTGACAAGAGCAGTAAGTAAAACATTTGAGACTGTAAAATGTGCTTTTATTACACTTTCTTTGTTTTCTGAAGAAGTCTTCTTTGAAAAGTGGAGAAATAAAGTGTTTACGCTTAAAACTATTTTGGTTTCCTTGGTTTCTACTTCAGTTCATGGTTATTTCTACAATTGCTGTTTTTACTACGTACATCTTTTTTTGTTTTTATGTACACTTTGTTGATTGGATTAGTCCCAGAAGGTCAATGGCCTCTTTACAGGGGAGACCCTAGGTTTCATACTAAGATACATTTTGGCCATGACAGCTGGGAAATTCTCTTTCTCTTTTGTTAAGTGGTGTGGGATCTTTTACATCTGCTTGGGCTACCACCAACTCAGGGAGATGGGCCCTCAGTTTAATATTTCGTACAAAGGATAACATACTCAGGAGTACAAGAGCACCCCTACCCCCATATTCTAGACTGCAGTGCTATTACTGGAAAAGTAATATAACTGCCTGGTGTGGAAATCAAAGGGTAGATTGTTGAGTTACTGAGACTGCAGCCTCACCTTTTCTACTGAAGGCTTACATGTAATCAAGATAATGCAGGCAGAACATTCCAGAATGAAACAATTGTGAACTATAAAACCTATCACTATGCTAAAATAAAATTCAGTAATAACAATTTTTGCATAATCAGTAATGAGTGCATTCCTGATTGTCTGGCTGAGTGAAAGACATAATCTGATTGCATATGCATCATATTGTAAGTAGTACTTTCAATCCAAAAGACAGAAAAAGGCTTATATTTGGAAGTTCAGATAAAACTATAAGACCAAATTCATGTTAATGGTAGCTAACATTTTAGTTGAAAGATGAAAGTCAACATTTCTATCTTGTTCACAATCACTTGACTTGTGCCTAAAATGCAGACATTTGTTTGTCTAGACAGTTTGCAAATATGTATATGTAATCTATAAAAAAATAACTTAACAAACAAGTGAATGGCCAAAAATATCGACAGTCATAAACTCTTTTCTGTAAATATGCATATCATGACTTGACTGGAATTTTACTGTAACACTACTCAAATGCAAAATTTATAACAAAACTATAAATAACTGTCATGCCCCACCTCTGGGCTAGTAATCAAGGATCCTCAGTCCTCACCACTGGTGCCAGTGTGGGATGTTCACTGGGAGGATAACAGGTATACACACAGTATCTCCAGATGCACCTCTCTGCATCAAGCACAATGAAGTGCAATTTGTCTTAAGACCACATGGGGAACACAGTCAGTCCCGGGCTGGTTTCTCCCTCTTTTTCCAGATCCCCCATAAGACTCTCTGCCGGCACAGCTATAGAGTAGAGATCTCAGCTGAGTGTCCAAGTCAAGACCTACAGCACCCTCTCTGTCCATCCAGTGCTCCGCGTCCCTGCCCAAGTAGCTGACACACATACTCTTTGAGGTCTGATTTACAGACACACACACACACACACACACACACACACACACACACACACACACACACACACACACACACACACACACACACACACACGCACCTAGGAAAGGCTGGCACAGGTTTACTAGCTATGCTCCCTTCTGCCCAGACTATAAGGTAGTTATGATTGCCACTATGCATTCCTGCCAGCCACCTTTAGTCTCTTCCAAGGTACACAATATACTGAGTGAAATTAATATTAATACAAATGGTAGTTTGACCAAGAGCAAGGCTATTAAGAGTGGTCCACACAATGTCACCAAATAAATATGCAAATACTCTTAAAACTTAAATATCTCTATAAAGATCACCCACAATGAAAGGTTTAAATATATTTAATAATTAATAAAAGAACAAAAAAATAATAAGTATATATTCATAGTGACATTTGAGTTTAAAATCATAGGAAATATTTAAAATGACTTTGAAGGACAGGTTCAGACAAATAAACCAAAACAATATCTAAACTAAGCTTCACGATATTCCTGACTGAATCTAGGAGAATTATACTATTCCCTACTTAACAGAGTAAGGCAGGTGATGTGGTCAATGGTCCTTCTTGTTGTCAGGCCTAAGACAGAATACAGGATGCTCAGTCTCACTAAACTTCTCAATATAAGATCTAAAATGTTACTTCTGGGATAGCTTCCAGAATGACATCACTTCTGGTCATCTGACTTCTAGTTCCCATGCAACCTCCCATTGCTGGAAGCTGGCAGGATTTAGCCCCTACCTGTAAAATACATACACAAGATGTTTTGCTCAGATCTGGGCAGGTGTTGGAAGTCATAAAGCAATTTTATATCTCCATATTTCGAGAATAGTAATTAGTTCACCCCAAAGACAATACAGAAAGCTTCCTAGTACAGACTTTGTGTCTCTGGCTGCATTGAAACCTGTGAGATAGCATCTTTATGGCCTAGCCTGTAGAGTGAGTTAATTTCAGATATATTTTAAAGTTTTTTGGACTGAGGTTAACCTTCCAGTTTCCTCTGTTAACACATACATTTAAACAGTTGCAATAGTGCATGTACATTTCTGTTCTCTCCAGTAGGGCACTGTGCATACATTTCAAACACAAGCACTTTACAAATACCTTTTCAACACAAACATCTGTACAAATCAGCTTGATATTCATAAATGACATATAATTATTTACAAAGTTCTGGCTAGCTGTGTTGGCAGTACCTCCTATCATCACAATTATGACACTGAGATCAGATAAGACCTCTGTGGAATTAAAACCACAAATAAAAATGTTTAAAGTGGGAATTACAGCAAAGATGGAAGACAACATGACTCTATTGCTCTCAGCTGCAAAGATTTTCAAAAAATGTACAGATTGTTGCCTCATACTTTTGATTAGTTCCCCATAAAACCTATGGTTTTCTGGCAAATCAGAGAAGACTGAATTCACTGAATGATAGACATTTTAGTTTCAGATCATGTCCTTTAGAAAATATATGGCAACAGAAAGCTTTCTATTATAGCCACTTTTAACTTTATTTAAGCAGTATTTCAAATCTGTCCCTATTTTTAGGCCATCATTCCCCCATTTGTTTTGGCTTTGTCCAGATTTCTTGTGCTAAGAGGCTGAGAGGTATGCATGACTCTCAAATCGACAGCCTTTTTAGGTAAAGTCAAGGCAGAGAATTATTTTCTTTGCCCATACAAATGCATGCTGCATAAGGAAACCTTATTTTTCACTGTGTATATGTTCGGTTTGAAATGGGCTTCACTACCAATACACTTGCAATACACAAGGATAAGAAGGGGCTAAGTGAGGCAAGTGCTAATCTAAAAAATGATATCAAGGAGGCCAAGAGGAAGCATGGAAAGAGGATACAGGGATGCTTCAAGGATGTGAAAGACTCAAGAAGCCTGTGGCATGGCATTCAACAGCTAACTGGCTACAAGACCAAGTCACCTCAGTGCAATGATAGCACTGAGGCATGGTATTCAATGGCTAACTGACTGCAAGTCGAAGCCAGCTCAGTGCGATAATAGCACTGAATTTCTGGACAATCTAAACCCATTTTATGGCAAGTTTGAAGAGAAAAACAACTTGGAGGCTGCAGAGCTTCTCAATGATCAAAAGGAGGCAGTACTTAACTTCAGTGCTGCGGATGTAAGGACTCAACTGAGAAAAGCGAACCCCAGAAAGGCTGCTGGCCCTGATAACATTCTGGGGAACGTATTGAAAGGTTGTGCAGACCAACTGAGCACAGTCCTGATGGACATCTTCAATATCTGGCTTGTCCAGGAAAAAGTACCATCATGCTTATATCAGCATAATCCCTCTACCAAAAAAGCCCACCCACCTGCTTAAATGATTCCAAGCCAGTGGCCCTTATATCAAATGTAATGAAATGCTTTGAAAGACTGGTTAAAAAGCATTTGACTACAGTACTACCCCAGTCCTTTGACCCACTGCAGTTTGCCTACTGGGCAAACAGATCAACTGCTGATGCGATTTTGGTAGCACTTCACCTCACATTGGAGTATCTTGAAGAGAATAACAACTACTCCAGGCTGTTGTTCATAGATTTCAGCTTGGCATTCAATATGGTGATTCCAATGCAACCTATAGAAAAGCTAATCCTTGGCATAAATAAAGGCCTATGCAACTGGATCCTCAATTTCCTGACTGGAAGACCATGAAGGACCTATGCTGGTAACAACACTTCAGGGAGTATTGCAATCAACACAGGAGTACCCCAGGGTTGTGTGCTGAGTACTCTACTGTTCACAATCCTTACCCACGACTGCTCTGTGAAAGCTAGCAACAACAACATCATCAAATTTGCAGATGACACCACATGGTAGGACTCATAATTGGTGATGATGAGAGTGGGTGTAGGAATAAGATCAACTCCCTGATTAAATGATACAATAACAACAATTTGGCCCTGAACATCAATAAAACAAAATAATCATTGACTTCAGAAATAGCTCTGCATTGCACCTGCCCTTCAAGATCAATGGTGAAGAAGTGGAGAGAATCCAAACTACAACGTTTCTGGGGGTACATGTATCAGACGATCTTTCTTGGAGTGCAAACACAGGCCAGCTAATTAAAAAAGCCCACCAGTGACTACACTTCCTAAGAAGGCTAAGAAAAGCAAAGCTCTCTAGGAATGCTCTAATTACCTTCTATACAGGAAACATCAAGATCATTATCACCAGCAACTGCACTGTATGGTTCAGTAACAGCAAAATGGCCGGAAGGAAGAAGCTGCAAAGAATAATAATAACAGCAGAAAAGATCATGGGCACTAGTCTTCCTACCTTACAGGAGCTATTTGAACTGAGATGTAAAAAGAGGTCTCGCAAAATACTGAGTGACACTTCTCATCCAGCATATTGTTGGTTCACTAAACTTGCCTCTGGTAGAAGGTTACGGAGTATCCGCTGCAGGACCTCCAGATTCATGAACAGATTTATCCAACTGCAATAAGACTCATTAATGCAGATGTAAATCTGGATGTATCAAAACTATAATAAATCGTTACACTCTCATTCTTTTTCTTTTTATTTCCATACGGTAAATAATTCTATTTATTTATTGCACACTAAAATTAATATATTCTCATTCAAGTGCAATTCCAATCACTTCCTTGTGTGCAATATCACCCAATCTCACCTCTGTGTATAGTGTACTTTTCTTTTCATGTGTTAATTATATAGTAGTCAGTTTTGTCCAATGTAATAAATAGTGTACAAGCATGTGCGGCAGCTACTTAGATATTTAATTTTGTACTATAGTTATTGCTTATTCTTTAATACCTATCATGTCTATCTTTTTGTGTTTGCTTTTCTCCTGTAAAAGAGCTGACACTCGAAATTTCATTTTGGTAGCACTTGTGTTTCCTAAATGACAATAAAGTTTCTTTTAATCTTTGAATCTTAGAACTTTCTAGTCAGGATGTTAAATTTTGCCTACAGATGACACACAGATATTGACAGGAACTGCAGCACATCACACAAGTCCCTCTTGTACTCCCCACATTATGTGCTAATTATATATACTAACTCCAAGATTTCACAATACCAAGGAAAGGGTGATATTACACACCCACTGACCATCTGTTTTTCTGATCAAAGAGTGTCACTAAATCAGAAGTTGACTATACAGCCTGTAGACCATATTAAGCATGTCTGATCATGTTCATAGAACACATACTAACGTTTTATAAGTAGTCAGTATTAGAGGAAATACGGTTTCTGCTAAATTAGCATTCTCTCCCAAATGCCCAGTTTCCTGAAAATCCCATGTTTTCCCAATACCCAGATAGTTCACAGTTGGTATTTGCCAGAAATTCCAAGAAAAATCAAAACTCATGGTTCCTGATCTTCCTGTGAACATGCTCAATACCCCTTCCTTAAACTCTACCCACATTAGTCATTTACCTTAGTCACTTCCAAGCCTTTATTCATCAAGCCACTTTTATTTTTCCTCAACAACTCCACTCAATTTGATCTAGCAATTGTGATACCTGTAATCTTTCCACCTTTCATCCCTCTGATTCATCAGCAGTCCTTTCCTTTCCTTTCTCATGCCAATTACTAGTCCCCTTACTGGATTGCATCTGTTAGCCCATACTGAAGGTATTTGGGGGTCTGAATGGACAGATGGTAAATCATCAAACAAAGAAGAAGAATATTGCTGGAATTCAATATTCATCCTCAAGTCTTGGTGAGTACCTTCATGAAGTGGATCCTGTTTTTAACTAAATCTCACCAAGGTGACACTGATATATATATACATTGTATTTTATATAGCATATATCATGGACAGCAGCTGGTTTAAAATAAAAAAGATAGCTGGGTGCACAATGCCCAGGACATAAAAATGCCCACCCTGGTAGGCACACTGCTGCCAAGACTGAAGAAATAACAGTGTATAATCCTCAAGCCACAGAGACATTCCTACAATGAGGCTAGGCCAGGCCACTTTGGAAGATGGCCCCCTTGTTGTAGTAGGAAGTAGTAGTCCACAAAAATCACAAAAATGGATAAGCCAAAAAAACAGCCATAAAGACAATAGAGTGGATTATGGAGGATAAAAAAGAAATGATGTACTGTTACTAAAATGCAAAAAGCCCAGAATTTCCAAATAGAAGAAGATATATAAAAAGATTAAGAGAGAAATTAGAAGAAAGAAAAACACTTGCACAAGAAAAACTGTCAAAAGCTTCAAATGCATATGTGTGTTTATTAACATAACAAATTTGTAAAAAACATTATGTAGACCTAGAAACATTGGGCCATTTGGAAATAGACGTGACCAAGGAAATGCAGAAATATTAAGAACAAAATCTAGAGATATTTGAAAGGTATAAAAAAGAAATATGGACATGCGAAACAAAGATTGGATATGGTGCAATGCTTACACAAAAGAGAAAACCAAATTAATCAATACAAAAAAGCATCCCCAAAGATATTCAAAGAGAAATACAGGCAAAGGCATCCAAATATGGAAAATTTCACAGTACAAAAAATATGACCACAAAGAGGGAATGTAGAACAAAAGATTGGAAAGTAGAAGTTGTAAAAATGGAAACTGAAGTTATGGAATACCTGTAAAGTGAAGGATTTGGTGTAGAAAATCTAACTTCTACACTGAGGTTAGGAAATTAACTTTTTTCCACTGTAGTGTGATCTTGGAGTTGGCATATTTAATTTACAGGGGGTATGAGGGGCAGAGCTCCTCACATGGGGGGGTGCAGGGGAAGCTTGCCCCCACCTGCAGAAATGTAGTAGACAGTGTATTTGTTAGGTAGGTGTTGTTGTAGGTGGAGGTGATAGTAGTTACTTGTTCAATGTAGTTCTCAATGTTATGAAGCAAACTTTCAATGTTCTGAGTTTTCAGTGTTTTGGGTTTTCAATGTTTTGGGTTTTCAGTGTTTTGAATTTTTGATGTTATGGTCTCAATGTTATGAAATTCAATGTTATGAAATTTCAGTGTTATGAAGGGGGCCCAACAGGATATATCAATATGCACCTAAATTAATAACAGATAAAGTCTTAGTACAAAAACACCAGGCAGTAAGGGAATGTAAGGGGGAAAAATCAAATGCCATCATGGAAGTATCGAGCAGAGAAAGCTATAAAGGAATTAAGACAAGAAGTGTCACTGTCAGAAGAGTGCAGAAAATGGAACAGATCAACAAAAATACTCAGAAAGCTAGATGTGATAACAAGATTGTGCAGTACCAGAACAGATCAGGATCTGTCGTGCACCATTGCAAATAGTAAACTAAAAATATCAATGTAAGAATCCCGACTGAAAATACAAATATAGGGCATTAGTTCAGTACAGGGCCACTGGTTCATGATCATTAAAATATTGAAACTGAAACTCCATTTTCATAAAAACAAATCTAGGAATTTTACCTGTTATGTTTAGATATAATTTCCAGTTACTTGCAATGTTTCCCTTAATTATTTTGTGCATCTCTATATATGCAAAATAAAAACAGATTTTAAGTACATAACAATCTGTTAGCAAACTGACAGCATTACAACCAGTAAATAAGAAAAAAAAATCAAGCAATGGGGAGGGAACAGGTTGTCTATCCTAAAATGCCACATTTCATAAAAAAGAAAAAGTTTTCTTTTTCAAATTTAGGATTTATTGATATTTTCCCAGAAAAAAAATGAAAGTTAATGACTGTGCTTTTGAGCTCAGTGAAAAATAATGTGATTACTCAAAAAAATTGGTATTGTAAAATTTATAGCAAGTATATTTTGTGGAAACTGATTTGTTAAAAGTGTCATTTCCTTACATTGAGGCATCCAGTATAACTGTGGTAATATGACAAATAAATGCATGCCAGTACTTAATATTGCTTGAGAAGATGCCTAGTTTGAAAAAAAAGACGGTTAATGCTTTAATCTTCTTAACAGAAAATCAAGTCTGACCTTGAGAATAAGATAAGGCTCACATTCTATTTTAATTATATATACTTACATGATCAAATTCATGTACTATCTAATAATCATGCTTATTTTTTTCTTCAAAATCCAAGTTATTGTAATCAAAGACTAGCCTTGTGTTTATAAATCAACTAGTCATATCATATTATGAAGATCTCATTGTACTTTCTACCCACAATCCATAGTAAAATACAAATTAAAACTATCACTCAGTATAATGTCTCTTTTAAGTTATGGCATTTTGCACTGACTGATACCAGTTCGCTTAATCGAATATTTCACAATACCTCCATCACTTTACATTAAAATAAAATAATCCAAAATAAATGTAGAAGGTGGTAGGCTGGAATGTACACTTTAATATCACATGAAATAAAATAAAATAAAACAAACAACAGACAAATTAAAAGATGAGCGCTTTTGCACCATTACTAGGTGCTTCATCAGATCTACAAACAGCATAACACATACTGAATATGTACACAAGTTTAATTCAACTAATTAAGCTATTTCAACCAATCACCATTTCAGACCTCTCGATCTCAATGCAGGTCTTAAAGGGACATATTCATTTAATTCTTTATACCTATAAGCAGCTAATCTAAGAATCCATTTTGTTTCAAGATATTCTTTTCGAGTCTTAATATCACCCCCTCTAACGGCACCACAACATTTCTCAATAATCATGAATTTAAAGCTGTGTGTAGTATCCTCATTTACTGTATGTTTTGCCAAAGCATTCTTTGTCTCTCGCCTATGAATACTGTATATGTATCCTCTTATATGGTTTCTAAAACATCTATTAGTTTTCCCAACATAACAATTACATGCTTGTCAGACAGCAAGATATACAAGATTCTGCATGCTATAGTTCACATATAGCTCAAATTCAACCAGCTTTCCATTCATTGGGTGAATAAAATAACCATCAGTCTTAATATATTTACATATATTGCATCCATTACAGTGTTATGTCCCTAATTTCTTCTGTACGGACCTTCCAGCTTCTGTATTGAAATTCAAAGATTTATAACAAAGCATTTTCCTCAAACAGGGACAATTCCTAAAAGTAAGAAGTGGCTCCCTGTCAACTGTATCCCTACATTTAACATCAGACATCAAGATACACCAATGTTTTTAATAATATTACATATAGGACATATTACATATCGCAAGAGTATGTCAAACACATTCCAAGTTTGTTGCTGCAATCATTCCTTTCAGTAACATGGTCTTTGTTATTACCATCATAATATGGTCTCGAGCTACACTGCCTACATGTTATTACATAGTAAGGGTTTTGGGCACCCAGGCTGATAGCAACCTGACTTTTGACCACCATGTTGTTTCCGTTGTATGGAAAGATTTCTACATGGCTCACCTCATAAGTAAGGGTATCTCATCTAGGGACAAGGAGATCATAACATCCCTGTATTCTTCTCTTATAAGGCCCATTATTGAGTATAATGCCCCGTTCGATATGCACCTCGCAAACCACATGCAGCAGCTGGAGAGACCACAGTGATCCCTCACCAAGAGAATCCAGGGCCTCAAAAATCTACCATACACAGGTAGGCTAAAAGCCCTAACCCTCTACTCAGTTTCATACAGATTCTTCAGAGGTGATCTCTGACTGGCATACAAGGTGATCTTGGATCCCACCTTGATTGGACTGCTGCCTATCCACAAGTCAAGCTCCACTCGTGTAACCCACATGTGATGGCTCAACCTGGTAAGTGACATCAAAAGGACTTGTTGGCTGCAAACAATTGTGTCCCAGAGACTCCCCCATCTGTGGAATAGGCTCCCTCTCCATGTCAAGCCGAATACCTCTTTATCTCTTTTTAAGCACAACCTGGATAACTGGATGGGAAAAAGAAAATGCATCCCTGGGATTCCACCCGTGATCCTGCTGGACAGGGCATTGCATACTGACTTGTCTAAACATAGGCTAAACTCTTGGCTAGGCTTATAAGGGCCTCTGGGACAATAGCCTAGTAACTTCCTATGATCCTATGATGATATTTATAATAAAAATAAGACCCCTCCATCCTTACCTACACAGACTATAGACAGGCTCAACTCCTTTTCAATTAAACCTACCCAAACTTGCACCATTAAGAAGCTGCTGTCTAGACTTAAGCAGTCCTCAAATACTAGAGACCAACTTCCTAATGAATTCTTCAATATAGCATTATATGTCATCTCTTTCCCAATCTCCATCCTAATCAACTGATCTATTACTGAGAAATACATGCCAAAACTATGGAAAATCTCTTTCATCATCCCTCTACATAAAGGTGGCACATCAACAGAACTCAATAACTATAGGTGAATAGCCACTTTCCCTCTGTGCAAAGATTCTGGAAAAATGCATACATACACAAATACACCAATAGCTGCTAAATAACAACCTTCTAGCTCCATCCCAGCACAGTTTTAGCCCCAAGTACAGCACTACCACTGCTCTTGTCAGTTTTACCAATTCTATCAACCGACTTAGAAATACTGGCCTCCATGTATCATCCATTTTTTTAACATGTCAAAAGTTTTTGACACAGTTTTGCATCATAAACTTCTGAACAAGTTAGCTTCTTTAAACTTGTCCCAAGCCACACTATCTTGGTTTCTAAGTTATTTATATAGCTGTCAACAGCCTATAAAATGGCACGATGGACTATCTTGTCTTTTACCTGTGACTGTCAGTGTACCTCAAGGATCCACACTTGGCTCATTACTTTTGACTGTTTTCACAAATGAAAAACTGCCATCATACAATATGCAGATGACTCCACCCTTATTTGCTCAGCTCCCACTATACTTGCACTTCTAAAACAACTCAGAGTGCCTTCAATGAGATTGAAAACTATCTTTCTGACTCATAACTTATTCTCAATCCCAATAAAACCAAGCTCATGCTCTTTACCAGTAACAAACTAGAAGATTACCCTTCCCCTTCACCATCTCTTCCTGCAATAATACTATAATACAACTAGTGGAACACACCGAACTCCTAAGGGTGAACATAGACAGCCTTAGATTTCACAAGCACCTTGCAATAACTATAATGAAGGTGCACATCAAGCTATGCCCCTCTATACAATCAAGCCCTACTTAACTGACTCCGCCAGAAAGACCATTTCCAGAACTTAACTTCTTTCCAATCTACTATATGTTGCCCCACTTTTCACAAACCTTAGAAAAACTGATTCAGCAAATTTGAGTTTTGTTATAATAAAATAACAAGATTCGCCTCGAGCCTCTCATATAGATCCCACCATTGCATTGCTCTGCACCTACTAAAATGGCTTGAAACTCCAAATCTACATTCCTTTAACCAATTAAATTTTACTCTTACCATCTTCCACCATCCAAACAACTGCCCTTCTCTCAAACACCTAGTTAAGCCCTATCTCTGCCCCTGATCACTAAGGTCCTCCAACAAAAACCTACTAAAAATAACCAAATCCAGTACTTCCTCCAGATATTCCCTATTCTCAAACCAAGTATCCAAACTATGGAATTCCTTACCACAAACAGCACTAAATATTTGCAACACTTCCAAATTCAAACAACTACTAAAGGAACATATAACCAACAACCGTCTTTGCTGCTGTACCAAACCAGACTGAAATATGTCTCTCTACTTCTAACATTTTTTTACTTGACTATCTAGCTCTATTCAGCTTCACACCTATACTTTTATCCTGATTCACCTTCAATGCATCTCTTTATTTCCTTATCACTCATATCATGTAATTCTCTTTCCTTATGACTATAGTTCATGTTACTATTTCTTTTTCAAGTTTTATTATTATCTCTTATACTTGAATTGTATTATATGCATTATGTATTGTGAATTGTACACTATGTATTATGTAATTTGTTATATACTCCTTTTTCACATACATTTTTGTTAAAGTGTTTCTATTTTTGACTATTGTTAATCTTTATTTCATTTCTGTAAGTTTTATTCTATTGAGCTTTTCTCCCCGAGCATCCACTGAAAATGGGACATTGGCCCAGCCAGGCATTCCTGGTAAACAAATGTAAAATAAATAATAAATAAATAAATTCTCACCCTGGCACTGAATGGATTGGTAATGCCTGTGCATGAATCTCTTATCCTGTAGATTTATCTTTTTTTTAATTTAGAACTTTTGTTAATGCTGTCTTATGTCTGTTTATTAAATCACTTAGACTTAATATAAAGTTTATATCATAGTGTGTCATTTTTTTTTTCATTCTTACACATATTTATCCTACTTAAGGCAAGGACATGAATGGGTTACCATTAGCCATTCTAGCAAGGTAATTCTGTTTACCACCCACAAGGCCCAAAACTGCAAGCACCAATGTTCAATGCTGACATCTATTGGGCAAATCATTTTCTTTCACTGTGTAGGCTTTACCTATCAACTATGGGAAATAATTAAAAGTGCCCATTATACATTTCATTGTTATCGTTTTCTTTACAGAATCATTTAGCAGCTCTCCAATTATTTCCTCTTAACGTGTGGCACTTTTACTTCAAGTATGTTTTCTTTGATATATCTGTAGTGAATCAATGCATAGAATGCTGCAAGAATGCTCCTTGGCCTAACCAAAGCTTTAGCTCCCAGTACTTGTGTTAAATTGTTATTTTACATAACTCGCTTTAGTTTAGAAACCATACAAACTAATAAAAAATTACCATTTGTTGACCAAGTTAGCCCTAATAGGCTAGTGGCCTCTTTTCAGGTTAGCCCTGAGGTGAACTGTAAGAATAAGAACAAAAAGCCCCACCATAATAGACAGATATGTATGGGAAAATTAGGTAACTGTTCTGGGTTTAAAGATCAAGAAATATACTCCAGGATTCATGAAGCTTGCGACAGGTGCAGACCTAGCGTCAGCGTTCTAACACCAAATATGGCTGCTGAGCAATTCAGGTATGAGCTGTTTCCATGTGCACTACCTGCGTATGCTACGTCGGCACAACTCATGGGCCCTGTATGCTAATTACCCCATGTGCAGCAGTGTAGCATGCAAATGAAGGTATGTAGCGATTCAGGAAGTGGTGTAGGAGTGGTGTAAGCATGCAGAAATGCAAACCGTAAAATCGGAGCCATGACAGTCGACCAAACACATATATTATATTGTTAATATATGCCAATGGCTAAATGTATATATTTTATTTTTATTTATTTATTTAACATTTGTTGACCGGGAAAGTCTGACTAGATTCCACAGATCCTGTTTTCAGCGGAGGCCCGGGGAGAAATGCTCCAGACACATGTCTTTAGAATGTGGGAGGAAACTGGAGTACCCGGAGGAAACCCACACGAATGCAGGGAGAACATGCAAACTCCACACAGAAGGCACCCCAGATGAGAATCAAACCAGAGAACCTCTTGCTGTGAGTCGATAGCATTAACCGCTGCACCACTGCGCCGCCCTAGCCATTGGCATAAAAAAATGTACAAAATATAAAATTAACATTTAATATATATAGTAACATTATCACGATGTGGAAGCGCAGGGCAGTGGTGCGCAAAGGGGATCACAAGGAATATATAAAATTATAGAATAAAACCGCAATGAAACACATATCATGATTTCCCCATAATAGTCAATGGCAGGCATGCAACACCATACTATGGTGCAAAGGTTGCTAAGGGTCAGTGACAGTTTTATGTGCAGTAGCTAGGAATTAGTAGGCAATGCCATGCAAATGAGAGGAGTAATAGTGAATTGCAGATTCCCCGCTGGTGTAAGGACGCACCTCACAGTGTAGTGTTATAACACCGAGATGTGCCCTTGAGATAAAGATGACATCAAGAGAGGGGTGTGTCACCATTGCTGTAAACATATTGGAGCATTGCTAAACCGGTTTGCCCCTAGCTAGGCAAAGCTGCAGGATAGAGGTGTGTTGAACTGGCCATAGCTATGCTTAACTGAGAATACACATGGTAACCGAGAATGCATGTGAATGGAGATGAAAATGTGCGTAAACCCGGTAAATGGGTATGCGTGGCGTGCACTGCAACTGAAACAGGAAGGATACAGGAAAGAAATAAGGAAATGCTGCAGCAGTGACATTGGAGTACAAATGTCTACCTAGGGGCCTACAGTGGGCCATTGCAAGCAGCTACCTGCAGAATGGGAAAGGGGAGGGGTTGTACTGTAAAGAAAACAGTAAAGTGTCAAAGCAGAACAAAGCCAATTTGCAGTATATCAGCTACAAGGCACATTTTGCCATGACTGGGTAGGGAAAGTACAAAACAAGAAAGATGGCAGGTGGATGCATGCCTGATAATGGGAGGGGATCCAGGTTTAAAAGTGAATTAAAGGGCAGCAGATTAATCAAGGCAGGTAAGTAGATCTCCACAGTAAAGGCCCCACACTTGCAGTACTCATTGCAAAACCCATAATTAAGACACACTGCAGCTGGAATAGCTCATACACACCCACTGACATCAGCAGCATCCATAGCACAATACTATAAAGTGTGAAACCACCTCACACACATTTGTGTATTCCCATACACTCTTCACCAGTGGTGTATACAGACGGGGAACTTTTAGTATGTACAAGTTAGGGGCTGCCATAGCTTTGATCCACCAGCATGTGTTGGAGACTGAAGGTGGTGTTGAGGATGATGCACACGACCACCTCAGGCACCAGAGGAGGAGGAGAGTGTTCAGACCCAGGGTAACCTACCAGGGGCTACATGATCTGGAGATAGTAGAGCATTACAGGTTCAACAGGGACATCCTACTGCAACTTGTGGAGCTGTGCCGGCCATGCCTCAGAGCCAGAACAAACAGAGGGGAACCCATCCTAGTGGATACGAATGTATGTGTAAGCCTGAGAATACTAGCTACAGGTACCTTTCAAAGACCAACTGGGGAGATCATGGGGATCTCACAGGCATCAGCATCCAGGGTACTACACCAGTTCCTGGATGCCTTGTTATTACATTCCAATGAGCACATATAATTCCCCCAAATGCAGTTGGAGTTGGCCAGCCATATGCGTCTCTTCCACCATGTGGCAGAATACCCAGAGGTACTGGGTGTAATAGACTGCAGGCATATACACATCAAGTCACCACCCAGTGAGCAGGGTAGGCACTACATAAACCGCAATGGATACTCCTCCATCAACTGCCAGGTAGTGTGCAATGCCCAGGGCATTATCATGGATGTGTGTGCTGGCAGCCCTGGAAGCTATCGCGACTCCCACATCTGGTATGCCTCACAGCTGTATCAGTTATTTGCCAGGGGGAATATTCCAAATGGCCACCTGGTGGGGGATGCTGGCTATGCACTGGAAACATGGATGATGACTCCCATCAGAAAGGCACACACCCATGCAGGAACGCCATAATGAGCCACACGCACAAACCAGAATCAATATAGAGCATGTGTTTGGGATGCTGAAATCATGGTTCCATTGCTTGGACATATCTAATGGAGCCTTGCAGGACTCTCCAGGCACCTGTGCCCACATCTTCATAGTGTGTGCCATGCTACACAATATGGTCCTGTGGAAACAGCTGCAGCAGGGACAGAATGGTGAAGGCCCTCACAGTCCACCACCATTGCCAAGGGCCCCACAAGCACAGAGGTACTCAGACCACGAATACCCTGAGCCAGCCCCAGTAGGCAGACGGAGATGTGCCCAGTATTCCCATGCCTTAACAAAGAGGGAATGTATAGCGCACACGCTGACAGTGTAGGCACTTAGGGACTGACACATTTCTCCACCTGCACACACAGTAAAAATGGATGGCACACACACAAGACTACCTAAATTGTCATGTATAGGCAGCCACTGTGTGCATCCAACATAGGCAGCCCTCAACTATTGCACACAAAACTGCCATTGGCACAAGGTAAGTCAACACCTGAACAGTAAATTAAGCTATCAGCATATGCAGATACTGTATGTATAGATTCATAGGTAGGTACTTGGCCAACTGCCAGAGGCCATTCGTAAGCCCAGCCAAAATATGTCAGCTTTTGCCACCCCATTGATTCATTAACTGTCCCTCTGTAGACCAGAGCCAATGGGGGGATCCCTGGGGTGCATCTACTGTTCCTCATCCACTCTTCAAGGTTTTTCTTGCAGAGTGTTCGTGAGGGGCTCTGTATAATGTAGTTAGGGATGTTGTTCCAAAGTATGGGGAGTGTCTGACAGGAATCTGTCCCTCCAGCATCTTCCAGTTATTGTTGTGGCAAGGTTCAGCTCACTGCAGTGTGTGGCTCACTGTGACATGGATTCCCATAGGTGGAGCATATCCATCAAGCCTGAGTTCGACATGGTTGTGTTGGCTAGCGGAGATCATCTCTGGGTAAATGAGATGCCACTGCATAAATCAGGAGTTTATTCAGTCTGGCTGCATAGGCCATATGTTGGAGGCCAGTATTCCCCTTGGCGAGGTACATTTGTGGACCTCCCAGCTGTTGGAAGTGTCTTCTGAGGTACATCCCACATGGGTTATTATACCCTATGATGGGACTGATGAGTGATGAGTAAAGGGGCACTATAACCCCAGTATGTCTAGATGGGAATCCTTTAGTAATTAGATGGCCTACATAGAAGGATGTCCTAACTACTATGGAGATATGATTGTCAAAGGGGAGATCACTATCTACCTTAGACTGCAGATACCCCATTACCTCGTCCATATTAAAGTGGCTGCCACTTATGTGTTAATATGTGGGTGCTTAATATTCCACAATAGAATGACCATGCAGTTAGTAGCACTTGGCTGGAGGCCGTGACGGTGACACCCTGTGACGTTCTCTGTGAGGCCCCTTGAGGGATGTCTGTGTCAGCTGGACTATCAATCATGGCTCTTAGAGTTCAAAGTCATTGCCAAACATGGTCTGCAGTAGGCCACCTGTGTGTGCCTGTACCTCTGAGACGTATATGCCAAACAGTAGGGCTTCCAGGACTGAGTCCTGTGGGACACCAGTCAAAACTGGTGAAGAGTTGGACCTGGAGACCGCTATTAGTACCATGTGGATTCTGTGTGTAAGCCCATTGGCAACCCAACCTGTGATGTATGGGAGTATGTACAGGTTGGTGTGTTTATCAATAATACCTGAGTTGGGCATGGTGTCAAAAGTCTTAGCGAGGTCCATGTAGTATGTGTGAACCACCTCCCCCATCATCCAACATGGTGACGGTATGTAAGACATCAAACAGGTTCAGTAGGCATGAACTGCACTCAACCAAGCTGACCTGGGTTGGGTCACATGTTTGGAGGTTACCAATGTCTTTGTTAATGAGTGCCATGAGGATGCGAACCATACCATTGCAAACCAGGCTAGTCAGGCTTATGGGGTGGTAGTTACCATGGTCAGTTGTGATTCCACCTTGATGGCGTGGAATAATCATTGCCACGTGCCATTGTATGGACATGTAGCCTGTGGAGAGGCTGAGGTTGGAAAGCTTAATTAGGTCGGGGGGGGGGTCAGGTTGTCTTGTACAGTTTGCAAGATGCAGTCTGGGACAACATCTGCCTGCATTGACGCTGTGTTCTGCTGTTAGAGAGAGCAATTTACATCTGTGTGTCTCTGATGTGTGGGATACTGTATCTTTCAGGTAGTGTTGTGGGCACTTTAGGGGGTGAAGTATGCACTGAATATATCTGCAAGGATGTTGGCGATATCAGTAGGGTCAGCATATTTGGTGCTATATTTCACTGGCACAGTGCAAATCTGTGTGTCACAACTTAAATCCTTGACATCGCCAAAGAAGGATTTGTGGTTATCTTTCGAATCCTTGTGTATTCTCCTGCTGATGTTTGCCTTGGATGATGGCATGAGGGACCTACATATCATATTAATAGTGGTCACAGATGTCTGCCCTTTGTGGGATTTGATGTTTGTCTGAAACACTGTCCTACTTCTGTAGTATAGCCTGTTTATTGCAGAGGTCCACCAGACTGGTGTCCTTGTCTAGGAGGAGTGAGTCTTGATTTACCAGTAATGGCATGATCCATACATCCATGTAGGTGCTTATAGACTGTATTTGTAAATCTGTCTGTATCTTGAGCAGTGTTTCTTCTTAGCGTGGGGGCTGTGAAACCCCCCACCCGTGTCACTAGTAGTGTAAATTTAGCTGTAGGAAAGGTATACACTGTGGTATCCGTGGGTGGGGGGATGCTTGGGTGTGTGTAAACAGTGAATAGTGCATGCTCAGATCTAACCAGTGACCGGTTGACCTCCACTGTGGTGCACCTTTGCCTGTTAGGGAGGTTACCACCTGATACAAGGCATATGAGGTGATAAATTCCAGGAATCGCTGGTCCTGGAAGTTAGTACTGGAGTAAGTTTCCCAGTTAATGGTATGGTAGTTGACATCGACCAATGCCAGGGTGTGTGTTAAGACTGTCATGTTCTCCACTGTCTCCAGGTAGGTTGAATGGTGGTCCTGGGTCATGGAGGGTGATCTGTAGCAGGCCACAGTTTACATTGCAGTTGTGGCTGATGTTAGCTGCACATGGATGATCTCAGAGGTATCATGCTGCCCCACTAACCTGGAGGTGTAGGTATCCCTGATGAATATGGATACAGCCCCTCCATGTCTGTGTCAGTCCATGTTCTGTGGCTGAAATTTGTGGTATGAGTTGTAGTCTGGCAGTGCTGGTGTGCTCTCAGAAGCCTTAAGACAGATCTCAGTTACTGCACAGATGTTGATGTTGTCCATCCTGAGGAGTGCTGTGAGTGCATACATGTTGTGATCACAACCCCTGGTGTTGAGTAGCATAACCCTCATTGAATCTGCTATTGTGCCATTTACAGAGCTGGTATTCACCTTCGAGACTCTCCTAAATAAGGCACCATGGGGCGCCAATAGTCTTGGCCAGTATTCCAAAGACTAAGGCTGACACATAGGCCGGTATGGTATTGTTGCATGCATGTTCCCCATCCGTGCTTGTTTTTCATCTCTCCTGTAGGTAACCTACTGGTAAGTAATAAAAAGCCTTAAACTTATGCAAATCTTCCAGCTTCCAAGATAGGCTTTTGGAGTGACTAAGTATCAGTGTTCTGTATGTTCTTGTTGTACTTAACTATTTCCTGACTACCTGGTGATTTCTCACTGTATATTGTGATCTAAAGGTCTGTTTATTCACATATTATGGCTGTGATGGCCTGCACTTTAGAGGTTCAGAGATAGCCTACTACCTATCTTCCCAAGGGAAATTAGAAGCATAGCTACAGTATATTGGCTTTCTCCACACCATTGATGAAACAACTGAGCCTCTGTCAAGCATAGCCAATGAAGAAATTCCAGGCAGAGTTGCTGGAAGCTGTTGAAGACTGGGGTTGTGGAGGGTGATAGGGGCACTTAGTGATCTAAAGTGGGCATGTTAATGTGACAATTCAACACCATTCAATTCCCCCAACAGGTCTCAAAGCTATCAAACTGGACAGGCTCCCCCACCCTCTGGCTGTATGGTTCTGGGACACATGATCCCAGGGATGTATATTCTGTTACCCATTCATACAACACGGTTTCCCTTGATGTGTGTCAGTGAGGGCTGTGCCTAATGTAGTTAGGAATGTAATGTATTGTCTCACAGTACATTTGTTATATGTTGTTATTTCAAGAGTACATGAAGCTCAGTGAGTTTGGGGGCCTCTGCCCTTTGCTTAGCCTAGCTTACACATAAAAATCATCTAAACAGGAAATAGGCAGAAGCAACGTTAATGTCAACAGTGTAATGGTTACAGCATCTGCATAGTATATGTGCATTCGAGGTTCAAATCCCGATAAAAGCAGGGATGTTTATCATGTTCAAAAGTATACCTTAACCACAGCTTGCATATATAGGTAGTAATCGTCTGTATAATAAACATTCAAAACATCCATATAAACCCATGTGTGCTGGAGAGTACATTCAACAGAGAATGTAATGTTACGTCAGCACATAGTGAGATGTTACTTCACTAACATGTATATATCCTGAGTAGTTAAAGGATGTGGCCGTGTTTGTACGCACAGGTTATACTTTACAAAGTTTGTTTAACTGTGTTTAACCGCTGCTATAATGTCACACAAACACTTTTAAACATGCTTACAACTGCTTAAATAAGCCTTATTCTGGAGTAAAAAACATTTGTAAAGCATCACAGGTATTGAACCCTGGACCATGCAAACTTTAGTCATGGTACTTACCACTAAGCCATCTGAGGTGAACACATGTTTCATGGTCTTGAGACTACACCTTATACCATAAGCATTTCACTGTAATGATCACAAATGGGACAGTCACTTTGTGTACATATGTACAGTACATTGTAATGTACTGTAGTTTGTGAACCAACACATTCCAGTCTACATATGTATTACTGCTACAAATGAATACGAAATATATATATATATATATAAATATATAAATATATATATATATATATATATATATATATATATATATATGTATATATATATATATATATATATATATATATATATATATAGATATATAAATAATCATATATATTTATATATATATATATATATATATATATATATATATGCATGTCAGTGATGTCTGCACACATATATATATATATATATATATATATATATATATCTATATATATTATACAGTTACATCAACAGCCATATATATAAACATCTATGAACACACTTTTTGACACAGAAGCACTCCAAAGGAATTGGAGTGTACACAAAAACACATGCAGCTCTGGTATTATAACAATTTATATTAACCTAATTCACCATAGAAGGGGTGGTTGTTGTGTATGTGAAAATTGGGGTGGGGAGGAATGATGGGTAATGCAATCACGCATCAAGGAGGGCCTGGGTCGGATGTCCAATAAGTGAACTGGAGGGGTGTACATGGAGTATGGGGACAATATAAAAAGGACACAAAACAAGAACCATTGTCATCTATAATACACCGTCAGGTCACATTGCAATACTTAATTCCACAAACATATGAACATTAACATGTGTCATACATATGTACACCAACTGACTGTCACATTTGTTTTCAGTAGTGAGGAATGACCATAGTAAAATGTATATTCTAAATACCATAACATTTGTTCATATCTCAGATGCCTTAGTGGTAAAGTCAGTGACTGTGGTGTTCATGATCCCGGGTTCAAGGGATGTTAAGTTTTTTTGAGAGACAGAATAAGGGCTGTTGGATGCAGGTGGATTAAAGCACTCTTAAGCAGTTGTAAGCGGGTTTCCACAGGTTTGTGCGATGGTAATCAGCACTGAAACTTGGTAAACGGAGAAGCGCTTCACAAGTTTAACCTTTGCTTCATGTCGTGCAGACCATGGGCAAACCTGCTTACAACCGTGTAAATGTGCGTTATTCACAATTTCCCTACCAGTACCTACTCTGACAGGTAAAATAATAACACCTTTGAGGATTAGAACCCGCAACCATGTACGCCATTCTTGGAATAACCTAACACTAAGCTACCTGGGATGTACCTATCCCAGTTGTGTATGCAGACAGGTAAAAACACAAAAGGAAGGAATGTGTTGAAATAGGACAACCCGCCATGTACCCAATTAAAGGTGTATGCTCATATATATATATATATATATATATATATATATATATATACACATATATATATATATATATATATATATATATATATATATATATATATATACATATATATATATATATATATATATCTATATATATATATATATCTATATCGAGAGAGAGAGAGATACATAGAGACATGTCGATATATACAGGTCTACATATATATGTAGATATATAGCTAGGTTAAAACATATACACATCTATGAAGGTACAGATAAACGTATGCAATAATATATATATCTATATACATATGTGTATGTATATATATATATATATATATATATATATATATATATATATACATACACATACATACATGTCTGTAGACAGCATCCAAAGTGTTCATATCTGAGTATAACATGGACCATAGCAATCACACATCCCCCCCCCCAAAAAAAAATATGAACATAACATATGAAGAGTATATGCCAATACTCTATTACAAATATGTTCTATGGACACAGTCATCAACACAACTGCAATGACTGCAAATATCCATGACAGAAATACACAGACAGCTTTCATTTTGCAAAACTTTATTACATTCTGATGCATTGCCAAAAGGATTCAAGGACTAACAGTACCTGCATGCCATATAGGAAGCATTTAACAGTGCCTTAATGAATCAGCCTGCAATTATCATAGTATTAGTCCACTAAGGGATAGGTGTTCACATAGGGAAAGAACACCCACACACATATAGACGTATAAAAGGGGTTCCTACACACGTGCATGTGCTATGTATATCCACCAACATCTACCCCACAACCAAAATAATTACATCAATACGTACTGTCATACCATAACCAATTATTGAACTATTGTACAACATCTGCTGAAACCTTAACATACCTGGACAAAGAGACACTAACATGGCCCTATGTGAAATAGTTGCTGTTATACAATTGATCAGCTGCTGATGTAACAGGGTTTGTATGAACTAATCCTGTTTCAGAGGGTTGAAAGGTTCGTACACCAGGAAGTGTTACCGTGTACTCATTATCAGCACAATATGATACACAGTAACACCAAACTAAATATGTCTGGTAAGCACACTGTAAACCCCATAACATTATATGCATAGCTATGCAGCCTTGAGCTGGTCAAACAACCTGGCCAGACTGAAACATATGCAGAACTATTAGGTGACAAACCCTGCACAAGTAGCAATGTTCAGAAATATAACAGCAGTACTCACATTTAGACCAAATCCTCTAGGCATTACACACAATATATTACTGTTGGTCTCCATACAGCTGTTGCAATAAATTCCAAACAACACTTCCACGCTGTCTTCCTCACAAGTAAGGCAAAGGGACAACATCCAAGTGGAGTACTCAGTTATACTCCACTGTAGCCATGGTATTGGCTAAGGCAGTAGCAGCACAGCTGATGTGCATGCAATTAGCTACTTAGGAACACCAACTGGCCATCAGGATAGCACATGTTACTGATCTGCAACTATAAAAGGTTGCCTTGTCACACATTCAAACCATCTGTATCTGCCTGAAGGACAGTACAAAGCACTGAAAGACGAACCAAAAATGAGTATTATACTAGTCAATAACACCTCCAATTACTAAGAAGGTATGTATAATATGTAATATGTCTGTGTATGTAGTACCTGTTCTGTAAGAATTACAGTGTAATCAATGCATATAGTGGAAATAGCTATCTTGTAGCGATGTACTGTTGAGCAGTAGTGATGCTTCTAGTATTCTATGTGTGTACTGCTGTAGGTCACAAGGCAAACTCCGCATACACCACAAGCGATGATATGGGCTTGGAACCCACCAATTCGCTTCCAGCTACTGTCAGTGTCAGGATTGGTCCAACAAGTATGTGCTATAACAGGGGACAGTATATTTCGATATATTGTAACAGTCGACATATGTATGGGTGTAAAAGTAAGATGAACATGTTAAAGTTGAGCTTACCGTGCAAATATGGTGTGCATTGTGGGATATTTTTTCAATAACGGTGTAATGTAAAGTATTTTAGGCAGATCTGTATTCTAGTCTACATAGCAGTTCTGTTATGTTATGCAAACAGTAGTTATGTCTATTGGCAATTACAATACTCAATAACAGGATACATATCATTTGTATTCATCTGATAGTTTAGCAGCATGTTAGCAAAGATAATTGGAAGAGCCAGGTAACTACCCATGCACATAACACATGTAATATCCACCTCTCTAGTATTGTTTGCAAGCAATAACAGCTGTGCATGTGTACATGTTATGCAAATGTGTAGTGACCCTTGTTACAGGGCTGGTCCACTCTAGTATCTTTTGCAAGCAATAACAACTGTGCATGTGTACATGTTATGCAACTGTGTAGTGACCCTTGTTACAGGGCTGGTCCAAATGGCTATGTGCACACCTACATAGAGTGGATATTGAGAGTACAGACACAATGGTTGAACTACCAGGTTTGTGTAGCCCAACCTCGCATTGCCAACCTAACAGCCGCTTGCACATACTGTATGTAAGGTAGTGCACAGTACTGGCAATGAAACAGGTTGCATATCATCTTTAACTCCAGTGTAACATCTGCAGTAGGAATGTAAGATGTAGGAGACAACTGCCCATGTGTAGTAGCCGCTTCATAGGTGATGGCTTACACTATCTGATTATATCCTGATCATGTTGATAGTGGCATCAGAGTATATTGATACATGACTCTGTTTGGAGAGTGGGTGTCTGTGTCCAACAGGGCTCATGGTCCTGGTGGATATGTGAGTATATGCCCAGAGAAGGAAACAGACCTGTAGACACTTGCATCATCTTTAATCAACTAACAGGATGTAATGTGCTCCTCAGAGGAGAATTGCTGCTAAAGGTAGCTACAATGTTTCCGTAATAGCCAGTGTTGTCATGTCCATAACACAAATATTTACATATGAGCATCACTGTCTAAAAAATCTTCATAAGCAATATGTAAACTAAATACAGTACTTGGTACTTGTGGTACTGACTGCTCATACAAGCATGTCCACTAGTCAGTTACTGGTGTTTACTAATGTCAGCTTTGTGTATGTGGCCATCCTGGGGGAATGTAATCTCTATGCAATGTTCACTGCCAAACCCACCTAACACCACTACACATTGTTTGGGATGCAGCTACAGGGGTAAGCTGGAAGGCAGCCCAATCTACAGCCATGACTGGACTGGACAGTCATGAGGTGTAGGTTAACACATGCATCTCTTCAACACAACCAACACATACCCTTACCAGAACACAGTAAGAACAGCTACACACACTACCAAACAAGTGACCTCTCAAGCTGGAAGAGACAGACACTGAAATACACAAACTGTATGACATAGTTTGCATAATTGTGCCACACCTCAGAACATGTGGCTGGAAACATGCCCAACAGTACTCAATTGAGAATGCAAACTCTAGCACTATGTTACACACCAACCTATACGAGGGTATACATACTGTCAGCTGCCTGTCTGCCATGATTAGCCACATACTCATACACTCAGACCACCGTTAGAACTATACACATGGCTCTGGCATACTCCATGTTGTTGTGCAGGACCTGTGATGCAGTAGCCTGGACTGCATGGAAACACATGTAGGAACTGTCAGATCTTGTAGTCCATGCAGGTATGTCCCAAGGCTTGGGTAGCATTCTGCCATTGGCCAGATGAGGCCCTTGTCCCATACCTCCTCAACAACCATACAACACTCTTCGGCCATGTGCCATAGGATGCACAGCAACAGGATGCCCTGTGGGAGCAAGTGTGCAGGAGGGTAAATGATGTTGGTGGTCACAATCGCACCTATCAGCAGGTGCGCTGACACTGCACTGATCTCATAAGATGGGTGAAACAGCATGCTATTGCAATCGCCAGGGAACAAGGTGCAACAGGTGGGGGGCCACTCACCCAGCCCCTACTCACATGTACCGAGGAACTACTGGCCAACCTGGGGATACCTGCAGATCTCCATCCACAAGCTTTAGCTGGTATTGTGGATGTGGGTGTCTCTCAACCACTGAGCCTGGAGTTGCCTGGTAAGTCAGTACTGCACATATAACACAACTATATTTCACATAGTTACATGTGTTACTGTACAATATGCAATGAAACATCATATGCAAGGCATGTATGCACACATGCCACATATTACAGTCTGCTACTCTATGTATGCACCGATATTCATACTCCATTGTATAGTGTATTGTACTGGCTTATGTGCTAACATGGACATTGCACCCTGTTGCTATCACACAGGTGTGGATAATGATCTTACTGCTGTGATGCTCCTGTTTAGGTACCTCTGGCATTTTGCAGTGACAGCAGCCTGTGACAGGTGATATTGTTATCATTTGCCAGGTTTGATAATGCAATGATCATATTAATTGCATGCTATCTGCCATAACACACGTACACATAATGTATGGTGGTCCCGTTAATAGACACTGGTCAGACCTGCAATGCATCACAGTAGTTATCCATGTGAAACAATTGAAGACTATATGAAACACCTACACTAAACCTTCCAAACTGTCATTGCAGGATTTGTGGACAACAGAGAATACAATGGTGGAGGTGTGTTTCACTGTAGGGACAGGTACTACATATCAGCATTACACATGTTCGGAATATGAACAGTACTGTACAGAGAGCATATGTGTGCACACATTCTAAATATGTTGGAGCTGGAGTATGACCAGCCCACAGGATACACCCTTGTGGATTATACCCTTTCTATGAATGTCACACAATATCATGTGCTGTCTGACATGTCCATGACATGTAGTGGGCTGACTGCAACACTGCTCAACTATCCTGCAAAATGTGATGTCTCACATCCCATACGTACCACCCTTTGTCTGCATAATAATGTCCTCAGTGGAGCATATGACATCTATGGGTGTATGTCATATGGGATAACACTGACATGTGAAATAAGATGGCCATCACAACCATTGGACAGAACATGTATACACATGGCCATGGAGGATGGCCAGAGACATGAAGCAACACACATAGTAGAAGTGATGTACATGTGCGTACACCATGTTGTACATTGGCTTGACACAATACAACTATGGCCTTTGTGTAATGGTGATATTGCAGATGTGGAACACTAAACATCATACAGGCCTGTGCACAGCTTGTGTAGGCATAACATGAAAACACCACATAACATGTCTTGAACATCTTGAGTGTGTCACAACATGAAAGCATTCACCTGTACAGTATCCAAATACATACATGTGTTGCACAACATACACATACAACCACATCAGGCCACAGATACAGTACATTCACCTTGCTGGTGTCAGACATCACTGTCATGCCTGATCCTCATGTGTGTGAGGTACACAGATGGCATGTGGGGCATAGAGTACTGGTAAGTTAGCCATGTGTGGGCATAGTTGCCAGGCATCAGTATTATGGTTGCAAATATACAGAGGTGTCATCCGTATACCCTTCTGTGACCTGTGTCACACATTTCACATTAGGGTTTAGTGTGTATACACCTCAGTGACGTGAGTCACATTCCACATTAGATATGTATTGTATGTGAACATAGTCATGACTATGAACTGTGTCAGTAACTCACACTTTATAGCAATTGTGAAGCAACATGATGCCCTGCAATGGCTATGCACATCAGCTCAATGTGCAGTATGTCACTGCATATTTGTAGGGCGGACAGACAACATTGCATCAGCTGAAGGTCCATGTCAGTATAACACATCCCTGCATTGGGACACCATTACCGTACTGTAGACTGGAAAGGACACCATTGTGTTACACATGTATGCATGTCATTCAAAACATCAGCCGAAGACATGTCAAACTACATGTGATTGGCAAGGTCATATGCCACACAGCAGGCCGGTGTACTGTAAACCTGTGCTTGTCAGTGGCACCATTGCAAAGTAGGGACAACCATGTCAAACATGTGTGTGCAGCCACATGTACAATGTCTAAACTCAGCTCAGCAGTAGGCAGAATTATGTTGAACAAACATGCATTGCTTTGGGGGAGATATGCAAGCTAGGGCTCAGGCAAACATAGTATGCAGTTGACATACCCTTCTGCTCATGTCCTCACAAAAAGGAGTGGTGGCCAACACAAAGCATCAGTGGCAGATGTACAAAGGTCAGCGATGGTCTATTAACATGTGGCGTATGTTGCACACATCATGGTAGTGTGGTGCAACGGTACAAAGTGCATGCATTGCATTGCAGTTATGGGGAATAGGCTACTAACACAAATGGTGCAATACAGGTATGTATGCTAACCACCACTATAATTCTGTAAGGTACATGCCTTCTGCTATAACACATGCGTGCTGTTGTGTGCAACTCAGGGATGTATGATTACTACCACTATAATTGCCTAAGCTGAAACTATAATTGACTAAGCTGAATTCCATCTGCCATATCACCTGCATGTAGCATTTGTGTCTGTGTGTCTGTGTGTCTGTATCAGTGTCTGTCTGGTATAACCTGTAATGTCCAGTTCTTGTATTTCCCTGTCTGTCTGGTATAACTTGTAATCTACAGTTCTTGTCTTTCCTTCACAGGTGTTGATGTAGGTGTGTTTCCCTCCTGTGGTCCACCTGATGTTAGTGTCCCCACAGACTCTAGCAGTGATGATGAAAGTATGATTGAGGCACAGGCAGGGCTGTCAAGGGCTGTATCTGTGCCATTGGTTGCCATTCCACCTGTATCCCCCTCATCCTCACACACAGTTCCCCTGCCTACACATACCCCATCACCACTGGCCATAGAGGAAGGACAGTTGTCAGGTGGTAGCATGGAACAGGGAAGTGTGGAGACTATGGAAGGTGTGCCTGCACACCATGATCCCAGTCAACTGACTGGTGATGTCCAACACAGGCATGTGCCCAGCGCTGATAGTAGGAGGACCACTAGCCAACATGTCCCTGCGAGACAAAGCACATCAGCTGGAGTCACCAGACACATGTTTTGGCCTGTAATGGAGGCACAGGCATGTGCTGAATAGCACAACAGAGAAGGTCTGAGGCTTCATAGGGCTGCTGTCCATTCATTAACTGACAACATCCAGGCACTTGCAAATGCTCACCAAAATCTTGCAGATGTTTTGGATAGACAATTGGGTGACATGGTGGGAGTCCTTGACTGTGGCATGTCAATCCTCGAGCATGGAATGTCTGTGCTGGAACATCTGGTGGGAGTGAGGCATTGGACACGTGGACGTAGGTCAGCTATATCACCCGCTGAAGGTCTACGTAAACATGCTACTGCACATGCCTGCTGCCATAGTGGTGGTAGCAGCAGCAGTGCAGCTGGTGCTATGCAGTCCTCACCAGGACACAGCAGGCCACATGCATGTGGTCCTAGATGGTCCCAACAGGGACATGATTCCAGTGGACATGTGTCATCAGACAGTAACCAATCTGGACCTCTGCCTGGTAGTGTCCGTGCAACCACTTTCTGGCACAGGTCACATGGCCGTGGCCAGACACCTTGAACTGTGAAACCTGCCTTGTACAGTCTGCAGCTGTCAATAATACCCCTGTGTAGGCCAGCCACATGCCAGACCTGTGTGCATGCATACACACACCGGAAACAAATGTAGGGCACCTCAACATGCACACGCATGACATCCACACACGTCCAATGATATCACAGGCCCTAACACACACACATGATGTTATCTAATAACGCAGCCTAGGCCTCTGGCAAGCATTATCACCCTGTGCATATGATGATGCCTGTGCCGCATCCCTGTCATCCACACCATCGGTGCAGGGACTTGCTCATATGGTCTGATGCACAGGGTGAACATACTAGGTAGACAATTGTAGATTAATATTGTTGAGTAGTGTTGACAGGCAACAGACATACCATGTGTTTTAATTTTAGAATGCATGTTGTACATTTATTCAACCATGGAATGTTGAAGCAATTCAAACACTTGGACCCACACGATGACAATTAGTCCCTTTTGGTGAATAAATTGACTTTATTAGAATTAATGACAAGTTTACCTAGGTTTCGTTTCACATTAAAAGACTTCATCAGAACCTCTTTTAATGTGATACAAAACTAGGTAAACTTGTCATTAATTCTAATAAAGTCGATTTATTCACCTAAAGGGACTAATTGTCATCAAGTGGGTCCAAGTGTTTGGATTGCTTCAACATTCCGTGGTTGAATTCTTGTTTGTTTTTTGTTCGTTTGAGTTGCATGTTATACATTTGACAGTATGTATCATGTGCAACAACACTAACAGCATGTTGCTCTTGACATTCTGCCTTCCTCTTTCAGGTGTAGTTGCATGTGCCGGGGAATGTCTGTGTTTGTGGTTAGTGTCCCATATGTACATGTTGCCTACCCACAGGTCAATATGACAATACCTGCATGCACTTTGTAGCTTCCACATGACAGTTATATTCTCCCATGTTTCAATTATGTTTACTGTTCTAATGATCCAAGAGCATGATAGCTGTATAGTAAGCTACTGTGTTGAGAGCCATCACATCCATAGTGGGTGACATCACAAGTATAGTTGCCTGGAGCAGGGAGGAGGTAAAAGCGTGGTACGGCGGATGACAAAGGTAAAGGGCATTGGAAATAGTGGCTTTTCATTGGGAAGCAGTAATACCCACTGCCATGGCAGCATGCAAATACAGATACAGTAACACACACACACACACACACACACACACACACACACACACACATACACACAGTTGCCAGTGTTCGGATGAGAACCCCTGCCTATGTGCATATCATCATTATAGTACTATGCAATTACAAGATGCGCCACAGAGATATCCTTACTTCTTCCTTGCTAATCCATTGTACTTCATGATTCACTATCCCTACATCATCCAACCTTCTCTCCCTCTCATTTTCTTTATTCATCAACCCGTCAAAGTACTCTTTCCATCTCCTCAACACACTCTACTCGCTTATCCTTTATCACCTTTACCTGCTGCACATCTTTCCTAGCTTGGTCCTTCTGTCTAGCCAATCAGTACAGGTCCTTTTCTCCCTCCATAGTGTCCAACCTTTCATACAACTCTTCATATGCCTTATCCTTAGCCTTCGCCACCTCTCTCTTTGCCATGCACTTCATCTCCTTATGCTCCTGTCTACTTTCTTCATCTCTCTGACAATCCCACTTCTTCTTTGCCAACCTCTTTTTCTGTATACTCTCCTGTACTTCCTCATTCCACCACCATGTCTCCTTGTCATCCTTCCTCTGTCCAGATGTGATACCAAGCACCTTTCTAGCCATCTCCCTTACTAGCTCTGCTGTAGTTACCCAGCTACTTAGTAACTCTTCTCTGCCACCCAGTGCCTGCCTTAACTCATCCCTGAACTCCACCTCACAATTACCCTTTTTCAATTTCCACCACTTGATCCTTGGTGCTGCCCTCACACTCCTCCTCCTCTTCTTGATAACTAACATCATCCTACAAACCACTATCCTATGCTGCCTAACTACACGTTCTCCGGTCACCAATTTACAGTCTCCAATCTCCTTCAAACTGGCCCTCCTACATAAGATATAATCCACCTGTGTGCATCTTCCTCCACTTTTGTATGTCACCCTATGCTCCTCCCTCTTGTTAAAATACGTATTCACCACAGCCATGTCCATCCTTTTCGCAAAATCCACTACCATCTGACCTTCTGCATTCCTTTGTTTAACACCATACCCACCCAGCACTTTCTCATCCCCTCTGTTCCCTTCACCAATATGCCCATTAATATCTGCTCCAATCACCACTCTCTCACCCTTGGGTATAGTCATCACCACTTCATCCAATTCACTCCAAAATGTTTCTTTCTCATCCATTGCACACGCAACTTGTGGAGCATAAGCATTAAGAACATTCATCATTACACCATCAATTCCCAGCTTCATAAACAGCATGTATTCATATATATATATATATATATATATATATATATATATATATATATATATATATATATATATATTTATATATATATAGATCTAGGAATTTTGAACGAAACTTCAAAAGCCCGAATCCATTACCACCGAGCACACTTTAACGAAAGTGCTTTCATCAAAAAAGCGATTTCGTTAAAGTATAATAAAAAAATCTACTTGAATGAAGGGGGGCAAGCCCCCCTGCACCACCCGATGTGGGGGCTACCCCCCACACCCACCTACTTTAATATTTTAACTCTGAGGTCGCACTACAGTGGGGAAAATGGAATTTTACCTTACCACACCATAGTATGACCAGACAACAAGCATACTTACCCGACAGTGATGCTTCAGTGACTTTCGCGCAAGTATGCTCACCAAATTTGGATTCGATGAAAGATGCAGTCGAGCATTTGTATGGATCCCATATATACATATTTATATATATATATATATATATATATATATATATATATATATGTGTGTGTGTGTGTGTGTGTGTGTGTGTGTGTGTGTGTGTGTGTGTGTGTATATATATATATATATATATATATATATATATGTACATGTATACATATATGTACATATGTATATATATATATATATATATATATATATATATATATATATATATATATATATATATATATATATATCCATACCCTTCTTATGTGTAAACATGAGTGTTGTATATACCTTCCCAGATGTATCCCATAATATTTTTCCTGATATGTGTATATTTAGATATAAAAGCATGACTGAGTCAACACTATTTTCACTTACAAGTACTAAACAATTGTAGTAGTCAAAGCAGTTTTTCACTACTATTGAGTATGTGTACTGAATGATATATCTGAAAAAAACAAGAGACATCTTCATAGCTCTGATGGCTTAGTGGTTAACTGCTGTGACTATAGTGTACAGGGTCCTGGGTTCAAGCGCTGTTGATTTTGTTGCTAGGCAGAACAAAAACTGTTGTATACAAAGTGGTTAAGTCAATTTTGAACAGCTTTAAGCAGGTTTCAGCAGGTTTGTATGATGGTAAGCGGTGCTAACGTATGGTTAAATGAATAAGTGTTTACACGGTGTAGGCTACACTTACCAGTATGCAAATCTGCTTAGCATTTACATTTAAGAAATGCTTACATCTGCTAAGCATAGCTCAGCCATAGTAACCAGTGATCACATTCCAATCTGGTAAAGCAGCAGGGTAATGACATATTTAATAAGTGTATTTAATCCCATGTACATAATATGCTTCTATGTGCTGCCATTACAGTAGCAAGGAGTGTGAGTATACTGTATGGGACACCTGAGTATACATGGCTAGTACAACAATCTTTTCTCCTTGTATGTGTTTCATACATGGGTAGTATCCCAGGTTATATGCAGTCCCACTTGCATGTGTTATATCATTATGATACTACTTTTAACAGTGCTTTTCCAAGTAAGAGTAGATTGCAGATTGTAGTACTGGAACCATACACCCCTGCATTTAAAGCCGGACTCTGAGTACTGACTATTGTGTTCTTGTTGTGTCAGCTATATGTTATAAAGTATTGCCTACTGGATATTGATCTGATATGTGGATATTAATTGTAGACTACTATGTGTTTAGAAAATGTCATTGAGGGCTGCTGTCATGTAGGAATGGCATACCTATCAGTGTCTGACACCTATCTGTCAAAACATTCATCCTAATGCATAACCTGTTGGCTAGCTGATTTCTTTCTGTTCTCTTTACAGATGTGCAGATGTCAAGTATCCATCTTGGCTGCTTACAGGCAATCTATGATTGACTGAGACTGACATGTCTGCCCAGCTGTGTTATGAATATCACAGCTAGGAAACCCCACCCTGTATGCACCACATGCCATGGATACCTCAACCAGACTACCACAGTCAACAGAACATGCTTGGATACAGGTCTCTAACCCAGACACTGGCCATGTTATGTAATATATGTTGCATACATGTCAACTGGAGCACCTCACTGGCCCTCTGTAAGAGAAAACCAGATGATTGGCTGTTGAATTTAACTGTCAACCTGGGGACCACTCAAGTGACATCGGTTGATAGATGGCCTGCTGACAAATGTCAGGTGACATGATACTAGTGCATCCAAAGCAACCAACCTCATCAGGTATGGCAAGGGCATGGCACCAAAAGAAGTATCAGAATGCAAAAAAAGTAATGCCAGCCCAAAGTGGTGTGTACAAGATAAAATTTAATGTGACATTAACAGACCGGTTTCGGCACAAATTACCAAGCCTTCCTCAGTGTAACAAAACTTCCATAAATAGCCACATATTATATAAACAATAGTTGATTGATAAGACATGATTGGTCACAATTGCTCATTAAGCCCAGGGGGGAAAAAACCCTCAATTTAATAGTCCACTTACTTCCTTTCAAGTTTAATAAATTGTGCCAACCAGCTTTGCTGTTCTCTTACCAGTGACTCTATAACAGTAAATCTGAAATTGGCTGTAGGGTGATTTAAAACATGCTTATAAAGAGCACTACTTGCTTTTTTATTTTTAATATCTCTAATGTGTTCACTAATATGGAGTTTCACAGGTCTCGAAGTCTGTCCTACATAAAACGCAGAACATGAGCAGGTAGCCAGGTAAACCAGCCATTCACTAGAGCAATTAGCAAAGAACATAATATCATAGACCTGGCCAGTATTCCTGCTAGAAAATTCTTTGGTCTTATCCATCCGGATACAATGAGTACAGTGCCCACATGGGAAACACCCAACCAGGAGATCCCCCATAAGTGTTGTTTGACATTGTGACTGTACCTCCATAAACCCAGTTTTATAATGATCAAAAAAAGAACCCAATGTTATACCTCTCCTATAACCAAAAGGACATCTCTCTGGTAACATATGGGCAAGCCTAACATCTCTCATCAAGATGTTCCAATTATATTGAATCACTTGTAAAAGGTTAGGTGTGTTGCACCCATAAGTATTTATAAATCTGATATGGGAGTCCTGAGAAGAAGTTCTATCCTTATATCTCAATAGATCCTGTCTGTCTAATGAAAATACCTCCCTACAGGCCATGGTAATGGCATCAGAGTTTTACCCCCTTGCCCTGAATCTACCCACCAGGTCACGCCTTTGATGTTCATAAGTCTCAGAATCCGAGCAAATATGCCTGATTCTCATAAATTGGGATTTAGGTATGTTGCATTTGATATAGGGAGGGTGGTGACTAGAAGCATGCAACATTTGATATGGGGAGGGTGGTGACTAGAAGCATGCAACAAAGCATTATATTCTGGAAATTTCCGGTAGATTAGTGTGTCCAATGTGTGATCGGATTTTCTACTAACCAGAACATCCAAAAAGGTTATCTGGTTTAAATCAACATTGCATGTAAAATGAATGCCCCATTTATTGCTATTAATGTAATCCAAAAGTTCATTTAGAAATGCAACATCAGCTCTCCATACTAACCAGCAGTCATCCAAATAGAGACGCCAAATATCAATCTCGGGCAAATACAGATTATGAAGGGGATCATAAATCAATTGTTCTTATAATGCATCATGGCTGGACAGCTACACACTCTGATATGTAAGCATTAATCATTCCAGCTGAAAACACGTTCAACAGCATTAGATTGCTAAACTTTAGGAAATTCATCCTGTGCATCAGAACCATATCAGCATGTCCCTGCATCGATGGTATGGATGACAGTTATGTGGCACAGTTATCATCATATGCACAGGGTGTCTTGGCAGGTTTGCCAGAGGCCTAAGCTGAGCTGTTTGGTTGACATCATGTGTGTGGGTTAGGGGGTTATTTATTAAATGGGCTGAGCGGATGTGGTGTGTGTAGGTATGGAGGTGCCCTAGCTTTGTTGGTGAAGAGTGTGTGTGTATGTATGCACACATGTTTTCCATGTGGCTGCCCTATACATGGGTTTGTTGGACAGCTGCAGACTGTGCAGGGCAGGGTGTACAGTTCACTGTCTCTGGCCACAGACATGGGAATTGTGCCTGCCAGAGGTTTCATGGGCACTACCAGGCAGAAGCCCAGATATGTTACTCTCCCCTGATGATGACAATTGTCTACTGGATCTGCATCCCTGTTGGAATGGGCCAGAACCATGTGCATGTGGCCTGCTGCATTGTGGTATGGATAGCACCCCCCTTGCAGTGCTATTGCTTGTACTGCCACTATAGGAGCGGCCGTGAGTTGTTGCATGTCCACGTAGAAATCCACCAGTTGGTGTTGCTGACCTACGTCCATGTGGCCACTGCTCTACTCCCACCACATGTTCTACCACAGACACCACACAGTCAAGGATTCCTGCCATCTCACCCAATCATATATCCAGGACCTCTGCAATATAATGGTGGGCACCTGCAAGATCACGGATGTTGTCAAGTACAGCAGAATGAGTAGCCCTCTGAAGCCTCAGACTCTGTCTGGAGTAACATTCCATACATTCCTTTGCCTCCATGATGGCCCAAAACATGCATCTGGTGACACCTTCTGTGGCACTACTGCCAGGGGCATGGTGGCCAGCAGCCCTCCTATGAGCACCCCTGCACATCTGCCTGTGTGGTACCTCACTGATCATCTGGCTATGGTTGCTGTGTACAGTCACACTTGCAATAGTCCCCACACTGTCCTGTCCCATGCCGCCACTCACCAACTGTCCCTCATCTATGGCCACTGGTGATGGGGTATGAATGGGCATTGAGACTGTGTGCGGGGATGGGATGGATAAAAGTGGGATGTCAACTGATGGCACAGCTTCAGCCCCTGATAACACTGCCTGTGGCTCACCATGCCTGTCATCACTGTCAGAGTCTGTATAGACACTAACATCAGTTTGCCTGCAGGAGGGACCCTGGCCCACCTCACCACCTGTGAGGGGCAAACAAAAATGTAATGTATCACCTGTACATTATGGTTTACCTCTACATACACTCACTCACGCACACACACACACACACACACACACACACACACACACACACACACACACACACACACACACACACGCACACACACACACACACACACACACACACACACACACACACACACACACACACACACACACACACACACACACACACACACACAAAGATATTACACAGACCTCTCATTACCCAGCAGTCAACATGCATGATATATAGCACTCAACAGCATGCACTGCAGCCATACTCCATCCTTGCTACCAACATTATACATCTCTGTGATGCATGAGTTGTGTTAGTAGGTGATGCCCCTTCCCTGGAACACACTACACCCATGTACACAGTATTGCTGTGCGCCTGTATAGCACACTGGCATGTACTGTGCACCATACCTCACGAGTGTACAGACCATTGCTGAATTTGTATATGTGTGGCAGATTTGTTTGCTCTGTTGCTCACAGCCCCTATGTGTTTATCTGACACATACCTGAGATGATATGAGTACTATTGTCAATAGTTAATGCCTGACCTCTGATTTGCAGATCTCATCATCAGCAGTACATGTATGAGCAATAAAATTAGATTACAGTGACAACCTTTAAAGCTTAATGTGGATATGAAGAGTGTACACACCCTTGTTGACATGCCAGCTTATTCTATGGTATGCAATGGGGCCACAATACTGCATATGTTAACATTACACACACCTGACATATGACATATGACCTGTGCAATCCAATGCAGTATCAAACAAATGTGTTAGTCGTGCAGATGCTGAATGAGATGCATACAATATGTGGGTTGCATAATTGTGCACATCTTTAACACGGTTTGTTGTAGCACCTGTTAAGTCAACTACAGCAGTCACTATACCTGGAAGGGTATACTAGCATGGCCTATCTTCACTTGCCATTACTTGGTCACTCTGTGCTACAAATGTCCCCAAACTCCGCCGGATTGCAAGGTCAGCTCATGTGCCCAGCCCTTGGAGGTCACACAGTGGCTTCACTATTGCTGTGGAGTCAGGGGTATGTCTGACACAATTCATAACCTTTACTGTGTTCACATACAGCCATTCATAGCAAGCTTTGGATGTATGCTTCAGTTCACTGTTGTGTTTCAGAATGACACCCCTCCCCATCCTCAGCCTTATTGCAGATGTTTGACAACTATGGGCCATACATGAGTGTTATTTTGCAGTGTTCCAAATTCTGAATGCCATGTCTACCAGCCTAGTTCCTGCTAATTAACAGCAAACCTAAAGGTGTGCACAGGCACCAGCAAGGTAAAAATGGGGATGGTGGCCCTAAGGTGGAGTGAGGTTTTGCTTGTGCATCACACGTATCTTTATGAATACTGTCTGCAGATTTCAGCCTTGGTCTCATGACACCATTACACATTGCAACACATGCCTTTGGGAGAGTTGATGTTATCCATATGCTATCTGTAGAGAGCCCTGGATGATGTTGCCTGTGGAACAACTCTTCCATCTGATTACCCTAACTCAAAGGCCACACTTATGCAGATTACAGGTGATTGTTGACACAGGTACTGCACAGACAGTGCTTGAAAGACATTCCTGCAAATCCCTCACTGTTGTTGTATTTTTCTGGGCAGCCTCTATGACCAGTTTACAACATGTGTTGTCATCTGTTTTGGATGGGCATCTGTTTCTTTTCTACATTAATGTTGTCCCACACTTCATGCACACATACATTCCTGTCTGCACTTTTTGCCACAGTATATGCAATGGTGAATTAAGGCTACTTTTCCCACTACTGAGTGCTACCTTTCGGATATGGGATCCATTTCATGGTTTGTAAGCAAGCCACGGCTGCCTCTGTTGCAGGTGAGCTGGAAAATATTATGGACATACTTCTTGGACAATAGAAAATTACTTGGTGTGACATTGAGGCCCTGTACTTGATGGAAGGTATGTACTCAAGAAGAGTAAATGCTGTCAGTACCTCACAAGCTGCTTCTACAATATGTTATTTGGAGTGTGTGCACACATATGCTTCCAGTGTATGATAAGGTATGTATTCCCCATATTTGTTGTCCTAACATAGGTTTCCATATTACACACTCGTTGCTCATGTTAGGATCACATTTGTCAGGTTGGAAACGGTGTTATTTGTCATTGTTTAGATCATGAACAGTTGCCATTGTAATAGTGGTGTATACGCTGCTGTAGCCACTATATAAGGGTAATGTTACAGACATGTCCCTACTGTAGGCCATTTGTCCCACCATTATGTTCATCTCTGTCCACACATCTTGCACTGACAGGTTGTTAGATATACTACAGAACTCTTACATACCCTTCAGATATGCTACCATGGTGACCACCATGATGCAGTGCAGTCAACAGCAACAGTAAGTGTACATGTACAGCATGCATTATGGGTAGGTGTGTTACAGGTGTGAATGGCAAATTGCATGGCCATAACATGCCTGGTGTATTGACAAACCTGAGCAAAACACTCCATACTCACCAGCTACAGGCTGCTGCCCCAGTTGTATATCAGAGGGAGCTAAATAGTTGTGTGAGATACGTAATGTCAGTAGCCACAACTGTGTTATTGGTACAGGGTGGGAGCAGCATTTCAGCACATCAACAGTACAAGCCCACAATACTAGAGGTTATGCACATCTGTTCATTACTACACTGCACAACAGACTATCTTATCTGACATATGCATGTTGATACTATACAGATGAAAATAGATAAGCAACAGTGGTCTACTAATGTGCCCTGGGGCCTTACCTTCACACTCCTCATCCATTGTGTGGGTGGCACCCACTTCCACAATGCTGTCTTCAGCTTGCTGGCTTGGCCAGTGGGCGGGTGCCCCAAGGCAAGCGAGGAGCTCCTCAGCATGTGTCAGTGGGGGCTGGATGGGATGACCCACACCTGTGGCTAGCTGGTCCCTCCTAACTGCAGCTGCATGCTGACAGGTGTGGCACATCAGAGCCATGCAGCAATGCTGCACCTGCTCATAATTGTGGCTGTGCGGGCCAACATCATTTACCCTGTGGACGAGCTCATTCCATAGGTCGGTCCTCTCCTGCAGATCCTGGGCCCTGCGACTGAAGAAGATGGCATGATGGACTATGAGGAAATGGATTATAGCATAATTTTCCAGGGGTGTGTATGCAGGCAGCTATTGCCAGGACATTGTACCTAGAAGAGAAACAGGAAAAAAGGTTAGGGGGCCTCATGCAGTTGTCCATGTGCACACCAACAGTGGGTATTACTTGTAAATAATCCAGACTATACCATAACACTGTATGCTATCATGGCTTGTACATCTTGCATTACACTCCTGGCCCTGATGTGTCCAGCTCCCCCATTGTTGGACACTTAATGGCATAATCAACTACACAACATTCATTTCTGTGTAGAGGGATGACAGTGGCCATCTTCCATGTGGATAGTGTGTGGATGGTGGCATGAGTGTGTTTGACTGTAGTGTGTGATGGGACTCTGAGCACATGCCTGTGTTAATGTAGGAGGCAACCTGTGTTCTCATGCCCCATGGAGACTTGCTACTGTTGCCATCAGTCGGCATTATGTCCATGCTCAACATTGATATGGGCAGTACTGTTGTGGACAAGGGGCCACTGTTCCCACCTATCCTAACTGTTGCAGGTTGCCTGTATCCATGGCATGTGTGTATGAGGTGTGCTTTACACCCAGTACAGGTTGACTTGTGTTACTGGTTCTGAGACTGTGTACATATGTTAGACATGGGTGCAACTGGCTTTGGTGGTTTGCATATGTCTGATTTCTAGTCATAGTCAGCCTTGCAGGAGGTCACCTGTGAGCCTACATGCTTGCTCAGATAGAGTTGCACTTTTTTCCAAGTTGTGATCTGCACCTATGTGTCCCTGTACAGCCACTATAGCAACCTATTATGTGCATTGTGTCTTGGTGGTGTTCACCAAGGGGGATTACCCTATCATTGGTGGATGATGGCTCTACAGGTAAGGTACTGCTGACTCCATATAGCTGCAGTGGATATGACGTGTACACACCCCTGTTACAATGCATGGTACTCGTGCAATTGGAACATGACCCCCACAAAAGCACATGTCAACACAATCCCCACTTGTGATGTGTCCTATAGCTTGCTCATTTCAATAGGAAACATAACAACCTGTCCTGTGGAAACATATATGTTCATAGGTGTTTACTAGGCTAAAGGCCCTACAGCCTTTACTTGCCTAGCCAATGGGATTACCCTGGCATCGTACCACCCGACCTTAGTTCCCAGTGCATCTGTTGAGTAAAGCCACTGGAGTGATCCCTGTGGTGAATTTTCTATTTCCCATCCACTCACCAAGATTTCCCTTGAAGAGGGAAAGTGAGGTGCTCTGCTTGACATGTATGGGAAGTCTATTGCATAGCATGGGCAGTGTCTGGGTTATGAACCTGTCACTTCAGCATATGGGAAGTAATACTCGGTATAGTAAGCCAGCTGAATGTGTGTGCACACCTTAACACTGATATGTTGTGTAAATACCTGCTGAGATGATTACAGCATCCAGTTGTCTTGGTTTATACTCTAATGTCATACCACATCTTCACTTGGCAATGGTTGCTCACTTTCCATGAAAAAGCTTTATTTCTTTTTAAATAGAAGTTTACAGGTTATGGGTCACATTTGAGGTGAGAAATGTTTTTACATGACTTTATGTGGTCTCATTGGCATACAGCACACATCATTCCAACAGGGGTGTGTACACTTTGATATGCAGTGTATATGGGTGTTGATATTGCTGTTAGTGGTAGGCATGGACAGTGGGTTATAACACAGTTGTACACTTCTCTGATTACTATGTGACAAGCATGCCTACTGTAGGACCCATATCAGTGTAATGGCAATGCAACAATCAGTAGCAGTACACATTTTATTTTGTTGTATGCAGTGACAGTGTGGGCTTTCTCCCTTTACCTTTCCTGTATGGAAGACATCCTTCCTGTGTCTGGGCAGTGGTGTTACAGACAGTAGGTAGCTATACCTCTTACAACAGGGTTTGTGCATACAAGCCAACAACAAGTATGTATACGGTTCCAGTCCTTGGGACAGTGTGTGAGTATTGCTGTTATATGAATTAAATACTGCTAGTTTTACAGGGTTTGTGTGGACATGCTAGTTTTGCATGGAATGCAGTCTGTCTGCATAGCTCTCAACTGTGTGCCTATCCACATGATGACCAGAGGATTGGTTGTTATGTTTTGTCTTTTCTCCACACAGGTCTTGTCCCTAACATATCAGTGGCATTCTCTCTGTTGATTGCTATCAGTACATGGCAACATCCATTTGTGTTTCTGACTGCATATTCCTGACTAAGGATATGTTGCAACCAATCCTGTAACACCAGCAACTTTCATGGTGTATAACAGCAATATTTCAAATATGGCCCTGTGTTTCAGCTTCTGTCCTCCACCTATATACCAGGCTTTGTCCAGATGTCATGCAGTAGAAGGTTGATAGTTAATGGTCTATCATTATTTAGTGCTGACATTCCTGCTATCATTCCAGTGATGTTGCGGACTCCAACACAAGTTGTGGGGTAGGGTCCATATATATGAGGGCTACAGCTGGACAAAACATGTGTGACCCAGTACAGTCTGGAGGTCAGTGTATGGAGAACACTGTTATATGCCCTTGTAAGACATGTTATGGGCGAGGGGTATTAAATGTTTTTAATCTAGTTTGTTACAACATGTGAGGATATCAGTAATAATAAACATTAAGGTATATGTCTGTAGATTTTCATATATGTTTCACCATGGGAAGAGTGGTGGGCTAGACATTACTGTCTTGCACACAGTTCTGTTTGTCAGTGTGATAGTGACATTTTAAGCTAAGCATTGTTATGTAATGGATACATTTACATTGTGACAACTGATACTTTCCCCCCTAGGGGGTTGAGTACAGAGTGTAATTGAAGGCTGTTGAACTACATCTGTAATTAAGTGTTGATTGATTCTCATCTTCAAGGCAAGTGTGTTTTTCACTGTTGTACTACTTGAAGGCTTTACCATAGACAGCAAAGTATGTTATGTTTTGCAAATTACTGTATCATATGTTTTCTTTGAGAGTTGCATTAATCAGTTATTATGCATTTCAAACACTTAATGCTATAAGAAATGGCATAAACAACTGAAATAGTACACAGATAAACACTTATATAAATGAAAACTGAGTGTGGTGTCATGTTCTTTGCATTGTGTGTGGGTATATGTTTCATGCAATAATTCTCATTTGTAGGAAAGACTCAGACATTGGCCATTTGAAAAGGTGGCAGCTGTAGGAATAATGACTGTTTGATATGCTGTGCACCCTCTATATATACTCTCTCCCACTCTCTCTATCTCTCTCTCTCTCTCTCTCTATATATATATATATATATATATATATATGTCTGTATGCGTGTATGTGTATATATATATATATATATATATATATATATATATATATATATATATATATATATATATGTGTGTGTGTGTGTGTGTGTGTGTGTGTGTTTGTATCATTAGAATGTTTAGTGCTTCCACATTGTACATTCCCTATGGTAGACTGACTGTTCTACATGATATGTTAGAGAAATCATCCAACATCTTACAGTTGATGGCTTACTGGTAACATGTTGTGCCTATGCTGTGCAGGGCCCTGGGTTCAAGTTTGCAAGTGCTAGTTATTTTGTTGCAAAGCTGATAAGTTCAGCTGTGGAGGAAGGGATAATGGCAATAATTACAAGAGATCCCTATTTTGGGCCCCTTCACCCCCATTTACAGTGCCTTTGGTCAGATGTTTTGCAGAGAGGTTCAGAGTGTGGATCCAATGTCTGAATGCAATATACACACACACACACACACACACACACATATATATATATATATATATATATATATATATATATATATATATATATATGACGTATGTCTACATATATACATATAAATATATATACATATATATATATATATATATATATATATATATATATATATATATACACACACACACACACATACACACACACACACACACACACACACACACACACACACATATATATATATATATATATATATATATATATATATATATATATATACATACATAAATAAATTTTCTCTACTGCTGAATGATTGTGCTGCATGGTGTTTGAGAAAATATCACACTTATCTGCAGTTCAAATGGCTTAGTGGCAACTTGCCCTACCTATAATTTGCAGGGTCCTGGGTTCGAGACTTGTAAGGGTGATTATTTTGTTGCTGGGCAGAACAAGGGCTGTTGGATGCAGAGCGATTAAGGCACTTTTACTCAATTGTAAGTGGGTTTGCGCAGTGGTAAGCAATGCTAACTTCCGGTTAAATATACTTACAGACAGTTAGCCTGAAAGTGCTTAATCTGTATAGGCACTGCTTAGCGCTGTGCATACAGGCTTAAATCTCCTTACTACTGCTTAAAAGTGCTTATTACCACTTACCCCATGATAATTTCTTTAAAACAAAAGAAAAAATGGGTGATTGGAAAGTGGTTAAAAAGGGGACACAAAGAGGGAAAGACAGTAGGGAAAGTAGCTAGGGATGTGCAGGATAGATTTAGGGAAGGTCCATAGCTGTCCATTTCATCTACAGCAACAGCTGTGCATATATTCTGAATTTGGAGTTATATTTGGACACTGAAACCCATGAGAGATGGGTGAGGACAACAATAATGTGTTGTGAAGGCAATTTATTTAAGATTACATGTGTCCAGTGGACACATGTATGAAATAGACAGCTATGTATGGAGCGAAATTTTGTTTGGGTAACAGATTGCCTTTTTTTTAAGGTGAGAGTAGAATGTTGGGGAGTGGTAGTAGGTATGTTTGGGGAGGTAGGTTTGGTAGGAAGACAGACAAGACAGACAAGACAGCATACAGGGTGGTATATGACACATGTGAGGGGTAAACATCTTGGATGGGGAGGGATGTTTGGAAATCGGAAGCCCATGAGCCCCCAAATGGAAACAGTGGGACTGAGGTTCCTACCCATGGGTAGTCACCACTGCACCTTCACGGCCCCAAAGGTGGCTGTGCTAAGGGCTGAGCAGGAGGGGCAGACTCTCCCTCTAAATGCACCATGTGCCCCTCAAGCTGGCATAGCAGATCTCCAACCTCCATTCAAAGATCGCTATGCACCAATACCTGGACCTTACTTCGGGTGACAGGATCCTGTCCGATCCTGGTCCCAGGGTAGGACAAGTCCCATCCCCTGAGGCGGTTCCACCTGAAGGTGGTGCAGGACCAGCGGACAAGGAAGTCCTGGGGTGAGTCCCAGATGTGCTGCTGGAGCCCGGTGCCATGGCCAGATGAGGTGGGAGAGATGGGTCCACTGGGACCAGCCTTCCCAAATGTGCTGTGGTGTTGCAGTTTTAGAACATATGTGGGTTAATAATAGTCAACACAATTCAGGATTAGTTATAGCAGAATGCATAGATATGTCCATTAACCCAAAACACCAGATTTAGAACAGTTGCATAACAAACTGAACATATGCATATATGGAACGACAACAGCATGCAGGTTACATTGATAACAACAGGCCACCAATGATAGTATTTCAACATGGAACATTAATAGAAACACATTTCAATTTTTGTTGAACAATAGGGCATATGTCCCAACAGTAGGTTTGGTGTAAACATACCAATTGATTTATGTGTTTAGATTATTGTTGCAGATATGGTGGTGGGGGGGAGATGTCAATTAACAACTTACGTATCCTTGCAGTACTCACAACTTTAATGGTCATTGCTCTAATCATTACTCTACAGGTATTATTACAATACCCTATGTCCTTGGTTTGGGCAGTGGCATGCATGTACACAGTGTATACTTTAACTGTCTTATAGCTAAATTCTACATCTCTTACCTGGTAGACCTATGGAGGGAATGTTTGTTAACACTACCTGATTGTTTCTATACATATTCACAGATTCCTAGTTAATATTATGTGCATGACCTCATAATCTCTTAATGCACACACTCTGGACAAAGCTTGACAACATGGGGATACAAATAGGGACATATTTTGAATATTGCTCTCATAAACTTGGAGAGTTGCTAGAGTAACAAGCTTTGTTTCAATATACATTTTCTGAAGGTTTTGAGATCTGAAAATCAACTGTATGTCATTATTTAGTGACTACAATTCTGAGATCATCCCACTGATTTGCCAGGGGGACAGAGGAACAGGCAGAAAATATGAGACAATTATCTAGACATTCTGCAAAAATCTGTACAGTTGAGAGGTTATGCATACAGCTTACTACCATTCCCAGGATTTGAACCACAGCTTTGTTTGCTAAAAATGCAACAATTTAAGTTTCATCAGCGTGTGCTATTTGGATATTGCTGTCTATTCCTTCAGTGTTTTCTGTCTAAGTCTCTCTTGGTTGTACAATCTGATCTTGTACTTACAATTGTCTGATACAGACATTCCTAGACATTTTTTTATGTAGCACAGTGTGGTTAACAGTGGTTAACGCAATATTACTATTCAGAGAATGCAACACTAAATGCCATAAATAGCAGAATAAACACAACCAGTCCAGGATATTGAACTTTATTGCCAGCCAGTTACAGTTCTATTTGAATGTGACCTATATGGGACTATTACTGTCATACTGTGTGGTTTATTCAGTACAACCCATACACAGTTTTTATACTGCCAGGAGACTTTCTACTTCTCTATATTTATTTGGTATGACTGCTACAAGCAGGATTGTTACTCACCAGCTGCATGACGCAGCCTTTGCAACATACTAGCATGGACTTCCTGATTCACAGCCTACTCAGCTGCACCTGTAAGGGAAATAGAGAAATATTTAGGCATACCTATCCATCACATACACAGGCTGGACATTAGTAAACAGTTATTGGTATGACTACTTACACACTGCTGGGACATCATTCCTCTGCCTTGCTTCTTGGACCCACTCATTCAAGAGCTCCCTCTTCCTCCACTTCAAGTCGGCATAGTGGTGCCGGACCTGCTCACCAGTCTGAGGGATACCAATGGCACTGATGAGATCATGGGTGAGATGGTCCCAGGCTTCTGCTTTATATTGGGAGCCCTGATACTGGCCCTGTAGCAGGTTTTGTAACAGGAGTCCTACCATGACCTTGGACTCTTGTATGCCCCAGCACTGCACCTGGAAGTGCATACCATTGCAAACCCCTGCCATACTGCCTACACTGCAACCAGTTATGAGCTGTATTCTTGCCTGTGGGGTTTAAATACAGCTGATTTCCCAACCTTGGCCATGACTGGATGGTTTTGAATATGCTGAGCTAAGCTAAGCTAAGGGGAAACCTGCTTAGCTTAGGTTGGCAGTGCTTAAAGGGGCATGTTCAGCATTGTTTACCAATGGGCAAATCCACTTAGCTGGGCTATTCATTGCTTAGTATTCATATGTACACAATGCTTACACCCAGTCAGAAAAGCTGTGCAATGCTTAGCATTGCTTATTTTTTATTTTATAAACTATTTGCTCTACGGGATTGAGTCATCATTTATTACATATTTTAAATGTGTTTAATGTCCCTGACATCCCCCAAATGTGCTTTCATTAGATTTATTCATGTGCGACTATACTCTATGAGGCACTTGTCTTTATATGGGGGGGTTCATAGGTTCATAGGTGTTTATTAGGCTAACTACCACAAGGGTCTTTGTAAGCCTAGCCATGCATACTAAATCTCTGACAAGTTTTGATAAGTGTAAGCATGGGTCTGGGAGATGAATCATTAACAGGTTACCTGTGTCCATTAGAGACATACAGTGCAATGAAAAAGTATTTGACCCTTCCGGATTTATTTTTTTTTCATGTTTGTCACACTTAAATGTTTCAGATCATCAAACAAATGTACAAAAGATAATCCAAGTTAACACAAAATGCAGTTTAAGTGATGATTGTATTTATTAAGGAAAAAAAAAACAATCCAAACCTACATGGCCCTATATGAAAAAGTAATTGCCCCCTAAACCTAATAACTGGTTGTGCCACCCTTAGCAGCAACAACTGCAATCAAGCATTTGTGATAACTGGCAATGAGTCTTTCACATTGCTGTTGAGGAATCTTGGCTCATTCTTCTTTGCAGAATTGTTTTAATTCAGCCATATTGGAGGGTTTTCGAGCATCAACCACCTTTTTAATGTCATACCACAGCATCTCAATTGGATTCAAGTCTGGACTTTGACTAGGCCACTACAAAACCTTCATTTTGTTTTTTTAAGCCATTCAGAGGTGGACTTGCTGATGTGCTTTGGATCATTGTCCTGCTGCAGAACCCAAGTGCGCTTGAGCTTGAGGTAAAAAACTGATGGCCAGACATTCTCCTTCAGGATTTTTTGGTAGAGAGCAGAATTCATGGTTCCATCAATCACAGCAAGTCATCCAGGTCCAGAAGCAGCAAATCAGCCCAAGACCATCACACTGCCACCACCATGTTTGATTGTTGGCATGATGTTCTTTTTCTTAAATTATGTGTTACTTTTAACCTAGATTTAACGGATCACACACCTCCCAAAAAGTTCAACTTTTGTTTCATCAGTCCACAGAATATTTTACCAAAAGTCTTGGGGATTATTCAAGATGTTTTTTGGCAAAAGTGAGATGAGCCTTTATATTCTTTTTTGGTTAGCAGTGGTTTTCACCTTGGAACTCTGCCATGCATGCCATTTTTGCCCAGTCTCTTTCTTATGGTTGAGTCATGAACACTGACCTTAACTAAGGCAAGTGAGGCCTGCAGTTCTTTAGATATTGCTCTGGGTTCTATTGTGACCTCTTGGATGAGTCATTGCTGTGCTCTTGGGGTAATTCTTGTAGGCCAGCCACTTCTGGAAAGTTTCACTACTGTTCCATGTTTTCTCCATTTGTGGGTAATGGCTCTCACCATGGTTCACTGGAGTCCCAAAGCTTTAGAAATGGCTTTGTAATCTTTTCCAGACTGATATAGAGGTCAATTACTTTGTTTTTCATCTGTTCTAGAATTTCTTTAGATGTACGGCATGATGTCTTCCTTTTTGGGATCTTTTGGCCTACTTCACATTGTCTGACAGGTTCTATTTAAGTGATATCTTGATTCAACAGTTCTGGCAGTAATCAGGCCTGGGTGTGGCTAGTGAAATTGAACTCAGCTTTCCCAAAGATGTGATTAACAATAGAATGGTCATGAGATAACAAGGGGGGCAATTACTTTTTCACATAGGGCCATGTAGGTTTGGATATGTTTTTCCCTTAAATAAAATCATCACTTCAAAACTGCACTTTGTGTTTACTTGGGTTATCTTTGTCTAATATTTGCTTAATATTTAAATTTGTTTGATGATCTGAAACATTTAAGTGTGACAAACATGCAAAATATAAAGAAATCAGGAAGGGGGTAAATGCTTTTTCATTGTACTGTAGATACCAACCCAGGAATTAATTTCTGGTTTCCCATCCAATTGTCCAAGTTGCACATGAATTGGTATAGGGGGAAACTCTGCTTCACATGGATAGGGAGCCGGTTCCACTGATGGGGTAGTCTCTGGGATACATACCTCTCTCTCCAGCAGGTTCTATTTATATCACAGGCAAGGTTTAAGCCTTTAGAACAGGTAATTCTGGTGCTGCTTGTTTTGTGGATATACAGGAGGTTCATCAGAGTGAGGTCTGACAATGCCCTGTATGCCAGGCATAGATCTCCTCTCAAAAGCCTGTAGGAGGCAAAACACAGGGATAGGACCCTGAGACAGTCTGCACAGGACATATTACTTACACACTGTAGTCTTTTAATGAGGAACCTCTGTGGATGTTCCAATTGTTGGATATACCTGGTTAGGTACATACCAAAGGGGGCATTGTACTCAATGATAGGTTTGATGAATGCCGAATACAGTGGACCAATGACTTCCTTGGACTTGGATGCCATACCTTTGTTTATAAGTTGCACAACATAGAATGATTTCCTCACCACTGCAACTACATGATGATCAAATGTTAGATTGCTGTGTGTATCCCTAAGTCCCTGACTACTGGGTCAACTCTAAGGGGAGTGTTGTCAATATGACAGTTAATAGGGATGAATGACTTCTCAATGGATACTATTATACATTTCTTGGCATTAGTTGAAGTCCAAGACTCTGACACCAGTTGTTTGTCTGTGTCAGCCTCTGCTGGAGAACATTTGCGTCAGTCTAAGATTCACTGACAGCTCCTAATTTGCAGTCATCTGCAAATTTAGTCAGCCAGAGACCACTGACATTGGCCTTGTCTTCTGAGAAGTAAATGCCAAAAAGGAGCAGTCCAAGGACTGATCCTGAGGGACTCCACTTGTGAATGGCATCTTTGTAGAGGTGGACTTCCCTATTCTAACTTGCTGGATCCTGTCTGTGAGCCAGTTGGCTATGCACCGGGTGGCATATGGGTTTGTACCTAACCTCTTGAGTTTGTCAACAATGCCGGAGTGGGGTATTCTGTCAAATGCCTTGGCCAGGTCAAGGTAGGCAGCGTGAATGATTTTGCCCTCATCCATTGCTTTGGTGACCTTCTTAAAGAAGTCTACTAGGTTGAGTAGATATGATCTGCCCTTGACGAAGCCAAACTGGGTTGAGTCCAGTGTCTGGAGGTGTACTGCACCTCTGATCATCTCCATGATAACTCTTTTCATGGCTTTACATACAAGAATAGCAAGACTTATGGGTCTGTAGTTTCCAGGTTCTGTAAATGGCCCACCTTTGTGCAGAGGGATGACTGTTGCCGTTCTCCATTCATGAAGCACGAAGCCTTTTTGGAGGTTACAGTTAAATAGTATTTCTAGAGGTCCTGATAGGTCATGTTTCATGCTATTTTGAAGGCATTCTAGGATATTGTCCGGACCCATTGATGCAGCATTCTTGGTCTTAAAGAGAGCATTAGGGACCTGCTCCCTAGTGATAGTAGTGGGAGTTATATTGATATTTCCTGAGAGAAGGTTGAGGGGGAGAGAGACGAGTAAAGCTGGAGCCGAATTTATCAGCCAGGAGGTTTGCTATATCTTCTGGCTCAATATAGGTGGCTCCATTTACAATGAGCTCTGCACACAATTGTGTATTGCCTCTGAAGTTGCAGACATAGCTAAAGAATGTTTTGTGGTTGTCCCTTACCTGGGAGACCAAACTTACCTCAAAATTGGCTTTGGTAGAATATTTGTTCTCTGAGTTGTTTGTTTAGTTTAATAAGAGTGCTTTTATCTTGCTGGGTGCTGCACCTCCTAATTTTTGCCATGATTTTCTTGACTGAAAGTATCGTTATATTTAACTTTTCTCCCTGTGCCTTTGTTGAAAAAGGGCACCTGTGCCCAGTTGGACTTTCCCCAATAAACAAGTTCCAGAAATCTAGATGGCAGACTTGTATATTTTCACTATATGTGCTAAAGTATAAATAGCACTTGTGCCCAAAGCATTTTTTGTTAATATCTGATCTCATACCACAAGAGACATGTATAGAAGATGCAATCCCTTTAACTTAGTCTTCAAGCCCTTTAATTTAACTTGTCTTCAAGATCTTTTGTTCTCAAAATGAACAGACAAGAACAATATGGTTTTGGTGAGGAGAGGCAAACATTTGGCAAGATCAACAATGATAATCCAGAGGGAAACAGAATTAAGGAAACAAAGCTATTGTTGGTGGATCTTGGTGCAGAGAAAGGATTCAATAGTCAGCTGGGATTTTACAAGGGAAATTAACCATTTGCCTTCCGATAGAATAGGACTAATTAAAAGGGCATACAAAGAGTCAGAGACAAGAATTACAGGTAGAAGAGTTCCCTTCCGACAAGTCTGCTTGCACAAAGAAACAAGGAAAGGATGTCATTTTTTCCACTTCATTTTCTTTATACATAGAGCAATTGGGAAATAAAATAACAGACTCACAAATTCAGGAATAACAGTATAGTAGTACAGAAAAGCTGCCACATTTACAGATATTCTGTACTTGATAAATCCTGAAAGGGATATTTCACTGTTGCAGAATACTCTGACAGTTCCAAGCATTTTTGGGATATAAAATTAATGAAAATAGAACAAAAGGCTAGAGAAATAAACTATGGACCCAAACATGAACTGGCTCAGAAATACCCATACTTACGGAACAATATAAGAAAGTATTTAGATGTACAGATGAAAAAGGATTTGGCTATGGCAACTAAGGATGTGTGGGAAGAGACTAAACAAAAGACAAAACAAAAACTGAGAAACTACAAGTTCCTGATCATTGATATGGATAGTAACATAAGCATAGACATTTTTACATTCAAAGTTAAGCATTTTTTTTATTAAATCAGAGGAGAAGCGCAGACAAAGGTGAAGGAATTTAGGAGAGAGAGGGAAGTTCTGCATTAAACACAAGAAGCTCCGTGTTTAGCGATTTTTGATTGGCCCGTATGCCGGTATACAGGCCAATCAAAACATCGCAAAACAGAGCTACTTCTGGCCAGTTGGAAATCTGGCAACCCTGGCCCCATCTCAAGTCTAAACCACTATTATAAAAGTAGTTATGCCTACAATTGCTAAAAAAGAATGCCAAAGATGATTCCAAAACTGACAGAGATGGGCCAATGTGGTTTTGTGGAGGGGAGGCAAACATTAATAAAACAATGATGATTCAGAGGGAAGCAGAATGCAAGAAAATAACACTGTTATGGTAGGTTTTCTTGCAGAGAAAGCATTTGACAGAGTAAGCTAGGATTTTATGAGTAGTGCGATGGATGCAGCTGTAGTTCTTGATACAGTAAGGTTAGAATTAGAAGAATGTACGAGGGATCCAGGCATGGATGCCCTCTTCCCCCTTATTTGCATTACATTTAGAACCACTGGCAAAGAAAATAAAGGGGCTTACAAATTTAAGTGCATAAATGGTATGGTGTTCAAGAAAAGTTGGCATTATTTGCAGGTACTATTCTGTACCTGATGTAACCAGAAAAGGATATCTCAGTGTTGTGGGAATAGTCTGAGACAGTTAAGTGTTTTTTTTTCAGGCTTCAGTCAGGCTTAAAACACAAAAATGATGAAAGCCATGAAAAATGCTAAGCTTCTTGCACTTGCAAAGGCAGTAGCCACCCCCCCCATTAGCAAAGTTTGTCAGAGAGACAAGAAGTCTGCAGCTGAAGGCAGTTGAGACAGGGGAATTCTAAACATTCTAACATTCACTTTCTAAGTGAAATTTATACAGATTCCTTCATTCACCTACAAGTTGCTAGCAGTTTATCACTACTTTTGCATTCAGACAAGCTGTTAGCAGGTGCAAGCAATTAAGCTCAAGATTTCTGAACATACTTCATTGAGGAAAATGCAAAAAGGTACTATGACAAGCAGTTCAATGAAAAAAAAGTTTGAAATTATGGCAAGTAGATAAAGAGATAAAGAGATGAATCTACCCAGCAGCCTTAATAAATTTAATAGAACAATGCATAATTTAATGGTAGCCAGTGCACTTTTTCTTAGGGCCAAGTTAACATTTTCTAAAAGCTTACAAACAGTTTTATACATCTGGAAAGGGACTAGAAACAAGAAAAGAAAATAAAAGGGAAAAAAAACAGCAATGTGTGCAAGGGGAACATAGGCTGCAACATGCCATTTAACAGACGTAACCTTAACATTTAGAGACTTCCTTGCACATAACCATTTTTACCTCATCTTAGCTATTATTGGTGATCCTTCTCTTTCTTTAATCTTGGCATAAATAGATCTTCCATAAACACTTCCATTTCCTCTCTTTCAATACTCTTCTGCTTTATACACACATTCTGACAATTTCCAAAACACCTCTAATATCTATATGGGATCTCTGGTTGTTTTGTCATAGGCTCTAAAAATATGTCAATAAATCTTTCTACCTTGCTTAAGTCTTCATAAAAAACTTCGTGTTCTGGATTTGTTAACAATAGTGGCTTAACAATAATTTTGGGTAACATTCATGAGTTTACAAAGTACTCCTTTATATTCTGTCACAGCATTCTGTAGTTGCTAGTCTTCTTTCTCTGTGCTATTCCCTTATTCTGCAGTTCTTTAACCTTTGTCAGCCCCTGTAAGTACATCCTGTTACTGCTTTATCATATCTTTCTCCAACTACCTGATTTTTAAACTCCACTTTCATTTTATCCCACTCACTACCTATTCCTTCTGAAGAACTTTCTTCCTCAATAACTTAACTTCCACTATGCATTCCTTGAATTCCTCTCTCTTCAGCAGGTTGCTGGGAAAGCACCAGTGTCATTTTTACTTCATTACCATGCATTTTTTAATCAATGAAATATGTCAGTGTTGCATGCGTCACAAAGCTTTCAGTTAAAATGCACATGCTCGTCTGAAATATGACTTCTATTTCATCTAGCAGTTATTGGCCCTTGGGGAAGATGTACATTTTGTCAACAGTTCCTTCTACTGAATTCAATCTTCAGTACCAAATATTTTCATACATTTCTTCAGAATTCTACCCTCTCCTTTTTTTTCTTTCCCTTTCTAGGTCCCCCTGATATAACCTCTTTATTGCAAATTAAGTTCTAATCCCCCAAAGAAATGTAGTATTTCATGCTGAAAACTGATTATTTCTCCCAAACTCAAACTCCACAATACCAGTTTTTGGTGGAATGTAAGTACATGCTGGCGTAATCCTCCTATCTTGTTAGTATCCCCTTACTAACACAAATATCACCCCCCTCCAAATCACTGCTGCAGGCCTGCCAACAAATCATTATAACTCCTTTTTTCCCCTCGGTCCTTTACATTCTACTGAATATTCATTCTGAAATCCTCTGTCAAATTCATATGTGCACTCTGCATCTTTAAATATAATTAAATACTTATACTTTTGAGGCCATTTACATTCTAATATACTAAAGAGTCGCCATCACAATAAAAAGCTATTGGTCCTACTTATACATGATGTGTTTTTTTTCCTGAATATGTTATTTCGACTTCTGGCTTGCATGCAGACACTTATGTTTGACGGAGCTGATATTTTATACAGTTGTTTCTTATCTCCATTTGAACTTGTTGCATTTCTGAAAATTGTTTGCATTAATGAAAACCCTCAAACCAAAAAGAAATACATTTTTGAACACACATGTCCCTTATTAACATGGATGGAACTAACACAAACTACGTACATTATCATCAAAAGAAGTTTAATCCTGCAGTAAGAGCAACTGCCATTGACTGCAAACCTACAGGCAAACCTTCCTGAGGAAGTTAGGGGGGAAGAAAGTGATAAATACCTGGAAGATTTATTTAATAGTATTTTAAAAGAAAAGAAAGCACTAGCATCTTAGAAGAAAGCTGTGGTTGATGTATTGCCCAAGTAAGGTAAAGACCTGTCAAACCCAGACTGTCAGACCCATTTCAATTTTAAACCGTGATTATAAAGTGTTTATGTCCATACTAGATTATTAAACTGACACCTTACATCTGAACCTAGTACAGTACTCTGGTTAATAAATATGTTATTTAGTAGCTAGTTATTAAAAAATGTTTATGTACTGGTTTCACATGTAAAATATAAATTGGTTACAGTGGGGATTGAACCAGGAATGGCTGCTTGTACAGAACAGGCACTAACACTACACTATTGCAGTACTGCATATAGGTTCATAGGTCCATAGGCTCATACTAGGCTATCTGCCCTAGGGCATTTATAAGCCTAGCCAGAGTGTGTTTGGCTTTCACCACCCATTTTAAATTAATTTTGCTATGCCCTTTTTCGAGGTTAGTATACTGTGCATCTGTCTAACAGTGACACAGAAGTGATACCCGGGGTAAACCTACGATCTCCCATCCACTCATCAAGATTCCTCTTGAAGAGAGTCAATGAGGGACTCTGCCTAACCTGGACTGGGATTTTATTCCAGAGTGAAGGGAGCCTCTGGGTTATGAATCTGTCCCTCCAGCATGTCCTATTTATTTCAGTGCTGAGGTTCAAGTCTCTCGAGCGCATAGCTCGATGGGATATGGATTTTCTGAGGTGCAGCATGTCCATTAATTCCGGGTTGGACATGGCTTTATACATCAGGCACAGATCGCCTCTGAGCAGGCGGTATGCCACTGAGTAGAGCTGGAGTTTCTTTAACCGGGCAGCATATGGCATCTGTTTGAGCCCTTTGATCCTCTTGGTGAGGTACTTTTGGGGTCTTTCCAGTTACTGCAGGTGTCTGGTAAGGTATATCCCAAAAGGGGCACTGTACTCAATTATGGACCTGATGAGGGATGAGTAAAAAGGCATGATGACATCTCCTGTGTCTGTTAACTAATTTGTTTGTACTTTATGATGCTGCTGTCCATCCTGATGTATTTCTATGTATTAAATTCTTGTTCATATGTTCGATGTCTCTTGCTATTTAACATCTTGTGCTGTTTAAGCTGGACTAAGTGTAGCTAAGCAACGGGTACAACTGCACAGCTATGCTTAAACTTTATTGCATGTTTAAAAAGAAGTTATTTGTTGTGTTTTTTTTATTTGTACCCTTCAGAATATCCATGCTAATGCTGAACCTATTATACTATCAATTTTCTGTTTTGTGGGATGATTGTCCCTTTTGGCTTTGTCCACATTCCTTACTCTGACGGGTTGGGAGGTGTGCACTATGTGCTTATGCTAAATGTGTTATTCTAACAACTTTTTTCTTGGTAGGGATGATTGCCTCTTACGGATTTGACCAGATCTCTTATCCTGACGGGTTGGGGGTGTTACGAGCATTCTTGTTCATTTTAAATTGCTGAAAGGTAATTCTGGAGTGCAGGGGGTGTGTATATTGTGAGAGCTCGTACATGGAACCGTGTCCGTTTTACAGCATGGCAGCGTGCCTTCATACATATGCATGGCGTGCTGCCGTGCTGAACAGAACATTCCCTGCCATGCAGGAATAACTTATTCCTGCACAGCTGCTTGCTGAATCCAGGGGAAAAAGTTCTGGGAGATGATGAAAATAAGAAAAAGTGAAAAAGAATATGTAAATGAGGAAATTAAAAATTATCAAGAAAAATACTAGAATGGAAAATAAAAATTGATGACATAAAAAAGATAGAAGGGCCTGATATAATAATTTGATGAAATAATATTATAATGTAAATCCATGGGAACTTTAACCAGAAGAAGTGATTAAAGTCTTTATAGTCAGAAAAAAATTATGTGTCAAAAGTGTAGAATGTCAGATTTCCTATGGAGACTGTTATTAAATAAGTTACTAGTAAAAAGGGGGATATGCTATATAAAAAGAAATTTGAAAAATGTATTTGTTTTGTGGGGAGGAAGAGACAACAAAACATGTTTTTCGAATGTAAATGAGTGGTGAAACTCTGGAAAATGTTGTGTCAAGAAAAAGTTTTTGGCATTATTAATGACATAAACAATACCTATGAATATGGTTAGTTATGGATATTATAATAACAAGAAGAAATAATATGGTAGAAGGGTAGATAAGAATTTATTTTATGTAATATGTGTAGATCAATATCTGTGTATGTACCTTTAAGAAGCTATCCAAGGCTTGCACAAGTGCATAAATACTGAGCACGTGCAAGCCAGACTGCCATTTTGTAGTAAGCTGTTCAGAATTAAGCATGTATATATCTAAGGTCTGTCTGTTAACTAATTTGTTTGTACTTTATGATGCTGTTGTCCATCCTGATGTATTTCTATGTATTAAAGCATCTAAATGAAACCCCTCGCCTGCTTGTCTTATGTGATAGAGAAGGACGAGTGACATGATGGCAGAAGTGGCATGTCTAAAGGGCATAGAATCAGAAATGGCATATCTAAGGGGCATGAAGTTAGAGGCAGCTTGGCTATAATGACTTAAGGCGCTTGTTTGGGACTGGCAGAATAAACAGGAGTGAATCATCCTTAAAATGTGCAAACTTTGCAAAAAAGATCAGAAATGAATTTCAGGTATTAAAACTTGCTCAACACTATTTCATTTTCGCATAATATGAAACGGGGCATACAGAACATTCTAAATGATATTTGCATAAACTGATATGTATGATATTGATAAAATATTCAAATTACTAATGTTTGAAATAAAGTCCAAATTGCATAAAACAAATAAAATAAGGGGAAACTACCACATTTTCACAAAGCATGTATTTTTTGTATTAAGCAAAGATATCCACATTTTCAGAAGTGTATAAAGTGTTTGGATGTTTGTGCAGTGCTACAATAAAGCTATTACACAAAAGTACAGCCATTACAAGGTATTTCACAGAATATAGCCATTACAGAGCATATTTCACAAAATACAGTATTTCGAAGCGTTTATTGTGCATTTGAATGTTATTACAAGCTCACAAAACTGATTGTACATAATGACAAGGGCCATATTTTCAGTGTGTTTGTGTATACTTTGTGAGCATGGCAGGAGGATTTAGAAAACAGTGTGCACTTGTGTTTGACAGTAATACTGTTGAGAAATGGAGAGTGTTTGAGCAAGAATATGACATTTTCATACAGGATGCATTTTCTGATAAAGATGACCGTACAAAGGCATTTATACTGCTTAACTTAGCAGGGTTAGAAGCCATAGAAAGGGAATGCTCATTTTTATATGCACCTGCTATCTATACAGTAGAGGAGGAAAACCATCATATTGTTGTACCAGCTGAGTCAAGGGAGGACCATGAGTACTTAAAACAAAAATTTAGAGAAATATGTAATCCCCAGAAAAAATGTTACAATGGAGAGGTACTTATTATATACAAGGGATCAAAAGCTTGGTGAAACTTTTGCAGCATATATAACTGACCTGAGAAATAAGGCTAAAATGTGCAGATTTGGTGACTTATGGGATGAGCTGATAAAGGACAGACTTGTCTGTGGTATAAAAGATGATGCTGTGAGAAAGATTTTGCTTCATGACAGGGATTTAACTTTGAATAAGGCCATTTAGATTTGTCAGACATATGAGCTCAGAGAAAAACACACACACACTCCTTTTTTAGGCAGTGTTCCAAAGACCAAATTACCACTATAACAGCTATAAATAAATGCAATCTGAGGGTCATGCTGTTCAATGCTAGAAGTCTAAATCTCAAGATGGACTCTCTCAAAGCACTCGTCAAAATGGAGAACATCGACGTTTGTACTCTAACGGAGACCTGGTTTAAAGCAGCAGAAAGCACCCCTGCACTACCAGGCTATAACTCATTCCACACCTTTTGGCCCCAGAACATGGACCGAAGCTCAAAATGTGGTGGTGTATCCATATTCATAAAGGATATGCACACCTCCAGACTAGTAGTGAAGCATAATGCATCTGACATACTCCAGGTACAACTAACATTGGGTATGACGGTGATTCAGATCATAGCCTGCTATAGGTCCTCGACCATGTACCAAGACTCTAACTCCACATTCCTAAGCACCCTGGAAACTATTAAGATCCAACCCAACACTCTCATACTAGGTGACTTCAACTACACCTCCATCAACTGGGATAACTACTCATGCACCAAAGCACTGGCCCAACGCTTCCTGAAATTCATCAGTTCCAATGCCCTGGATCAGCTCATTCTTACCACCACTAGAGGAAGCAAAATCCTTGACATGGTTATTACTAACATGGGCAATCATTGCTCTACACCAGTAGACAATTCCTCCCTGGTTAGATCTGATGACAAACTAATCACCATGGAAATCCAGATCTTTCCCTCCCCACCCCTCACAAAGGTAGCCACCATGAAAAACTTCTCCAAAGCTGACTTTAGACTCCTAAAAAGAGAGGTGGCTAACTTCACGGCATTCATACCAATGGAAAATAGATACATGACTGCCAAATCATACACCAATGTTCTGTACAAACACGTACATAAAAGCATAGTACTAGCCATACCCAACAGAACCAAGATGCTCTCCTCTAAAAAAGGAAGCCAATCTGGTGGTCCCCTGCCATTAGTAAACTCTACAACAGAAGGAAGAAACTGTTGCAGAAAAGGGTGAAGTCCCAAGACTGGAAAAACTCTCGTATTAGCCACAACAAAAAGTTGAGATCCCTCATCAAAACCTCCAAAGCCAGCTATGGAGGCAGAATTGTGGCAGACACTAAAAACAACCACAAAGCCTTCTATAGTTATATCAAGAATCACCATGGCAATATCCAAATTTGCTCTGAGTTACTGCACAATGGTACCTCCTATACTGAGCCAACAGATATTGCATACTGGATGACAGATTCAGTGCCAACTTTACCCACCCCCCCCAAAGGATCAATCTCAATACCAAAAGAATGGCAGGCACCCAGCATTACTGTAGCACAGGTTAAAGCTGCATTGTCTAAGGCCACGAATACAACTTCCATGGGACCCAACAATATCCCTGGCTGTGTTCTACATGAATTACAAAGTGAACTGGTACCATATCTGTGTGTCCTGTTCATTAACAGTCTCACCTCAGGCTTTGTCCCTACAGAATGATGCACTATTACTACAGTCATCCCTCTCCATAAAGGAAGAGTGAATACAGACCCTGGAAATTATGGCTCCATTAGACTGATGAGTCTGATATATAAGGCTATGGAGCATATCATCATGGACCTAATTAACAAGGATATAGGGGAATCTTCACACTCTAGAGCCCATGCAATTTGATTTTGTGAAATGCAGATTATGCCTGCTCAACCTGGTTGACTTCTTTGAGTCAGTCACCAGAGCTGTGGATGAGGGTAAGGCAGTTTATACAGTCTACCTCGATCTGGCCTCAGGAATTATTGATAAACTCACCAAACTAAGCATCAACCCCTACATTATTAGGTAGATTGCAAATTGGCTGGCTCACAGATAGAACCCACAGTGTGAAAGTAGCGGACTCCAAGTCAGACTGCCAACCAGTCACGAGTGGAATCCCACAAGGATCGGTCCTGAGTCCTCTCCATTTTAGCATCTATTTCTCAGAAGTCCAGGTCAACACAGATGGACTCTGGCTGACCAAGTTCCCAGACAACTGCAAGCTGGGAGCCATTATTAACTCTCTAAGTGAAGCAGACATCCTACAGAAAGGCCTCACTGAGACCAACGACTGGTGTCAAAACCATGGCCTTAAGCTTAATGCCAAAAAATGCGTCATCATCCCCTTTGGAAAAAACTCAGTTCCCACTAATTACCACATCGATGGGAGCCCACTGAACACTGAAGGCATTATAAGAGATCTGGGACACAAGTTGACAGCAACCTCTCTTTTGACCACCACAATTCCACTGTGGTCAGAAAGTCCTTCTGTGTGGCACATCTCATTAACAAGGGTTTTGCATCTAGGAAAAAAGAGGTCATCATTCCTCTCTAGTCTTCCCTCGTTAGACCAATCATAGAGTATAATGCCCCATTTGGCATGTACCTCACTAGACACCTGCAACAGCTGGAGAAGCCATAAAAGTAGCTCATGGAGAGGATCCTAGGACTTAAACACATGTCCTACATAGTCATACTCAAAAACTCCAGCTATTTTCTGTCTCATATCGTCTACTAAGAGGTGATCTCTGCTTGACTTACAAAGCCATGTCTGACCCAGCTCTGTTAGAAATACTACATCTAAAGAAATCTCAAACCCTCTGCACCGCATACTCCAGAGACCTCAACCTCATTCCCACAATCAACAGAACATGCTGAAGGGACAGGTTCATAACCCAGAGACTGCCCATGCTATGGAATATACTTCTCATACATGTCAAGCAGAGCACCTCACCGGCCCTCCTCAAAAGAAATCTTGATGAGTGAATGGGAAATAGAAAGTTCACCCCAGGGATCACTCCAGTGGCTCTACTTGATAGAGGCACTGGGAACTAACATTGGGTGGTGCAATTCCAGGGCACTTCTATGGGCTAGGCTTGTAAAGGCTCCAGGGCCATTAGCCTAGTACACATCTATGAACCTATGTTGATAATATGCAGCATGTGAAAGGCCCAAGCATATGGCAACAACTGTAAAACCTGCAGCACTCACTGGTAAACCCCAGAACTTTATAGCAAATTCCAGAGTTCACACAATCTCAGTGAAGCATGAGTGAGTCAGCAAACTCAAAGCATGAGCCCCAACCTGGTTTCATTGACAACTGTCATAACTGTGGTAGAAGCCATGAATCTAAAAGGGAAAAGTGTTTAGCTTTTGGTCAGCAGTGCCACAAATGTAACAAATGGAATAATTTGCAAATCAAAAGGCCCACATTCTTTCATTAAAAGGGAACACTTCAAGAAATGAGTTGATCAATTAGAAAGCCATGACGTAGGGTGGCAGGCTACTTTTTATGTTGCTGGTGTGTCAGTGCTTCATGAAACAGTCCGTGCAGTAGATTAAGAGGCAAAGAATGAAGCATTTTGTACTGTTCGGATAAATGGCAAACCCATAGAGCTCAAAGTTGATAAAGGTCCCAAGTGCAACGTTATGTCAGCAGAAACATTTGCTAGAGTGTGTCATGGTGAAAGGCTTGATTTGGCAAGGTGTGTGAAGCTTGTTGCTTATGGAGGTGAAGAAATTCTAATAGAAGGCTCAGTAGTTCTTTCATGTTACTGTGCTAGAAGAAGCTTTGACTTGTTATTTTTATGTGGTCAAGAGGCACGTCCAGTCATTATTAGGGTTTAGAGACAGTTTGAAAATGAGATTACTTTCATTTAATAAGGAAAGGAAGTCCACCATGTTAGCTTAAAAGACCACTACTGTAATTTTGCACAGTACATTTTTTTACCTATGCTGATCTTTTTGAAGACAAACTAGGCAAATTTCCATTTGTGTACTCCATGAAGTTCGACCCCAAGGTCAGTCCAGTTATCAGGCCACCATGAAAAGTTCCAGTAGCGATGCAGGATAGAGTCAAAGCTGAGTTAGATAAAATGGTGTGTCAAGGTGTGATTTGTCCAGTTGAAACTCCAACAGAGTGGGTATCTTCCATGGTGGTAACTCATAGGAAAGCTCAGATTACATCAGAATATGCATTGCTCTATGAGATTTGAGCAAAGCACTAAAAAGACCTCACCATCCAATGCACAAAGTCAAAGAAGTCACAGCCTTAATGTCAAATGCCACTATTTTTCTGTCTTAGATGCAAAGAGTTCATTTTGGCAAATTCAGCTTGACAAAAAAAATCATCATTGCTTACTACGTTCACTATTCTGTTTGCAGGTACAGATTTTTGAGATTTGTCATTTGGGATAAATTCTGCAAGTGAAGTCTTTCAATGAGCAATAGAGCAAATTTTTTCTGGGTATCCTTGTGCAATTATAGAAAAACAACATACTGGTAGGAGGTTGTGATATAGCAGAACATGACAGAAACCTCAAAACAGTTCTAGAAAGGGCACGTTAACTGAATCTTAAGCTCAATGCACACTAATGCAAGTTCAGGTTACCAGAAGTTACTTACGTTGGTCATTTATTTACAAGTATAGGCTTATGACCAGACCTTTCAAAAAACAGCCAGTTCCAGACAATGTTCAAGCTCTGCAACATTTTTTTTGGCATGGTCAACTGCCTAGGTATGTTCATTCCAGACATGAGCCAAGTATCAGCACCACTTAGAGAGCTGACATGTAAAAATATATCCTGGTCTTCGTTAGAGTGACACCAAAGAGCATTTGATGTCCTGAAAGAGAGAATGGCTAGTCTACCAGCTCTCAGATACTATGATGTTCACAAGCCAGTTACACTTTCCTGTGATGCTTTGATCCTTATTAAATGAAAGCAATCTCATTTTCAAACTGCCTCTAAACCCTAATAATGACTGGACGTGCCTCTTGACCACATAAAATAACAAGTCACAGCTTCTTCTAGCACAGTAACATGAAAGAGCTACTGACCCTTCAATTTGAAATTTGGTCTAGGTGATGTAATTCTACAAGAGGATCAACCTGTTGCCTGTGCATTGAGAACTCATTCAAACTGAGATGCAGTATGCCCAGATCAAGAAAGAGCTTTTGTCAATTGTTTGCATGTATGAAGTTCCATGACTTTGTTTATGGTAGACCTAGCCAGATCAAAACAGACCAACAATCTTTAGTCAGTGTCTTAAAGCCTGTGCATTCAGCTCACAGCTGAGTGCAACATATTATGCTGAGATTGCAAAACTATAATTTCAATGTTGTCTACAGGAAAGGCAAACTTCTTTATCCTGCTGAAACTTTATCCAGATCATCCAGAAACACCACATGACAACACGATAATGAGAAGCTTGATTTTGAAGTCATGGAAGTGAGAAATTTTTCTTCCATGCCTCTTGATGAGCTGAGAGATCACACAGCCACAGATCCAGTTTTACAAAGGCTTAACAACTTTATCAATATAGGATGGCCGTCAAAGCAATCTAATTTACTTTAAGAAGTACAAACTTATTTTTCATACAGAGATGAGATTTTGTCTGACAAAGGTATCATTATGAAAGGTCTGAAAGTAATTGTTCCAAAATCCTTGCAACAAGAATGCATTACTCTCTAGCATCATGGTCACCCAGGAGTCATTTCTACCAAAAGAAGGGCGAGAGGGCTAGTATTTTGGCCGTTTATGTCACAAGACATTGAGAGATCACTTTTATCGTGTTCAGTGTGTAATAATACAAAGCCATGTCATCAGAAGGAACTACTTCAGCTAAACCAGATTCCTGGGCTACCAAATACGAGTCCGCACAAAGTTCTTTCTGACAATGGCACACACTTTACAAGCCAGCAGTTCAAAGGAATTGTTGAAGAATGGAATTTTACTCATGGCAATAGTAGTCCTGAGTACTCATATTCAAATGGTTTGGCAAAACATGCAGTTCAAAGTGCAAAACAGTTACTAGAGAAGTCAAAATGAGGTAATAGTGATTTTTTTTTCTGAATCGCTTGAATTTTAGAAATGTTCCTTGTGAGAAACATCTTGGTTCACCTGCTCAGAAACTTCTGTCGAGACAAACCACAACCACATTATCAATCAATAAGCAATTGTTGGTTCAATGTGTCAAGAACAACAGGTTAGTGAAAGCCAATTTGTTGAAGAAGCGTTTAATCCAAAAGTCCTCCTATGATAAAACCAGCTAACTGCTCAATCCAGAAGTGGTAAGGATGCAAACATCCAAAGGTTATTATCGGATTGGTGTCATGAAGAATATTGGTCCAGAGCCAAGATCATACATTGTGGAATCACAAGTATATATAGTTGAGGAGGTGGGGGGTGTACCCCCCCCCACCCACCCAGTTTGGTTTTATATTATATTTCACCGAAAGCTTCATAACATTATTTTAAATCATAGACATCCATACTTACAACACCAATGACTAACTCTTTCCAGAAACAATATATACCCAAAACTAAGTGGATGCCTGTGCCCCCACTCCCTCTAACTATATATACTAACTCCAGGATTGCACCACAGTGGGGAAAAGGGCATATACCTTTTACTTGCCTTACAGTACTCTACACACTGCCACTACTTCACTTCAGTGAAATGAAATTTGGTGAAATGAGTTTTCAGTAATTTGAGCTTTCAGTGATTTGGTCAGGGTAAATTGAAATTCAGTGAAAGGAGCTTTCAATGAAACAAAGTAGACCCATATACACACACACACACACATATATATATAAATATATATATATATATATATATATATATATATATATATATATATATATATATATATATATATGTCTCACAGTTAGACATTGCCCGTTCGATTCTCAGTTAGAGCGTCTTCTGTGTGGCGACATGCGTGAATGGGCGTTCCTTCGTTGAAGGTTGTGCGTTAGGCCCAGCAAGCCAGCACGTAAAAATCTACTGCCAATCATTAGCGGACCGGAGTTCCGCTGTGGCAAGCCCTAACCAGGAAAAGCCGAAAGACACAAACAAACATATATATATATATATATATATATATATATATATATATATATCTAATTCCCCCTTCAGCATGTATCTGTCCAGACACATGCAGCAACTGGTATGCCCACAGAAATACATCACTAAAATGATATAAGGCATAAATAACATGTCTTATATAGAAGTCAAAGCTATGTCACTGTATTCAGTATCCTATACACTGTTAAGAGGTTACCTGTGCTTAGCATAGAAGGCATCATCTGACCCAATACTGATGGATTTACAACACATCAATAAGTCAGATGACATCAAAAATACTTGGTCAAGGGATCTAAATTTTTTCTGCAACATCAGCAGAACAGTTTGGGGGGACAGATGCCTCCACAGAGGATACCGCTGCTGTGGAGCAGACTCCACATCGACATAAAACAAAGTTCATCCTTGTCCATATTCAAACATAACCTGGATCTATGGATGGCAAACAGAAAATGTACCCCAAGACTACCCTCTGTAATACTAATGGACCGACGCAGCTCCTAAAGGCTTTATCCCATCCATGGGTCCCCACAAATTATCTATGGTATGATACAAATTAGTCTCAATAGGGTTAATATATAACTATCAATCTTGGGATGGGTAAAGCCAATGTCTAATGAAATAGGATAGGATAATTTGATCCCAAAAAGAGAAACTGGTTAAACTCAAAACGTCCTCAGGGGCAGCTAGCCTAGTATCTACCTATGAATATATGAACTAATTAGCAAACAATAAGCCTCAAAGAAAAGGTATTGCCTTGTGATATGAAATGAGCTTAATAATTAAAAACAGGGATTAACATTTTTTATGTCAAATTAAGCTATGGATGGTTATTTTTTCACAAGCAAACCAGACTTATTAAATACAAAAAAGGGCTAATTCTGCAGCTAATCATAAATTCTGGCACAGTAATATTAGGTAGTGATATCAACAAGCTGGATTGGTAACTTTTAATAATTTATCCAGCCACAAAAACAGACACAAACATTAAATGTAGTAAGTTTTTCATGTCTTCTTCATGTTATTTGCAATAAAGGCAGTAAATAAACATGACTGCTTTATGTTTTAATGAATGTCAGTTTATGGATAGCTGCTTTTTGACTCCACTGCTGCACTTATATAAAAAGACAAACAATATAAACAGTCTCCTGATGTTATACAAGGTTTTATAATCCTGCCCATTAACCATAAGGTTAGCACAAAACAGAATAAATGAAATACACTGTTATATATTGTTTGTGGTTGACAGTCTGGAGCCAGAGAATGGCTTCATTGGCTCCTTCTGCTAAACAGTAAAATACTAACAATAGCTAAAGGCTTGTTAAATTCTTGTTGTGGACAGAAATTAAGCTATTCAGAGTTCAGCTTTGCATGGTTTGTCTTCACTTGCTCCATATGCTGAGCTATGGAGCTGTGCCAAGAGTTTTTTTTTTAGCTAAAAACAGCTGGAATAATTTGTTAAAAAGTTAAGATATTCTGCTGATGATTGCTGTCTTCTAATCAGTTTTTGAATTTAACTAATAAAATAATTCAGCTTAACTTCACATCATCCAGAAAACCAGCAGTTCCTAATTTGCTGCAAAGCCAGTTAATGAAAACAATATTCCCATAAATGAAACAGATGTTCTTAAGTTAGTACCATTTCTTCTTCTAAAAACCGTGATAGCCAATTATAAATTCACTGAATCCTCCACTTATATTTATGTTTGTTACTCAGTTAGCTGGTCTTTAGTCTGAATGATGTCATTGTATCACTTGCAATAAGGTTAGCTATTGAGCAGTTTATGAATAGCATGAACGGATAGTGTTATCTGCATTTCTCCTCTCCCTAATGGCAATTTTATGCTTCAGGTTCTGGACGTCTGAGATGGCAGTTCCAAAAATTAAATATAGTTGTTTCTAATTTTTTTGACTGAAGATAGAGTTTTTTATATTTAAGCCTCCTATCAGGAACCAGTTCTGTGACCTTGCTCATATCAATATTTAGATACTTCTTAGAAAAACAAATTTAACTGATCTTATAAACTCTGCCTTTATTACAAACATAGTAAACAATCCCAGACTTCATGACTTCTTTAAAACATCTTTAGTAAACATGACATTAAAATGTGATATAGGCATATATACAGTAAGACAATTTTCATTCACTCTAGTATTACATAAATTGATCATATTTTGCCTTTCCTTAAATTATACTCCTCCTCCTCCTGAAAAATGTTCTGCATGTATTGTTCCTACAAATTAATTTCTATGAAGATCCCTCTTCTAGTTTTGTTTACCTCCTTTGCAATTGCCATAAGGTATCTGCCGAAATGCATTGCACTGTCATAGAATGTTATGTTTTCATGATATGTAAAAAATGAAGAACAAATATCACTTTATTTTCCTATAAACATCCTTAGGAATCTGAGGTGTTTTGTCTATTGGTATCTTTTTTCTCATGCAATTTAGAAGTGGCATTAATCAAAACACAAGAGTTAGAAAATTAGTCCTGATTACATTAAGTGTGACGGGGACATGGTGTCAAGCACCGATCTAATGTTACAAAATGGAGAGATTTTGTGGGTGAGCCATATTAAACAAGAAACTCCTTGAAATCATTCCATTATTTTATGTATTACAAAAGGAAATGCCTATCTATTTGTGAATATTTCCTCACATTCTTGACTTATGTGAGGATTGTTTGCTTTCAGAGTATCAGAGAGAGAGATGCAAAACATGCAACTTTAATAAAATATTTGATTACTTTAATAACTATGTTCTATTATTGTGCATTCCTGTCTTTAATGTCAGAACCTTTGAGATTGTATAGGTACTAAATTAAGGAACTTGTAGGTAAAACATGGGACATGAATACACATATTATTGTATCAAATAGAATTAATATAATTTAAATATGAAACTATGCATTTAATCAACACAAAAAAATATCCAAATCAAAAGAAATTAAATGAAAAAAATCTAACTGGACTTACAAATGAGCCATCATCTCTCCACCTGAGAAAAATGGTCAGTGTGAGTTGGTCAATTAGTACAGCTGTGAGAATTTCAAATTCCAGGACATGGTAAAGCTCTGAGAGAAACAGCGTATTAGCAGCTTATTACCCTGTCCCTGAAGTGAACATTCTACTGTCACACCTGATGATGCTAGTGCTTTCCTTAGTGCCCCATGCATTGAGCTAGCATAGACACCCCATAAACACAGACACAGTCACACATACAAGCACATGTATGCAAACACACGTGCACACACGTGCACAAATATGCACACCCACAGACACATACACATGAACACATTCAGGCATACACACACACACACACACACACACACACACACACACACACACACACACACATTCATTGTCTCATTAATGCTCCTATAAACATGCACCCAGGCATTCACACACACAAATACACAGACAGAAACGCGCACACACACACACACACACACACACACACACACACACACACACGCACACACACGCACACACACGCACACACACATACACACACACACACACACACACACATACTTACATGGTTCAAATTTACTTGCCTATAGCGCAGCTACTCCTACAGGAGTGAAAGTGTGAATGCTATAATAGATAGCACACATTTTTTCCTCCTAGAGTAAACATTAACTCAGCAGGTAGATTCTCTGAACTTATATTCTGAGTTAATCAGTCATTTCCAAAGTAAAGTGAAAAATTGCTTAACGTTAGACACTCCAACAGACAGGTGAATTGGGATGCAACTTCCCCAATGAAACTAAATTTCATGTTATGTTCCCACTGAGAGAAAACCATCTCTTGAGACGAGTCTCTCTTCTGCATTAAGGCTTCTGCATCATTGTCATACTTTCTGAATCCAGGAGCATGTCTTTATAAAATGGTAAAGGTTGTACCTTTCAATAATGATTGAGACATTTTCCCTTCAAATGTATGCATGCTGAGAAGAATGCTAGATGCACATACCTATGCCAACATGCTATTTATTTGCTTACTTACTTTTTTCTTACTGACAAAAAAACAAAAACTAGTGAAAACAAAAAAAAGAGCAGATTTCTAGAACTAAACTCCTTTATTGGTAAGCGCTTTCGTTGGCAAAAGGTAAGCCAACGTCTTCAGACCATCAAAAAACATACAAAATACAATCCCATGTGAAAAGGAATGACTTTTATACACAGTTAGTCTAATCAAGCAATCAATTAATTAAGTAAAAAACAATCAACAATAAAAAAAACACAAGTAACCATTTGTTTACTGAACCAGAGATTTGTTTTACATAGTTTTTTCTAAAATCAGTAAACCTTAAACAATAAACTTTCTCAAGCCTAATTGATCTCAATATTAAAAATACCAAATCACCCAGCCTTGTGATGGTAACATATTTACTTTAAAATTACTAAATTTTTAAAACCATGTATATTAAAAGATCCTAAATGGATCTATTTATTCAAAAAGGCTTGTAATGCTTATCTAGCTAAGGCTTTATTTTGAGTAAACTTTTGATAGATACATATTCATTTAAACCCGGCATAATATAAGCCATGGTACGGATCTGCCATGCCAATTCTATTTCCTCGAGTTTAAGCTGCCATGGGCCACCCCTGCTGCAACGATCTACTTTTTGCAAGACAATAAAACTGAACTTATGGTCTGGTGTTCTATTATATGCCTTACTAATGAGTCCAGAGTTTTGTCCCAGTTCACAAGTCAGATTGAGTTTACGAACAAACATTTTCAAGTCTATAACAGTTCTGACTACGTCAGCAATGTGGTCTGGAACAAAAGTCAGCCCTTTGGCAAACAAATTGGCCATTTCCTCATCAACTTCCAAAGAGCTAAAATTAAAGATATGGAAGTGTCCTTCTGTATTCACTAAAACTTTGGGTAGGCACTGGACTACCTCCTCCTCCTTCTGTTTTGGCACCTCCTTTGTGGGGCTTGTTTCTTGTTGTGCCTTTGTTGTGCTGTTTTTTGCTGGCCGGTATGGGTACTCCGAAAACCCTGCTGAAAATTGTCTCCTATTTGATTGTTCATATTGTTCTGAGCAATAGGGCCCCCCCCACCCCCAAACTTGGTTGTCATCTTGGGCCATTCTGCTGTTGATAATTATGAATGCGCTCACTTCAGCATACTTCTGTTGTCTGGGGAATGATTATATCATCCTCATTTTCCAAGTCAGTGTCTCCACTCGAAGCACTTGGGCCAGGTGGCCGCTCTTGAACCACCATGGCATAAGGTACTAATGGTGGTGGGGGGTAAGCAGTTGCTTTAGCATAAGCATTCACATACCTGTTAATCTTTTTTCTTTTAATCTCAATGCTTTTATTAATACTAGCGTCAATGCTGGTAAAAATTCTGGAATGCTCATATCTATAACGCTCAAAATCAGAAGCATTCTTTATAGTCGGTTCCAGCAATTCCAAATCCACTTTGAGAGTGGATATCTGTGTAAGATAATGTTTTATCAACCCATCTAAAAACTCTAGGCCCTGGCGATTGAATAGTGTTATCAGTTCAAGATGAAATGTTGATTTATTTATTAAGCCGCTAGGGTAACGCCACTGGCATAACCCTTTCGGCACTATATTCTTATTAACACATTCTTACAGATAGGACACTTCGAGTTGATATTTTCCACATTTAAAACGTTTAAACCTTAGACAATAAACTTTCTCAAGCCTAATTTATCTCAATATTAAAAATACCAAATTACCCAGCCTTGTGATGGTAACATATTTACTTTAAAATTACTAAATTTTTAAAACCATGTATATTAAAAGATCCTAAATGGATCTATTTATTCAAAAAGGCTTGTAATGCTTATCTAGCTAAGGCTTTTATTTTGAGTAAACATTTGATAGATACATATTCATTTAAGCACAGCATATTATAAGCCATGGTACGGATCTGCCATGCCAGTTCTATTTCCTCTAGTTTAGGTTGCCATGGGCCACCCCTGCAGCTATGGTCTACTTTTTGCAAGACAATAAAACTGAACTTATGGTCTGGGTGTTCTATTATGTGCCTTGCTAGGGCATTTGTACTGATCTGCCTATCAATGCTATATTGATGCTCGTATATCCTTTGCTTGAGCTTTCGTTCTGTTTTTCCAATATAGTAACCTTCGCATTGGTTGCAGACAGCCCCATATACTAATCCTTGGGAATCACATGCATGTCTACCCCAAATTTGATAGGTCTTATCTCTGATGTTAACCTTATTAGTCACTTTAATATGTTTACATTGGGCACATCTTCCACATTTAAACATACCAGTTTGGCCTCTTAAAGCTTTTTTCGGTCTCTCAACCAAGTATTTCAAATTGAGACCTCTTCTGTATGTTATAGCTGGTGTTGTGCCCAACATTTTGACTAATTCATTATCCTGTTGTATTAAAGACCAATTTTTACATATAATCTCCCTAATGCTGCTTGCATCTAGGAAATAGGTTGTTAAAAAAAACTAGTTGCCCCATTCAATATCTTTTCTTTTCCCTTGGAAATGTTAATAACATTCCCCACTGGTGGGGTTGTGTAAACTTATTTTAAGGAGTTTGGTTCTACAAATCCGCTCTCTTTTTTTGTTTTCACTAGTTTTGTTTGTTTGTCAGTACGTAAGTTATTTATGGCGAGTGGCTTTGGAACAGACTCCCAACCTCTGTTTACACAAGAGGAGGAATTTCTTGCTTCACCAGGAGGAGCCCCAGAGGTGAATACCATGGGCGACTTAACAGTTTTGGTACACCAGTTGCTGAACCGAGTAAATACGCTCACGCAGTGTGTAGAGGCTGCCAACAACACAGGGACTTCCAGAACACCAGGCGGTAACACATCTATGTCGTCAATTCTGGCTGGGCAACCGCAGCTTCTATCGGCGACACCAGCGGTGAGATCTGCACAATCTGGAGCGATGGTTAACAACAATGGAGGTCCTGTTAATTTGGCTACAGGCATTCAACCATTGGTTTTACAACTTAGGACTACATCATCATCTAGTGACATCCCTTCCATGGGTATGTACCTTAATATCAACAACTTTTTTTCGAATAATGACATCTCCGGAGTTAATAATGAAATATCTATTAATAGCAACTCCATGGTCGGACACTTGAATGAGTTTGATGCAAAACTTTTTAAATGTAGAAAATATCAACTTGAAGTGTCCTATCTGCAAGAATTTGTTAATAAGAATATTGTGCCGAAAGGGTTACGCCAGTGGCATTACCCTAGCGGCTTAATAAATAAATCAACATTTCATCTTGTACTGATAGCACTATTCAGTCGCCAGGGCCTAGAGTTTTTAGATGCATTGATAAAACATTATCTTACACAGATATCCACTCTCAAAGTGGATTTGGAATTGCTGGAACAGACTATAAAGAATGCTTCTGATTTTGAGCATTATAGATATGAGTATTCCAGAATTTTTACCAGCATTGACACTAGTATTAATAAAAGCATTGAGATTAAAAGAAAAAAGATTAACAGGGATGTGAATGCTTATGCTAAAGCAACTGCTTACCCCCCACCACCGTTAGTACCTGATGCCATGGTGGATCAAGAGCGGCCACCTGGCCCAAGTGCTTCGACTGGAGACACTGACTTGGAAAATGAGGATGATATAATCATTCCCCAAACAACAGAAGTACGCCGAAGTGAGCGCATTCATAATTATCAAAAGCAGAATGGCCCAAGGCAACAACCAAGTTTGGGGGGGGGCTCTATTGCTCAGAACAATATGAACAATCAAATAGGAGACAATTTTCAGCAGGGTTTTCGGAGTACCCATACTGGCCAGCAACAAACAGCACAACCAAGGCACAACAAGAAACAAGCCCCACAAAGGAGGCGCCAAAACAGAAGGAGGAGTTAGTCCAGTGCCTACCCAAAGTTTTAGTGAATACAGAAGGAGACTTCCATATCTTTAATTTTATCTCTTTGGAAGTTGATGAGGGAATGGCCAATTTGTTTGCCAAAGGGCTGACTTTTGTTCCGGACCACAGAGCTGACGTAGTCAGAACTGTTATAGACTTGAAAATGATTGTTCGTGAAACTCAATCTGACTTGTGAACTGGGACAAAATTCTGGACTCATTAACAGTTTAAGAGTTTCAAGTCTGTTCAACCCACCTCCAAATGTCATTGGCTATGTTTGAGAAAATTTGTGAAATAGACATTAGGCATGCACTTAATTGTAGTGTAGCTAAGGATAACAGAAATAGAAGCATCACTGTTAATGAACGGGATCTTCTCAAACTGCTTACTGTATGTAACGTGAGGGTTATGAAACCCGATAAAGGAGGTGGGCTGGTGTTTATGGACCAACAGGTCTATGAAACAAGAATGCTGAGTTTATTAAATAGTCATGTATATGTTAGTGCAAGCCAGAATGAGATAAATGGGGCATATAATAAAATTAATAGCATGCTGAGTGACCTTTTCTTTACACTTCGAGTTGATATTTTCCACATTTAAAACGCTTAAACCTTAGACAATAAACTTTCTCAAGCCTAATTTATCTCAATATTAAAATACCAAATTACCCAGCCTTGTGATGGTAACATATTTACTTTAAAATTACTAAATTTTTAAAACCATGTATATTAAAAGATCCTAAATGGATCTATTTATTCAAAAAGGCTTGTAATGCTTATCTAGCTAAGGCTTTTATTTTGAGTAAACATTTGATAGATACATATTCATTTAAGCACAGCATATTATAAGCCATGGTACGGATCTGCCATGCCAGTTCTATTTCCTCTAGTTTAGGTTGCCATGGGCCACCCCTGCAGCTATGGTCTACTTTTTGCAAGACAATAAAACTGAACTTATGGTCTGGGTGTTCTATTATGTGCCTTGCTAGGGCATTTGTACTGATCTGCCTATCAATGCTATATTGATGCTCGTATATCCTTTGCTTGAGCTTTCGTTCTGTTTTTCCAATATAGTAACCTTCGCATTGGTTGCAGACAGCCCCATATACTAATCATTGGGAATCACATGCATGTCTACCCCAAATTTTATAGGTCTTATCTCTGATGTTAACCTTATTAGTCACTTTAATATGTTTACATTGGGCACATCTTCCACATTTAAACATACCAGTTTGGCCTCTTAAAGCTTTTTTCGGTCTCTCAACCAAGTATTTCAAATTGAGACCTCTTCTGTATGTTATAGCTGGTGTTGTGCCCAACATTTTGACTAATTCATTATCCTGTTGTATTAAAGACCAGTTTTTACATATAATCTCCCTAATGCTGCTTGCATCTAGGAAATAGGTTGTTAAAAAAACTAGTTGCCCCATTCAATACCTTTTCTTTTCCCTGGGAAATGTTAATAACATTCCCCACTGGTGGGGTTGTGTAAACTTGTTTTAAGGAGTTTGGTTCTACAAATCCGCTCTCTTTTTTTGTTTTCACTAGTTTTGTTTTTTTGTCAGTACGTAAGTTATTTATGGCGAGTGGCTTTGGAACAGACTCCCAACCTCTGTTTACACAAGAGGAGGAATTTCTCGCTTCACCAGGAGGAGCCCCAGAGGTGAATACCATGGGCGACTTAACAGTTTTGGTACACCAGTTGCTGAACCGAGTAAATATGCTCAAGCAGTGTGTAGAGGCTGCCAACAACACAGGGACTTCCAGAACACCAGGAGGTAACACATCTATGTCGTCAATTCTGGCTCGGCAGCCGCAGCTACTATCGGCGACACCAGCGGCGAGATCTGCACAATCTGGAGAGATGGTTAACAACAATGGAGGTCCTGTTAATTTGGCTACAGGCATTCAACCATTGGTTTTACAACTTAGGACTACATCATCATCTAGTGACATCCCTTCCATGGGTATGTACCTTAATATCAAAAACTTTTTTTCGAATAATGACATCTCCGGAGTTACTAATGAAATATCTAATAATAGCAACTCCATGGTCGGACACTTGAATGAGTTTGATGCAAAACTTTTTAAATGTAGAAAATATCAACTCGAAGTGTCCTATCTGCAAGAATTTGTTAATAAGAATATTGTGCCGAAAGGGTTATGCCAGTGGCATTACCCTAGCGGCTTAATAAATAAATCAACATTTCATCTTGTACTGATAGCACTATTCAATTGCCAGAGCCTAGAGTTTTTAGATGCATTGATAAAACATTATCTTACACAGATATCCACTCTCAATGTGGATTTGGAATTGCTGGAACAGACTATAAAGAATGCTTCTGATTTTGAGCATTATAGATATGAGTATTCCAGAATTTTTACCAGCATTGACACTAGTATTAATAAAAGCATTGAGATTAAAAGAAAAAAGATTAACAGGGATGTGAATGCTTATGCTAAAGCAACTGCTTACCCCCCACCACCATTAGTACCTGATGCCATGGTGGATCAAGAGCGGCCACCTGGCCCAAGTGCTTCGACTGGAGACACTGACTTGGAAAATGAGGATGATATAATCATTCCCAAAACAACAGAAGTACGCCGAAGTGAGCGCATTCATAATTATCAAAAGCAGAATGGCCCAAGGCAACAACCAAGTTTGGTGGGGGGGCTCTATTGCTCAGAACAATATGAACAATCAAATAGGAGACAATTTTCAGCAGGGTTTTTGGAGTACCCATACTGGCCAGCAACAAACAGCACAACCAAGGCACAACAAGAAACAATCCCCACAAAGGAGGCGCCAAAACAGAAGGAGGAGTTAGTCCAGTGCCTACCCAAAGTTTTAGTGAATACAGAAGGAGACTTCCATATCTTTAATTTTAGCTCTTTGGAAGTTGATGAGGGAATGGCCAATTTGTTTGCCAAAGGGCTGACTTTTGTTCCGGACCACAGAGCTGACGTAGTCAGAACTGTTATAGACTTGAAAATGATTGTTCGTAAACTCAATCTGACTTGTGAACTGGGACAAAATTCTGGACTCATTAACAGTTTAAGAGTTTCAAGTCTGTTCAACCCACCCCTCCAAATGTCATTGGCTATGTTTGAGAAAATTTGTGAAATAGACATTAGGCATGCACTTAATTGTAGTGTAGCTAAGGATAACAGAAATAGAAGCATCACTGTTAATGAACGGGATCTTCTCAAACTGCTTACTGTATGTAACGTGAGGGTTATGAAACCCGATAAAGGAGGTGGGCTGGTGTTTATGGACCAACAGGTCTATGAAACAAGAATGCTGAGTTTATTAAATAGTGATGTATATGTTAGTGCAAGCCAGAATGAGATAAATGGGGCATATAATAAAATTAATAGCATGCTGAGTGACCTTTTTCTTGTAGGGAGCATTGATGTGAATACATACCATTTTTTGACCATGCCAGCCCCAGTAGTTCCAACATTGTTTGGTGCCCCTAAAATACATAAGGATTTAAACAGTCCACCCTTTAGACCTATTGTGGACGGCAGGGGTTCTGTGACATATGCTTGTGCCAAGTTTGTTGACTGCAAGTTGAAATCGTTTGTTAAGTCAGAGACACAAGTATGTCGAGATTCTTGGCATTTTTTGGAAAATATTAATGCACTAGAGTTCAATGAACATCACATTTTCCTTACAGTTGACATCAAGGACCTCTATACCTCCATTCCACACCAAACAGGAATCAAATGGGTTAGAGAGTTCCTTCGCATAAGAGGGATAGAACATCAGCAAATTAATTTGATAGAAGTTCTCCTTGAAATAATACTGGAGAATAATTATATTCTTTTTTCAGACAAATTGTTCCCCCAAAAGAGTAGCATTGCAATGGGCTTCCCTTGTGGGAGCAGTTTTGCTAACAGTGTCTTGGCCTATTGGGAAAGGTCCTTCCTATTTAATTGTACAACATACAAAGAACATGTGGCCTGGTACACAAGGTACCAGGATGACATGTTCTTCTTGTGGAAGGGGCCGGTGGACATGATTAATGGGTTTATAACTGAAATTACTTCATTTACTTCATTCTTGGAATTTACATACCAAGTAGGCCAAAATGAGGTTAATTTTTTGGACATCCACCTTAGTAAAGACAATAACAATAGGCAATTTAGTTCTACCATCCATCAACAACCCACATACTCTAATACATTTTTACATTTCACAAGTTGCCATCCCCTCCATCAGAAAAGGGCAGTGGTTAAGGGACAGGCAGTAAGAGCAGTGAGGATGGTATCCAATTTCGATGATTTCTTAGAGGAGTGTAATCTCCTCAAGGAAATGTTCTTAAAAAGAGCTTATCCTTTACCCTTAATCGATCAAGTGATGGAAGAGGTACGTAATAAAAGATCAATAGGGTATTTTCAACCTTTGGTACAAGAAAAACAAGTTTACACAACCCCACCAGTGGGGAATGTTATTAACATTTCCCAGGGAAAAGAAAAGGTATTGAATGGGGCAACTAGTTTTTTAACAACCTATTCCCTAGATGCAAGCAGCATTAGGGAGATTACATGTAAAAATTGGTCTTTAATACAACAGGATAACGAATTAGTCAAAATGTTGGGCACAACACCAGCTATAACATACAGAAAAGGTCTCAATTTCAAAAACTTGGTTGAGAGACCGAAAAAAGCTTTAAGAGGCCTAACTGGTATGTTTAAATGTGGAAGATGTGCCCAATGTAAACATATTAAAGTGACTAATAAGGTTAACATCAGAGATAAGACCTATCTAATTTGGGGTAGACATACATGTGATTCCCAATGATTAGTATATGGGGCTATCTGCAACCAATGCGAAGGTTACTATATTGGAAAAAACAGAACGAAAGCTCAGGCAAAGGATATATGAGCACCAATATAGCATTGATAGGCAGATCAGTACAAATGCCCTAGCACGGCATATAATAAAACACCCAGACCATAAGTTCAGTTTTATTTTCTTGCAAAAAGTAGACCGTAGCAGCAGGGGTGGCCCATGGCAACTTAAACTTGAGGAAATAGAATTGGCATGGCAGATCCGTACCATGGCTTATATTATGCCTGGTTTAAATGAATATGTATCTATCAAATGTTTACTCAAAATAAAAGCCTTAGCTAGATAAGCATTACAAGCCTTTTTTGAATAAATAGATCAATTTAGGATCTTTTAATATGCATGGTTTTAAAAATTTAGTAATTTTAAAGTAAATATGTTACCATCACAAGGCTGGGTGATTTGGTATTTTTAATATTGAGATAAATTAGGCTTGAGAAAGTTTATTGTCTAAGGTTTACTGATTTTAGAAAAACCTATGTAAAACAAATCTCTGGTTCAGCAAACAAATGGTTACTTGTGTTTTTTTACTGTTGATTGTTTTTTACTTAATTAATTGATTGCTTGATTAGACTAACACTGTGTATAAAAGGCATTCCTTTTCACATGGGATTGTATTTTGTATGCTTTTCGATGGTCTGAAGAAGTTGGCTTACCTTTTGCCAACGAAAGTGCTTACCAATAAAGGAGTTTAGTTCTACAAATCCGCTCTTTTTTTTTTGTTTTCACTACTTACTTTTTTCTATTTGTTGTTCAAATTAGGACATTGATTGATCACAAATGGAGGATTTTCAGTCTCATCACAGAGAAAAACAACAATCACCAAAGCATAGAATTTATAGATGAAAAATAACTACCCGATTTTATTGTCACACTAAGGGTATAAGTATAATATTATAGGGTAGTGTTCCACGGTGGTACAGCGGTAGCGTTGTTACCTCACAGCAAGAGGTACTCCCGTTCGATTTTTGGCTTGGCTTGGCTTGGGAGTGCCTTCTGTGTGGAGTCTGCATGTCCTCCCCATGGTTGGGTAGCATTCGAAAGACATGCATGCGTAAATGGGCATGCCTTAATTGAAGGTTGGGCGTCTAGCTGGCACCTGGGCATTTCGTAAAAATCTACTGCCAATCATTAGCGGACCAGAGTTCTGCTGTGGCGACCCTTTACCGGGAAAAAGCCGAAAGACAAACAACAACAACAACTAAGGGTATAAGTAAAGCATGTATCCATGCACAGTGTAGAGTGTAGATATATATGTGATGCCCCAACAATGGCCAAGTAATCAAGGAGCCTCAGTCCTCATTACTGCCAACAGTGGGGGACATTTACACTGGGAAGATGACAAGTACACACACAGTAAAGTGCAATTTCCCTTAAGAGCACACAGAGATCACAGTCAGTCTGGGGATGGTTTCTCCCTCTTTCTCCAGATCCCCAATAAGATTCCTCACCGGCATGGCTATAGGGTTGAGATCTCAGCTGATTGGCTAAACCAAGATCTCCAGCACCCTCTCTGTCCAACTAGTGATTCATGTCCCTGCCCGAGTAACTGACACACAGACACTTTGAGATTTTATTCACACACACACACACACACACACACACACACACACACACACACACACACACACACACACACACACACACACACACACACACACACACACACACACACACACACACACACACACACACACACACACACACACACACACACACACACTCCTGGGAAAGTCTGGCACAGGTTTACTAGCTATACCCCCTTCTGCCCAGACTATAAAGTAGTTTCCACTGCCACCAACCCCTACAAAGTGTGTCCAATCCTACAGTGTAATGTTACTATTAATCTAAATGGTAGTCTAACCAAGAGCAAGGCTATTTAGGAGTGGGATGTACAGTGTCACCAAATGGATATGCAATTACTCTAAGAGCTTAAATATCTCTAAACAGATCAGCCACCATTCAAAGGTTTAAATATAGCTAATAATAAATAAAAGAACAAGACAATACAGGTAAGTAATCAGTTACATCAGAGTTCAAAAGCACAGGAAATATTTAAAACAATATTGCAAGACAGTCTCAAATAAATAAAGAAAACATCTAAGCTATACTTTACTATTTTCCTATCTGAATCTAAATGAGTTACCATTCCCTAGCAACTTACTTACAGCAAGGCAAGTGCAGATGTGGTGATGAGTGGATGTTGTCAGGTCAAAGACAAATACAAAATGGCCCCTCCCTCTCTCTGAGAGAGTTTTTAAATTAATATCAAATATTACTGCTGGGTTAGCTTGGATGACATCACTTTTTGTCACCTGACTTTAGTTTCCAAGCTAAACCTACTTTGTCAGAACAGAATTTAGCATCTCTCTGTGAAAGTACATAGCTTTCAGATGTTTGCAAATACTGGGAGACATAAAATAATAAAACACTTCCAAAACAATGTAGATGGCACCCTAGTTCTATACATCCTGTCTCCATGCTGCATTGAAACTAACTTTTATGATGCAATAATGAAACAATTTAATTTCAACTATTTTCTCTGAATTTTTTCCAGTTACGCTCCTGTGTTCTAGTTTCCATTAAACATATACATCTAAACAGTCATAATAGTGCAGATACATTCCTGTTCTATTTCAATAGTGTATGCTGGGGTTACAATTTAGCTCAGCACTTTACACACATTTCTGTATAAATCATATAAATATTCACAAATTACATAGAATTATTTACAAAATTTCCGATAGCTGGGCTGCCAGTGTGACACCCCCCCCCCCTGAAAACTCAAGCTAGTTTTTCAAGTGTCCCTTGAGAAACTCTGCTTGAGAGGGTTGATTATTTGGGAATAGCTTACCCCATTCCCTGTCTTGACAGCTCATCTGAGTTGGCATTGCTAACCCCATTGAGTGCTGCACTGTCATATCATATGCCTGAAACCCTGGGCTCCACTATAGTAACTTGGCATTTTGCTGGCTGGCTCGATGTAGCTATGTCAAGGGATTGCGTTCTGTAACTACAGTGAATTTCCTTCCATACAGATAAGGCTGAAGTTTCTGCAGTGACCACACTATGGATAGACATTCCTTTTCTACAGCTGCATAGCATTCCTCCCTTGTTTGGAGCCTATGACTGAGATATACCACTGGGTGCTCTTTTCGTTCTGAGAAGACCTGGCTGAATACAGGCCCCACCTCATGGATTGAAGCATCCAGCTGCACAACAAATTCTTCACTGTAATCTGGACAGGCTAACACAGGGGTCCTCCCAATGCTCCTTTAAGCTTCTGGAATGCCTGCTTAAAGGAGCATTGGGAGGAACCCAATGCTCCTTTAAGCTCCTGAAATGCCTGCTTACATTCTGAAGTCCACACTCCATTATCTGGTTTGTTTTTCCTTGTGAGGTCTGTGGGGGTAGCAGCTATGGTACTATAATTGGGGACAAACTTTCTATAGTACCCTGCTGTTCCTAAGAATGCCCACACTTGCTTTTTGATAACAGGGGCAGACCATGCCTGAATGGCTTCCACTTTGGCAGGTTCTGGCCTGATCTTACCACTCCCCACTCTATGTCCCAGGTAGAAGACCTCTGCCATAGTCACCTGACACTTACTGGGTTTAATGGTCAACCCTGCCCTCAGTAGTCTGCCCAGCACCATCTCTGCCATGCTGAAGATGTTCTTGCCATGAACAGCTGTAGATGGCAGTATCATCTAGGTAGGCAAGGGCAAAATCACCTGATCCTGTTAGGATATGATCTATCAGCTCTGAAAAGTTGCTGGGGCATTTTTCATGCCAAAGGGCATCTTCATGAACTCATACAAGGTGAAAGGAGTCACAAAGGCTGACCTCACTTTAGCACTGGAAGTTAAGGGTACCTGCCAGTAACCCTTGGTAAGATTAATATTGGTAAAATACTTAGCCCCACCCAGCTGCTCTAGGGTCTCATCTGCCCTAGGCATGGGGTAAGCATCTGACTCTGTGTGACTATTTCATTTCCTGTAGTCCACACAGGACCTAGTGCTGCCATCCTTCTTTGGTACCAGCACTACTAAGAAGGCCCAGTGCTGTTGGACTCCTGAATTACCCACAGTTCCAACATTTCCTGTATCTCCTCCCTCAGAGTCTGTTTGACCCTATCAGGCACCCTATAAAGGGCCTGCTTAATAGGCCTTTGGGGTATTGCATCCATATGGTTTTGCACCATATGGGTGCATCCCGGTTACCCAGTGAACATGTCCTCAAACTCCTGTAACACTGCTCAGATTTCTTTAACCTGGGTAGGAGATAGCTGCTAGGATACTGCTACCCCTTCCGCTGAGGTGTCAGTCTGAGCCTCAATAAGGAGATCAGTCAACAGATCCCCCTCAGCCTCCTCCTGCCATCCAGTGCAAATACTCAGTACAAGGGCCTCCCTATCATGGTAAGGTTTCATCATGTTAGCATGGTACAATTAGTGCTCTTGCCTCCTGCCTAGCAGTTCCACCATGTAGGTAACATCACTGACCTTTTTCACACCTTGTAGGGTCCCTTCCAAGCTGCCTGCAGCTTGTTGTGTCTGACAGGAATGAGAATCGTTACCTGCTGCCCTACAGCATACTCTCTGGCTTGAGGATTCCTGTCATACCAGACATGTTTCTGCTGTTGGGCTTCTGCCAGGTTCTCCTGGGCCAAGCCCATGAGCTCTCTGAGCCTTGTTCTGAGGTTTAGGACATATGCCACAACAGACTCCTTGTGGGATTTACACTCACCCTCCCACTCTAGAGGTCCCCTCACCCTATGTCCATACAGCAACTCAAAGGGTAAAACAATCTGTGGATTTCTGGGGAACCCCTCTGTAAGCAAGCAACAAATGGGGAAAATACTTGTCCCACTCCCTCTTGCACTGGTCTACAATATGCCCGTAGCATCATCTTGAGTGTAGAGTTTAACCTCTCAACAAGACCATCAGTCTGGGGATGGTAGGGGTGGTCTTTAGGTGCTTCGCCACACAGTGCTTCCACAGACAAGCCAACAGATCTGACATAAAATTGGCACCTCTGTCAGTCAGTATTTCTTTTGGGAAACCTACCCTGCTGAAAATCTCTAACAAAGCATTTGCCACCTTTTCTGCCTCAATGGGGGACAGAACCACAGCTTCAGGGTACCTGGTAGCATAATCTACTACACTAGGATATACCTTTTCCCTGTGGAATATGGGGTACTCAGAGGCCCCACAGTATCCAAAGCTACCTCCTGAAAGGGCTCCTCAATCACAAGCAAAGGCATCAAAGAAGCGTTCATCTTGTCTCCTCCCTTGCCTAGCTTTTGGCACTTCTCACAGTTCCTGCAGTATCCTGTTACATCTCTAGAAATTCAAGGCCAATAAAAGTTCTGTATAATACGTCTCTTTGTATGCTTTATGCCCATATGACCTGCAAAGGGAATATCATGGGCTATGGCTAAAAGTGACAGATGGTAGGCTAGAGGCACTACCAACTGCTGTATTCTCTCACCCTCTTGTCCTCAATCAGAGGTCCACGGTCTATACATTAACTCTTCTTTGTCCCAGTATACAGATTCCCCTTCCCTTGGAAACTGGGTGTCTCACTAGCTACCTCTCTTAGGCCTTGTAATGTAGGGTCTGAGAGCTGAACCTGTCTCAGCTCTCTGTTGGTAACCCTTCCCAGCTCCCCTTCTGAAGGAAGTCTGGTATTCTCTGACAGCGGTGCCTCACTGTCAGCCTGGGTACTACTGCTCACCTCTGCCCTTGAAGTTACTCTGTCCAAGGGAACATCAGTCCCCACAAGCAGCTATGGCTCACCTTCAGTCTCACTGCTACAGGGTAGCTCCCTCCCTGAAGTAACCACCTCACCAGTCCTGAGGTGACGTATTATACAGAACTTTTATTGGCCTTGAATTTCTAGAGATGAAGCAGGATACTGCAGGAACTGTGAGAAGTCCACATGTTTGTCTCCAAGCCTGACTGTATCTAACTGCATGCACACGGTACTGCTTTATTAAAATCATTCCCTATCAGGACATCTGCAGGGATATCCTCAAACACACCTACTTGCTGGCTTCCTTTTCCACCCTCCCAGTCAAGTTGAACCCTAACCAAAGGTATTTGGAATGAGGTCCCTCCTAAAGCTCTGACTGGAGTAGACTTCCCAAGCAAGTAGTGCTCTTCTTTAGCCATTGCAGGCTTCACAATGGTTAGGTCAGATGGTGTGTCTGTCTTAGCAATGGCCTCTTTCCAATTTATTAAGAGAGGAGATAACCTGCTGTGGTAGTTTGTTACCCATGTTGTCTTGAGACAACTTACTGCTGGCATTTTGTCATTCCCACTTACTGGTTCTCCCACCTTTTGTTCCCCACCTTGCCTCTGTGGACATCTATATGCTACATGGCCCCACTGGTTGCATTTAAACATTTAACCCTTGGTCCTGGTTGTGTACCTGGACTCGTGGTTTCCCCTGCTACTGGCAGACTCTGTTGAGGCGGTCTAGGCTGCCCACCATGGATTCCCTTAGACCCATGAGCAGTACCGGGCACTGATGCCCTGTTTGCTAGGTATAGGTCTCCTTTCTTCCCCAATTCATCTGCCAGTTAACCTCCTGTGCTCCAGTTAAAATTAAACGTATACATCTAAACAGTCACAATAGTCAGGTACATTCCTGTTCTATTCCAATAGGGCATGTTGTGGTTACATTTTAGCTTAGTACTTTACACATGCTTTTGTATAAATCATATGAATATTCACAAATGTCATAGAATTGCTTACAAAATTCCTGATAGCTGGGCTGGCAGTGTGACAATATGTATATTTTGTTTAGCTACACTTTCTTTACATCATCAAAAGCTTATCTTTATCCTTATTACATATGCCAGGAATCACAAACATTTAGCACATTGTGCAGCACAAATTATCGAGGTTAGTAGTAACATGAAAGTCTTTATCAATTCAGAAACATGGATAGCATTACTACATATGGATCAAAATAACATGATATGCAGCACATATCAATGAGTGCATAACAGTGTGGAAATAGGAATATCTATGCAATCGAGCCTTACTAATCTGGTAACCCAATATGCTGGACTGATTCAGAAATGTAGCAATGAGACATGCTGTGCCACAGCACATACACATTTCATGCATCAGGAATTGGGTTTCTGAGGCTGGGAAGATGTGTCTGCAATGCTGCCATACACAATAGTAAAACAGAAACAGACAGCACCTGACATAATACCACCAGAATGACCAGCATATTGGGACCATTTCCATGTGGACAGGAAGACTGTATGGGACATTGTCCAACTGTATTGCCTACTGGTAAAACTGAGGGGGGATTATGTGGTGCTCTTGTCTTATGAATACTAAGGTATGCAAAGCTTTAAATATCTTAGCTATAGGTGTATTCATGGATATCACAGGTCTCAGCCATATGAATCCAAAGCCAGTTCCTCAAAATTATGAATTAGCATGTTGGAGCAGCAAATCTAGATCTCCAGGACTGCAGAGGAGAAAGCCATGACCATGCCTTTTATGACATTTTCATTTGGTGGAGGTCCTGAAACCCACTGAGTGCACACATGCTGCCATGAAGGCTCCAGTCTAAGTCAACAATTCCAGTGATTATACAGTTTCCCATCAAAGCCCCAATCAGTCTAGAGGAACTGTGATACATCAAGAGGAAGGACTTTTGCTGCCTTAAGTATCAAGTGATGTGTAATGCACTAGTCATTATATATAGCATCCTGCTATGCCAACAGGGCAGTATCCATGATTCTCACATCCGGCACACCCAATCTATATCAAAGGTTCCAGTGAGATAACTTCTAAACTGTCATTTATAATTTATAGGTACACTCTCAGGTCAGCTAGATGTGTATTCACAGAAGTACCATAATAAGGGAGAATGCCATATATAATTTGATGATTGCTGACATCACCAGCAATACACAGCAAGCATCATAAGCATCAGGAGATCTATCACTACCAACGTAAGAATCCAGAATAGCTTAAAAAATAAACTGTAAAATTGTTAAGTCCTAACACAGTCATACTTCTCTCTTAAAATATACACCATAGTTGACTAAAACATCATAAAGGATTCTCGTGTACCTCAGAACTACTCACAAGATACTCCATCCATAAAAAAAAAAAAAAAATTAAAAAAACACTTTGCAGGCTACATAAAACCCTACTCAGCAGTTGAGTAATACAATTATTAGAGCCAAGATAACTTGATAATCAATGTAAAGTAGTAATTAAAGCTAAAAAAGGAAACTGGAAACATGGAATGGGGGATCTAGTATATGTCACAGATGAAATAGTGTGCTATGATTTCATACTAAAATAACCAGATTTACTGAATTACTTCAGTAGCCATATCTACCCAGTTATAGGCACATGAATAGACAGTTATGTCAGGTCTACTGTTTCCTAACTCATCACCTATTTATTTGCAATTTGCAGGTATGTATAAAGGGTGGGGCCTTTATGACATTGAGCAAGCAAGAATGCTGAATATCAGTAAGGTTATGCTGAAGGAGCTACAAAGGTAGATAACATTATAACAAAGGGACAATGCCAATGTCAGTCATTAAAGAAAACAATACAACAAAGGGACATTGCCAATGTCAGTCATTAAAGAAAACAATACAACAAAGGGGCATTGCCAATGTCAGTCATTAAAGAAAACAATACAAGAAAGGGGCATTGCCAATGTCAGTCATTAAAGAAAACAATACAACAAAGGGGCATTGCCAATGTCAGTCATTAAAGAAAACAATACAACAAAGGGGCATTGCCAATGTCAGTCATTAAAGAAAACAATACAACAAAAGGGCATTGCCAATGTCAGTCATTAAAGAAAACAATACAACAAAGGGGCATTGCCAATGTCAGTCATTAAATAAAACAATACAACAAAGGGGCATTGCCAATGTCAGTCATTAAAGAAAACAATACAACAAAGGGCATTGCCAATGTCAGTCATTAAAGAAAACAATACAACAAAGGGGCATTGCCAATGTCAGACATTAAAGAAAACAATACAACAAAGGGGCATTGCCAATGTCAGTCATTAAAGAAAACAATACAACAAAGGGGCATTGCCAATGTCAGTCATTAAAGAAAACAATACAACAAAGGGGCATTGCCAATGTCAGTCATTAAATAAAACAATACAACAAAGGGGCATTGCCAATGTCAGTCATTAAAGAAAACAATACAACAAAGGGGCATTGCCAATGTCAGTCATTAAAGAAAACAATACAACAAAGGGGCATTGCCAATGTCAGACATTAAAGAAAACAATACAACAAAGGGGCATTGCCAATGTCAGTCATTAAAGAAAACAATACAACAAAGGGGCATTGCCAATGTCAGTCATTAAAGAAAACAATACAACAAAGGGGCATTGCCAATGTCAGTCATTAAAGAAAACAATACAACAAAGGGGCATTGCCAATGTCAGTCATTAAAGAAAACAATACAACAAAGGGGCATTGCCAATGTCAGTCATTAAAGAAAACAATACAACAAAGGGGCATTGCCAATGTCAGTCATTAAAGAAAACAATACAACAAAGGGACATTGCCAATGTCAGTCATTAAAGAAAACAATACAACAAAGGGGCATTGCCAATGTCAGTCATTAAAAAAAAACAATACAACAAAGGGGCATTGCCAATGTCAGTCATTAAAGAAAACAATACAACAAAGGGGCATTGCCAATGTCAGTCATTAAAGAAAACAATACAACAAAGGGGCATTGCCAATGTCAGTCATTAAAGAAAACAATACAACAAAGGGACATTGCCAATGTCAGTCATTAAAGAAAACAATACAACAAAGGGGCATTGCCAATGTCAGTCATTAAAGAAAACAATACAACAAAGGGGCATTGCCAATGTCAGTCATTAAAGATAACAATACAACAAAGGGGCATTGCCAATGTCAGTCATTAAAGAAAACAATACAACAAAGGGGCATTGCCAATGTCAGTCATTAAAGAAAACAATACAACAAAGGGGCATTGCCAATGTCAGTCATTAAAGAAAACAATAAACAGCTCGTCATTGCTACTGCACCAGAAAATATCCAATAAACTGTCAAACAGAAAAATATGGTTGCCTGAAATTTTGGCAAAGCAATTTATGTACGTTTCTTATTTGCAGAAAATCAAGCACAGATTTCTTTACCGTTTTTAGAGCAGAAGATCTTGAAATATTTCTAATACTTTAATGACAATGACAGTTGTTTGCTGAGGATTTCGGGCTCTTTACAATACTTTATTAGCCAGTGAAGACACTTATTGACCACTAATGGAATTCTGTCTTACTTCAGTGACCTAGTCAGAACAATGAGACAGGTTGTCAATTTTGACAAAGGGGGCTTCAGCAAGAGCAATCTGATAATATAAATGACCCTGGTTGCTAATGGAAGCCCCTTTTCTGAAAAATGTCCAATGAGCTTAAATACAGGCTACCTCAGATGGCAAGAGAAAAAAAAAAGAATGAAACTTTGGATAGTCATGTTATTTGAGATCACTATCTAAGGTCACTGCTTCGAGAAGTAGACGTGACCCTGAGGCTGGGAGTGCTGTGGTATGTCTGCTAAATTCCTTGGGGTGTAGGTAATTGCCTAGATTACAGTCATACTACTTAAATTATGACTTTTATTAATTTGTCTGTATAGTATTAGTACAGATTAATTTATCAACTCTCTTTGAGTACTTATTTACTGACAAGGAGGTTGGACTTGTACTACGTAGACTTTTTTTTGTTTTTTTTACTCCTGACCTATGCCTACTAGGCAGTGAAACAAATATTACAGAAGACAATGAACCATTTTTCTTCAGAGTAAATTTTCTTATTGAAAACATTTGAAACACACGTTACATTGTTAAGTATATGTTACATTTCAAACAAAGTACCACATAAAGCAAAATAGATGTCTACTGTTACTAATAGGTTGCACTGAAAAATGCATAATGACAGTATAATTTCAGAAAACTGTCTGCTCTTTTTCTGTGACATGCAGAATATCACACAATGTCATAGATGTATTATATCCACGCATGCTGACAGATAAAAAGGGTAAAGAAGCATGTTAGAAGATATTCAAATGGGCTTTAAATACGCCAGAGCAATATATAGGGTGATTTGTCATGAGTGTCATATCTAAAAACACTAGTACTTTTCAGTGCAAGGTCAACCGTAAGACGCAGTTATGTTACAGCACTAGGGAAGTCATCAATGCAAATGGTGTGGTCCCACAATAAGACAGTCTACTTTGCATAGCAAATATACTCAATGCTTTGCCAGGCAAAAAAGAGCAATCTTTATGTAACATAGTAAGCACACTGCTCTGCAACTTGTTAAGTAGAGAAGTACTTATAAATAACAAAGCTAGAATGATTTCTTTCAAAATTAATTCTCAATTACATTAAGATACAGCAACGATACAATATTCTGATGCCATCTCGTATACCAAAAAGGCTCATACACATTAGTTTCTAGACCCTTAGCAGTTTACTTCCTGAACTTCTAACTCAGACTATCAACAACTCACACCTGATGCTATCAGCCAATCAGAACTTTGCAAGTCAGTGTTAAGGACAGGAGCTGATTGCCAAAACAATAGTGAATTGACCTGTGAAGAGCAACTACAATAGGGTGCTTAGCCTTTGGGAAAGTCGCAGATTAGTATCAACTGCAGCTGTGGAATGCTGAATCACTGAATGTGGCATTTTATCTCTTTGTACACAGTATGACCAATTTTAGAGATACTATATTCATGAATGACCTCCACAGATTATTCACTCTGCTGAGAGGTGAAATGCATGCTTATACTGTGTGTGAATCCTGACTTTCTCTAAAAGATGCCAAGGTTAGTGATTGTTCAGCCAACACTTGATAGGCTCTTAAATATATGGAGTATTTCTCCATAATCAATTGTAATCCAAAGGCACATCATGTCATGTGATTTAGGAGGGCACATTGAGTCTCTAGTATGAATCTGTTCATATTATAAATGGGACCCTCAATGTGAATAAAAGTTCACAAACAGTTAAATCATTTCTTTCAAAAAAGCAAGATCAAGTGCTGAATCTCTAGCTTGTAGCAAGAATCTGCATATCAATCTAAGATGATAACAGTTGCCAATCATGATGCATTGATTGGAGCAACTTTACGCTGGCAACGGAAGCTCAAACAATGAGAAGAATTCTAAATTTTTTACGTATAAGCAGCATGCTACAGGTAAGGGTTTTGAGTATTGTGGATGCCAAAAACATATTTTAAAACCAATAGTTATTGTTTAAATCTGATAGATCACTACTCTGATAATATTTGGAAGGCCCAGCGGTCAAGACAAATTACATCATATATACAAATGAGAGGGCGATTTTAAAGATAATCGTATTAATTGTGAGTGCCTGTAAAAGCTGACCAGGCAGATACTGCATTTTCCTAACAAATTTGAACTACAGACTTTTGTAGAAGCTGTAAACATCCTGTTATGGTGCGGCCTTGGAGTTCACAATATCAAAAAAGTGAAAAAAATTCCTTTTGTTGGAAAGTGTGGGTAAATCTGCCCCAGAGAGAGGGACAAAGAAAGAAAATATATCACTCATTTGGTTCCTTGTAAATGAGTGTACTCCACTTTGCACGTATTGTACATCTTCCACTTTTCTGGATAATTATCAGCCATCACGGAATACAGCACAATTCTTGGTCACTTTTTATTCCTACTTCTGTGCCTAAAATATTCCATCCATTTCTCACATCAGTACAGTGGTGTTGGTACTACTCATACTGGTTTCTTAAGTATCATGGAGCTCTTTTCCTTTTCCTACATCCATTTCAATATTTTCTGTCTGTCTCCCACATCTTTTTATGAGGCATGTTTATCTCAGATACATTAGGTATAAACATTCCAAGACACTGTTTCTTTAAAAAATAATGATTATTTATCTTCTTATTTTATCATTTGTATTATTGCTCTGACTTCTTTTAACATGACTTCAGTCCACCTGACATTAGAATGTTTACATCTGCCTTTAGTGTAAAATTGTAGTTTTTGTTGTACAGAGGCGTTTATGTTAGTTAAGACTGGTGAGGCATAGACCAGGAAGATGATTAGATAGGCTGACGTAATGGATTTTCTGGCAGCTTCAGTGAAGAATGGATTACTCTATACAGACTACCCATTTTTTATTTTTATTTTTATTTTTATTTTAAAGATTGCAATACATGAAGGTCAAATTTAATTTGGTTGTGAATAGTAACACCTAGCATTTTGGTGTCTGTTACTAAATGGATTTGTGTCTTGTCTCTGGAGATTATAGTAAAAGGCTATTTTGGATATTGACCTGCTTAGGGATGAATTACATAAGCTTAGTTTTTTAGGGTTTAGGAGGAGTTGGGAATTATCCAGACAAACTTCAACTGAGAAGAAGGATTCTTTGGTTAAATGCTGACAGAAGATGAGTTTTTTGCTGTGCAGATTAATGTAAACTTGTCTGTATACTGGACTATACTAGTACGCATGGATGCAGTGTATGTCATTAATGAATGGGTTGTAAAATAGGGGGCCTAGATTTGAACCCTGTAGTACTCCTATGGGCAAAAAAGATGAGTAATCATTTTCATATTCAACAGCATGTTATCTCTTTTTTAGGTAGTTATCAAAGCAGGGAAGATTTGAATTTGAAAGGCCTAGTAGTGAAAGTTTGAGTGGGAGTTTCTGGTGGTCAACAGTGTTGAATGCTTTTGAGAGATCAAGGAACAGGAGGAAAAATAGGTCATCTGCCTTCTGTTAAGGGTAATTTATTAATAAAGCTTAATAGGGCAGCCCCAGTGGTGCAGCGGTTAGCGTTGCCACCTCACAGCAAGAGGTTCTCTGGTTCGATCCTCGGCTGGGGTGCCTTCTGTGCAGAGTCTGCATGTTCTCCCTGTGATCTCATGGGTTTCCTCTGGGTGCTCTGGTTTCCTCCCACATCCCAAAGACATGCTGTAGGTGGATTGGACACTCTAAATTGACCCTAGGTGTTCATGTGTGTGCCTTCTGTGGAAGGTTGGGTGCCAGGCTGTCAACTCAACACCGTAAAACTCCACTGCCAATCATAAGCAGACAGGTAATTGGCTGTGGTGACCCCTAACTAGGAAAAGCCATAAGAAGAAGAAGATATTAATAAAGCTTAATAATGGTGTACTTGCACTGTAATGGGGTCTGAGCCCATGCTGAGTAGGGGAGAGGAGTTTATTATGTAGGATGAGATTATGTAGTTGAGACCAAATACATTTTTCCAATATTTTTGATAAAGGAGGCAGACTTGCAATGGGCTTATAAGTGGAGATATCTTTGAAATGACTGCCTTTAGGAGGATAAATGATTTTTTTCCACAGGTGGGAGATATAGTTTTCTTTTGTCATCCATTTTCTTAGCATGGATATGAGATATGTAATTAGATCTTTTGCAAGCTTAACATATTCTGAAGGAAGATGGACATTATCTAGGGTGCTGAATTTTAGTGTTTGTAAGAGGTTCTTCATTGTGGGGGTAGAGACAAATGTGAGTGAGAAAGAGTTAACTTGAGATAGAGCTTGAGGTGAAGGTGCTGCATTACTGCTGGAGTTTTTGATTAGGGAGGCTACTGACTAAATAAAATAGGACTTGAACTGTGTAGCAGCACTTAGGTTTTGGTCTTGTTGGTGGGTGTAAGTTGGGTGTTTTCCTGTTTTCATGAAGTTATTAAGTATAGCACAGAAATGTTTAGGTTTGTTTTTTATCTTGAAGACTGGGTAAAAGAATATTTTCTTTTCTTATTAGATGCTTAAGTTGTTTTCTTTTTCTTATTCCGATTGTTGTAGATCGTGTGGTGTTTTGGATTGTAGGCATCTCTGGTTTTCATTAATTCTTTGGTGTCTTTGAACAGCTATGGGGCTTTTTTTTACTCTTTTAGTTCTGATATGTGTTACATTTTTAATAGAAAGATGGCAGTATATCCAATGTCAGCATCATCTAGAGGCAAAATCATTAGTATGGACCAATTGCACTGATGTAGGTTGGCAAGAAATGCTTTGCAGTGGAATTGTGATAAGTTCTGAGCCATACTATACTGGTGCTTGCATAATATTTGAGTTCATTGTCTTAATAAAAAGTTTGGGAGGTTGTCACTGTAGGAACCCGGTAACATGCCATATGATAAACATTTTTCAGATTGGGATGTGAGGATGCAATCTAAGATTTATTATTTTGAGGTGTGTTTATTATATTTAGTAGGTATATTAAGAAGTTGGGAAAAACATACAGTGGCATGGTATTAGTAGTGATGTTGTTATACATGGGGAGCCAATCAATATTTATATCGCACTTGTATTATGGCTTCATGATGAATAATAGAGGAGAATTGAGAAAATATGTCTACCAAGATGCATGTATTATTGTCTGGTGGTATAGAAATGACTATATTTTTATAGGAGTTGAGGTTAAGAGTTGTAACCAGTAGTTTAGCATTATGGAATTGGGGGTATAGAGGCCTGGTAAGGGGAGACTTCAAGTGAGTTTTTGTAAATTATTGTTGCATCCCATGCATTTTCAATGTTTCTATCTAGTCTATGTATCTTATAGCATGCTGGTATGATTTGATCATGTTTGATTTATTGTTTTAACCAGGTTTCAGTGTCTATCAGGATGTCAGCAGAATGGTAGTCAATCTAGATATAGACAATGGGTATCTTATTACAGACACATATCAGATGGGCAAGAAGTATTTTCAGTCCTATATGACTGAATGTTTGAGCTGGTATTGTCCTTAAAACTAAACAAGTGAGATCAATTTAAAAAAACTGTAGTCATCAAAATATTTTAATGGTTCTCAGCTGTAATTTTTCATTTGCTATTGGGTTAGTTGCACAAATATAATGAACCATGGGTAGTTTATGTTGTTGTTTTGAGGACGAACCAGGATCCACAAATGAAGTAAGTAGAACATGAATGCATAATGACGTATCTGGTCATCAATTTAGTCCATCATAGGTTATCTCATTGAAGGCCATAAGAAAGAGAGTGAGCCATCAGTTAGGCTTCAATGAGTACTTTTATAACCTATCTTGAGGTATAATGAACTTTTCAATTATTTTATTAGATGGACATGCACTGGTGGTATAGAAAGCAGAGAGATGGAGTGTTGCCCCATAAAGAAATGTTTCATTCAAAGTCAGTTTGATATATCCAGCTCAACTAAATGGGTTTGCATGAGGTAGTCTGTGGCAGAAAAATCTGCATCTTTCTGGCTTGATAAATCATTTGTGTAGAATGTCAGAATGGATGCAAGTGGAAAGCAGTCTGACAGTGAAACAAAGCAACTCAATCAAGGAGAGAAACAAAGAAGGATATGCGGTGGATACAGGGGAAAATAGGAAGGTTGGTACCTATAGTGATGACAGATATTCTGTAGCTCAGAGGCATCATTATTAGATCTCATGTCTGATATAGCTCACATTTTTAGCAGGTTTCATTAAATAATTTTCTTAGGAAACTTCACAACTCCTTCAAAGCACAGTTTGACAGTTCTGAAGAAGTCCAAAGTTGAATAGATGAAAGTTCTTGACCGTTTCTATGCAGTTGGCATCCTTTTATGTTTGGAATTTATAAAGTCTCCATTTTTATATGACACCTGGAGTCCGCATTTTTATTTACTTCAGTGAAAAACTAACAGTCTACAGTGCATTAAGGGATGGTGGTGCCTGTACACTATGAGCCTTTTTTCATTTTACAAGTTTTCTTTTTGGCTGCATGGTGTATGCTAGTTATAGTTTTACTAAGAAAATAACACTGAGTGAGTTTAGGGTAAGATTAAAAAGATCCAGTCAAAGTGCATTGAGTGAAAAATTAAAAAAACAACACGTACACAAACACAAGCCAATATATACATAAAATAAAGTGGAATTATGCAAATAATACATAAAAATAGACATATACAACTATGTACATATAAATTATACATGCATAAAATGCCATATTAAGGCTGAGAAAGGTTTCTTAAACGTGTATGAGGTTGTAAGTTACCTTACCATTGCTGTGGTAGCAGTCGCAGGTAGATTCTCTAAAGAGATGTTCTTTAAGTGCATCTCTGAATCTTTTAATAGGTTCCAGGTTTTTGATGTTAATAGTCAGTTGGTTCCAAGTAACAGATTACAATCTAGAGGGGGGTTTCTCACCTACAGCAGTTTTAAATAGAAGTAGTATCATTAAAACCTTTTAATATTGAAAATGGATGGGTTAGTAGGGAAAACAAACAGCAGTAATTATGAATCTGTGAGGCACCAATAAAATCCAAGAAGTAGCATTTTTCAGACAGATGCTTACCAGGCCAAGGAGGCATAATATGAACATAAAGGATATGTGATGTAGATGCAATATAAGAAGGTATTTTAACCACAGAGAGGAAACTGATTTACAGTAGGGGTGGTTGCAGTGAAAACAAGTGACTGAATTCACAGATGAATAGAACATACATTAGGGCATGTATTCCAGAGAACAGGAATTGTCATACAGTTTAAGTAGAATGAGCACTTTGGCCAGTTTGGTGTATAATTGTCAAGTGGGTAAGACTATCCTCACTTACATACAGATGCTATGTTTATGGATTTTAATGTACATTTCTATTTGTGCATTTTTCTTTAACTGCATTTTGGTCTGTCCTAATTAACTTCTAATTGTACCTCAACAAGGAGTTCTGCTCCGATAAAAGCTCTGCATACTTATTTGTCCAGAAGAATAGAACAAACCAGGGGGAAGAAAAGGTCAGGAAACTTTTTTTTCAGCTATGACTTATGCTAAAGTAAGACAAACAGTTATAGAGAAAGCAGACTTATAAAAGAGAAGCTTAAAAGAAGTCACATTTTTCTGATATTTGATCTGCAATTTTCTAAACTTGCCAGTAAAATTAATTTTTAAAAATTATCCTAGTTATTAACGATTAGAAATAAAAACGGTAAAACCAGAAGAACAGCTAGAGTGGGGCGAAGCCAGCAGCTGTGGAGGTCACAAGGTATTAGGGTGCGTGACTGGACGATCCTTTTTTTAATTTCAGTCATCATGTAAATGTGACAGTTAGATACTAGAGCTTGATGGCATATGGTATTAGGATCTAATGCTTTTCCCAGAGAAGGAAGGAGCACTAGATCAGAAAAGGGTTCTTTTTTGGCTTCTCAACCAGTATTAAATTTCCCTACATTAATGAGCAAAGGTTGTCATACTTGGGGTGCCAGTGGACACTAGGGACTGTTAAATTTTTACTCCAAGGGACATTAAAAGTTAATAAAGCAATATTGTCTTTTGGCACTGAGCACATTCCAAACAATACGAAGTACAAAACACTAATGTCTGGCATTACTGACTGACTATAATGGTCATAAGGAGGGACAGGTCATCTGGAGCAGTTGAGAGACATGGGGATATGCCTATGCATCTGTGTGCATGTGTGCGTGTGTGCGTGTGTGTGTGTGTGTGTGTGTGTGTGTGTGTGTGTGTGTGTGTGTGTGTGTGTGTGTGTGTGTGTGTGTGTGTGTGTGTTCATGTGGGCAGGAGAGTGAATAATGTGGGTGACTCAGGAGCAGTTAGCAGTGATTAGAACAGTGAAGCACTTCTTGGCAGGGGCGGCTCGTGCTATCAGACTGCCGGACTGCAGCCCTCCCACCTAGAAAAAGCAAAAGAAAAAAAGCTGTGAGATATCTAGGAATCTGTGTGGTCATGACCGCACAGAACAGAGGAGCTCCGGACTGCTTCAGCTACAGGCAGAACCAATGAGGACTTTGGGGTGAGCTGCTCTCGTGGGAATTTCACTGCTGCATGGGCTTTGTTCATGAGTATGTGGATTACTGCTGGACAAAGGCTTTGGGTAGGTGTTTGGTTGCTGGCTGGATTGTTGGCTTCGTTTGTGAAACAGGTAGGTGTGGATTATACTACTGAACACATTTTTACAGCAGGTAGGTGAAGGCTTCATGGCATGAATTATACTGCTGGACAAAGGAAGGGTGTGTGTGTATAATGCCCCAGTTGCTATATACTGGTGGCTAGAGAGAACAAATGGTGGTGGGTAGAGATACTCAGGCTTGAAGGCTTGAACCCTGTACCTTGGATGCAGGTGGCAAGGACCTGAATTCCCTATCCACCACCATTTCTAACAAAATTTGCAGATTTGTGCCTCATATTTGTTCTGTTCTGCATAAAATCTGTGGTTTCTGTATATACATTTTTCCTTGCAAAGTCTGTAGTGTAGTGGTGCACTGGTAGCATTGCTGCCTGACAGCTACAGGTTCTCTGGTTTGATTATTGGCTGCATTGCCTTCTGTGTGGAGTCTGCATGTCCTCCCATCTTACAAAGATGTGTCTGGAGTTTCTCCCTGCTCTGCTGAAAATTGTCTTTTATTCCAAGTCAGACTAGTTTCCTGGTTAAATGTTTGAAAATAACAGGCACTTGGATTTCAGACTTCATATTCTTCAGAAGGTACATGGTAACACAAAACTGTTTATTCTAGCAGTTGTCAAAGTTTATAACATGGATATTTGAAATTTGTCCCTATTTTTGGGACTGTATTCCCCCATTATTGGCTTCATCCAGGTATTTTGTGCTAAGGTTGAGAGTTATCTATGGTGAGAACTGAATTCATTGAATGTTTGGGGGCTGTATTCCCCCCCCATTACTGGCTTTGTCCACATGTTTTTTGCTAAGAGGTTGAGAGCTATGGTGAGAACTGAATTCACTGAATATGTTTGGGGGCTGTATTCCCCCATTATTGGCTTTGTTCAGGTGTTTTGTGCCAAGAGGTTGACAGCTATGGTGAGAACTGAATTCACTAAATGGTAGCCATTTAAGTTTGTCTTCCTCTCTTTCACAAAACAGCTGATTTGGCATAGTGGTATGCTTCTCTGACTGTATTGCCCAGGGTCCCCTGGGTTAAAGACTTGGCAGTGAAATGTATGGTGGTAACACAGCATTTTATTCTAGCAACTTTCCAACATTATACAAGCAATGTTTAAAATGTGTCCCTGGTTTTTGGGCTTTTGCCCCCCCCCAATACATTTCAGCTTTTTCCAGATTTCTTGTGCTGAAAAGTTCAGAGATACAACTGCATGTCAAGTAGATTTTACAAGGAGCTGAGAGCTGCAGGGGAACAAAACTTTAGTACTGCTTATTCTGCGTCTGATTGCATTGTTAATAACAGAACAGGTAGTGTACTGCTTTTGATGCAGAAGGCTGTGGGTTCTACTCCCACAGTAGATAGATGCATTGCTGATACTGTACTGTGTTGTAAAGTGGGTGGATGCTGCAGTCCTTTTTGGCAAAGATACCTAGAGTAGTTACTATGAACCTGTTATCAGTTTGCCATACAGTCCCTATTGCGATATTACTAGCTTATCATTTTTTTTAATGCATGCAACATAGGCAATTTATTCCTCAAGGGCAACAGGCATTTTATTTGTAGATGAATAAACAATGGCATATAAAGTTGATTGCTAGCAGCAACCTCTTCATTGTTACAGATTTCTTTAATGTGGAATTATTTAGATGACTTTTACTACTTCAGAAATTGTGCATATTTACTGATACTGGTGGACTGTAGAAGGTTGAGTAGACTTTTATGATGGAAATGTTCGGAATTGGGTAGTTTTGTCATTGGTGCATGCATTTTCTTTTTCTTTCATTGTTTACTGGAAAAATGTTCAAAACAATAAATTTAAAATGCCCTCTAACAACTGTACTGTATTGTACAAGGAATACAATCTAATACAATCGGGAAGGTGTATCAAAGAGCAAGTGTATGTTTCCTGTTCAAGGGGCCTATGATTTGAAAACAGCCCAAAAGGGGCCTATGATTTGAAAACAGCCCAAAGTTAATCTTTATCTGCCACTGGCAAAATGTATTTTCTTTGAATGTGGGTTTCAATGCTGTTTCAATGCATGTGAGTTTCAAGGGCGGAGAAGTTTTAATGCTAAGTCTGTTTTCATTTTGAGACTGCATTGCTTTGTTTAACAGACATCTATTGGGGTTTATGCTGTAAAAATGCAAAATAAAACTTTCAAATGAAATCCAAATCATCGCAGAAGTAAAGCAGTGTGCACATTAGTGTTTATGGTAAATGGGGCAAAATAACCAAGGAATGGGACATTGGAATGGTTGCAGGGGGGAGGCTCCAATCGACCATGATTTTGAGGGGGAAGGGCAGCAAACTCAGACAGCCTCGGTTAAATTATACCTCTCAGCTGTCCATATTTTTGTAGAACGAATAGATATTTGCTTCTTATTTTTGGTTTGTTCCTCATAAAATGTGTGGTTTTCTGGCAAATCATTTAGGAATGAAGTCACTAAATGACAGTCATTGAGTTTTACGTCATAACCTTCAGAAAAATGCATACTAAAGCAAGACCTGTTATTCTGTCAGCAGTCTTAAGTTTATACAAGAGCAATTTTTAGTAGTGTTTGTATGTTCCTCCAATATATTTGGCCTTGTCCAGATTACCTGCATTAACAGGTTGAGAGGTACGTGCAAATAAAATTGCTTTATAGAATTAGGCATATCCAAATCTCTCAACTGTCCCTGATTTTGGCTCAAAATGTTGCTCTTCCCCTAATAATCCCTCTGCAAAATGGCATTTTTGGAAGAAAACATGGAGGGTTTACTATTAATAAATAACTGTAATAATCAGTTATAGATTACTTTTATTTCAGAAATGCATGTAGATTCTTTTATTTTGTCAGCTGCAGCTGCTCAAGTTAGCAGTACTAATATTAAAAAGTGTCCCTTCTATGGCAGGTTCCCAGCTGAATTGTGTGGCTATTTTATATTTTTACATCACATTTTTGGTCCATTTTTCATAAAATTGTGTTTTTTGGCAAATTAGTGGCAAATCATTAAAGACTGAAGTTAGAAAATAATGAAAGACATTTGAGTTTCAGATTTTGTACCTTTCAGAAAATTCATACTAATGCAAGACCTACTATTCTATTATCTTTCTAAGTTTATAAGAGCAATATTTAAAAATTGTCCTTATTTTTGGGCCTTTGTCCCACTTCTATGTATGGCTTTGTCCAGATTTCTTGCTCTGAGGTTGAGAGGTATGACAAATGTGTCAGGGCCATCACAGTCATCCAGAGACATTTCAAACTGTGACAAACTTGTTGCACCCCACTCCCCCATGTAGTGACTCTGGATGTGTCCAAGCAAGGCAAGGAGCAGTTATGCAGTGTAAATGTGCAGACTATCCCCCCCCATCCAAGGTAAACACAAGTACTACAGTGGCTTTTCATCTGTCATTGATTTTGCAGAATGTTCAGGTTTCTGTCATATTTTTATACTGTTGATTTATGCTTATTATTATTCAGAAAGTGCCTTTTGCTCTGTGTTTAAGTAGCAGTGCTTTAATGACCATCAGGTAAGCTTGTCTGATATTGTAAGATGCAAGTAAGTTTTAATAAGCAGTACTGCCAACACTGAAAGCCTTTCTGTTGTTGCCATGCAGAGAATACTTACATAACTAGATAACATATAAGCCTTGGGTATTGAAATGCATATGGCAGTATTTGTAATAAAGGAGAGGATTACATTATGTTAAGCTCATTACAGGCTTTACCTACAAACTAAACAGAATGCCAGTCTATCATGTGTGGTCCATATCCTGTGCAGTAATCCTTTAAGCAATATATGTTGAGCTTGTTTCTTGTTTGCTTTTCATTTTTTACTTTGATCATGTTTTCCCCATGAAACAAGTAGATAGTTGTTGTCAGGCAACAGGTCTTTTTTGGATAAGAAACATTTTTATAAGTGGGGGTATCACAGAGATTGCTACTTTCAGCATGTTACTTGGTACTTTAATAAAGCTGAATATAAATTATAATTTGAAATGGAGTGCAAGGAGAAGTGATTTGAGTTAAGTGCTGCTTGTTTTTCTTATACTTGATTTTGACTGACATTCCAGTAATGTATTTAAAAAGTCATTTATTTTTTCATGCCTCACATCCTTTTTGTTTCCATCTAGATATTAGGTAAGCTGTCATGCAGCCAATGGATTAAAATATTTTTTTTCTTCTACACTTCATTTTGTCTTGATTGGTCTCTCATAATGATGGTTGGCACCCAAGGCAGCCTATTTAATTAAAGTTTGTGTGGTTTTGAGCATAGCTTCTCCCCTTTCTAGTTGGTCACACCCATTCCCATTGACCCCACCCATTCAGCTGTCTCCTGCAGCCCCACTTTGATTTGAAGTCACTAGCCGCCACTGCTTCTTGGAACTTATAATGGTCACTGATTAATTCAAAGACATGCAAATTGGCCAATAATAAGATGTTTGCTCATTGCAGCTACTGCATTTCTGAATCACTCTTATTCATGATTATGTTAAAAGGCATTTCTTGTCACAGAACTTATCAGTCATGGCTGAGGTCTTTATATATCTTGGCTAAAATATATTATGTTATGTTATAATCTACATACATATAAACAAGACTAAGCAGCTTGAATAGTTAGCAGGGAAATACATCAGGAATAATTTTCAGACATGCAAGTAAGACATTCCATATATGTAAAGTAAATTTAGAAATTATTTTGTCACTTTAGCAATAGTAAATTTAGGTTCAGGAAATATAAAGCCCCATTTTTGTGGAACCTCAAAGTTAATTAGGGGAAATACAAGCAATACTTTTGTAATGATGTAGTCCACTGCATTGGAAGATTATTCTATGAATTAAGGCTTCTAACAGTGATCTGTCAGTATTGGGGGATCTAGGTTATGAGTGTGGATGGCTGCGTGAATGCTGTCTCTGTGAACTAAACTGATTGACATGTTATTTTCAAAAAGTTGTCAGTTTTTCTTGTTGGGGCAAATTTCACATTTCACTCATAGTGGGCTTTCATCCTATACCTCCCTTAACACAACGTGGTCCGAAGGTGCTGCACCTTTGGCTGCAAAGAGTTCTGTCATAAATAATGACCTAAATGAATGAAGGTAGACTTTGTACATGTCCATCAAGAGCTCTTAATCAATGTACAGTCATCTTCCAGTAATGGATAGCCACTTGGCTGTAGCTAGAATAGCAGAGTGATGTTCTGCAAAGCCAAACATAGAAAAAACACTGCCCTTTTTTGTAAAAAAAATCTCAATCTGTAAGGCACTTAAATACAACAGAAAAGGAAAAAAGTAAATATAGAATTCTGCTGATATTTTTTACTATGTGCTTCTCGTGTTTACACCATTCTGGCTTTATGTAATCTTTCCTACTAAATTAATAGCCCGGAGATGATTGTTCAGTAAAATAATGACATGATAAGGTTTGGCTAAGCCAGGTCATTGGTGTCTGGAATTAAAATCCTGCAAAAATGTAGGCATTATTGCAGGCAAGTATTTCCAGTAGAGAGGTGCCTGGGAAGAGGAACAACAAAAAAGACAAGCAAACAAAAAGAAATGTCACTCTGCAGAAGACTATCAAGTTCTTTCTTACCATGATCTTCAAAGGATTCTTTTCTAGACTTTGGAAAACCTGATTTTGAATGTAGACTAGATGGAGAAAACAGGAAGCCTGTTGAGATCAGGTTGAAATCAACAGCATAAAGTGTATAGCCATTATGCCAGGCTGGTCTACCAGAACTTTTATGCATAAGAGAGAAAACAAAGTTCCATGTTAGATCCTAAGGGAACACTGAAGGAAACAAAAATTGGCAATGACAAAAATATATCATGGTAAAAAATAACACTTTAATTCTGAGTGCTCTCTCAGATAATTTATGAGCCAGGAAACTGGGCAGTCACCAATGTGTGACATCTTTAGAAATCTAATCATTAGAAAGTCACTCACAGTGTCAAATGGCCTCTTAAGATCTGTAAAGAGCTGCCCTTTTATTAGCCTTCTGCACTTGTTATTACAAGCTTCCATTAGTCAATATTAAGAGAGAAATAACAATATTTTGCTCTGAGCTCAAGCCATGTTGCAATGCAGCCAGTAAAAAGTATTAGCAAAAAAGTCAATAACTTTCATCACAGACATATTTTCCAGTACTTATTTTTCAGTAATACTCTGAGTGTGTGGAAATGTTGGCAGGCAAAGGAAAACAGCATGATTCTAGAAGTGATTGACAGCTTTTTTTTTTTTTTTTGAGAGCATAAGACACAGAGAGAGAGAGAGACCGAGAAAAGGAGATTAACAATAAAAAGTTCTTTTGTAATGAGTGTTGCAGCAATCTTTCCAGCACGCACAAGACAGCAGTAAACATCCCATGCACTTTGTCAGAAACTGTGGAGTAAAAGGGCTTACACAGGGTTATTGAAGCTATGCAGTTTTATTTATTTATTTATTTTATACTAATTCTGCTGACCACAATTTATCAAGGAGTAATGATTTAAAGGTGAAGGGATTTATGCAATAGACATAAAAGATTAGTGTGTGCGTATAGTGTGATTTATGTAACAACAACCTATCTGTAATACACAGATCCAGGGATTAATATACATTTACCACAGTATGGTCACATGATCACATTCACAGAAGCAACATGATATGTCCAATAATTATAGTACCGGCTTTCTCAAATGGAAGGGAATGTATACGGATAAAGTGACAGAGACAGCCAATATATTAGGGTGATGGAGGGAGCCAGTATATTAGGGCTGAGCAAAGTCTAGAGTCTCATAATATGTCAAGCCTTCTGGCATCAAACCAGGCATTTCAAGTGTAAGTTTTAAGAATGCACACCTGCCTAGTAAGGCCACCATTCTGAACTACAGTGACTGACTGATCTACAGTGAGTGAACCCTCTACCCCGCCCCCCAGCAGCACACTATTTGTGAACTTTGCACCAAAAAGTTGTTGTTGTTGTGTCTTTTGGCTTTTTCCTGGTTAGGTGTCGTCACAGCGGAACTCTGGTCTGCTAATGTTTGGCAGTAGATTTTTACGTGCCGTGTTGCCAGCCCTGACGCACAACCTTCAACGAAGGTACGCCCATTCACGCATGTCTTCACACAAAAGACGCTCTAGCTGAGAATCAAACAGGACAACGTCTTACTGTGAGGCGACAACACTACTGCAGCACCACCACCGCAGTTAACTTTGCACCAAAAAGTGCACTAGTTAAATCTCATCACTCATTCTTTCCCTTTGCAAGACCCAAAAGGTCACCTGTTACATAGTGAAAGCTTTCCCCTCTACACTAATCATGCTGGCTAGGTATGAAGTCCTGTGTAGACCTTAGTCTGACCTTATATGATTCACCCCATTTAGACTTGAAGAAAAATTATTACCACGTATATGCTGTCATCTGGCCTGTATGATTTCTAGTCAAAATTAAGCAAAACATGCAAATCATAACTGCACCATAACAAAAAGCCTTGGTGTTGCCTGCTATCCCAATACTTTAATGTTTTCCCTCAACCATTCACCATGCTAATTGAATAAACTGCTGTAAGCTTAACTCTATTAATTAAGTTAGCCAAACAACAATTCAGTGATATAATGTATGAACTTACAGAACATGAATTATGAAAGTTGGATCTGGATTTTCTTGTAATTGCATAAGTAAAGTTAGAGAACTGTTAATCTTGACAGACTCCAGTTTAGCACACAATGTAAGACACTGAAGTGTGTATCTAATTATGACTGTAATAAACTGCAGACTTTGAAAAAATCAAGTCAGTCAGACTTTCATTATGATATACTGGAGTACTTGTATACAAATGAGCATACACACGATGGTCATGAATTATCAATTTCACATACCTCCTAACATTAAGGTTTCATCAAATTGATTGGTTAGATGTGCTTGCATGACATGTTTTTGCCCAGTCTAATCAAGCCAGAGAAATCTTATAAAAGAAGTACTCTTCCCAAGGCAGCTGTGAGTCACACCATGTGATCCTCCATTTTATCAGACACGTCCTTCATATCAACAGCAGATTATTTATGGTGACACCATTTCACTGCATGATCTCAATAAACGTCATGGTTATATTAAATGTTCTACTCAGTTAAGTCTGAATCCAAGATACAAAAGATGGAGTTCTAACAGGGACCCAGCTGACCAATTTCTTTTAGTGCCTCCAATACAGGAGGATCCGAGTTGGAGGAGTGGAATGAAGAAGTGTGGTTGCTCTCCTCTTCCAAGAGGTGGGAAAAGATTGCCGAAGTTGGTGGCACACCCATGATGCTATTTTCCTAGTGGAGACTGGGGAAACCATCACTCATGCTTCATGGCAAGGAGGTGGAGTTGCTTATGAGTAAAAGCCTCTTGCAGAAGTGAGGAAATGCCCTTCATTGCAGCCTGTTGCTCTTCTCTTATTTAGTGTTTCACCAGGTTTAGGGCAGTGAAAATGAAAAAAATAAAAAATCAAACCATCCCTAATGTCTACCTTTATGATGAACACACTCAGTCAACTCTCATTCCCCTATAAGGGAATGATTGGTCAGGATGGGGCTGATTATTGACAGACAGTGGGGACAACAAAAAGACAAAATAAATTGTTGTTCACAAATGGGCTATTAAGCAATCACTTGGTAAATTCATTCTCCAGGCAAGTGCTGTGCATGTTGATATTGTTATATCACTAGAAGGTATTAGTGAAAATGCTGCTGTACGTCATCGCTATGAACCTCTGCTTTATCCAAAGCATGTAGCCTCACAAAAATTGCTGTCAGCAATTTCTTAAATAGGTATTATTAAAATATGTGTCTTCTTAACCTCTGATTATTAAGGAAGCTGTCATTTGTCGTACCCAACAGAAAAAAAATGAAAGGTACAGAAAGGTATGATTTAAAAGGCAGTATGAGACTGACATTGTATGTTCAGTGTGGAATAAATATAGATCCGGTATAAAATCCAATAAGTGTGGATCAGAGTAAGGAGATACAGGATTAAGTAATTATATTGTTAATAATTTCATCACAAGCTAGTTATTTACATTCAGAGCAAGAATGCAAGTGGATATTAACATATAGGTTCATAGTTTAATACTATACTATTGGTATCTGCAGACTCTTACAAGCCTAACCATTGTCCAGAGGTCAGACTCAAGCCCTGTACTTTGCATCTTTGAGGCAAATAACGTAACCATTATGCTTTAACAGCCTGACAAATGTTTGGAATAAAAATATCAAAGTATCTTAATGTTGGGCTTATTGCATTGCTGTACTGTTTGCTTTGCAAATATGTACATTTGATGAAAATTATTTAGAAACATCTGTCTACATACCTGCTAGTGAAATTATGAAATAAAACCCAGGAATTAGTCAATGTTTACATATAAGAAGCAAGATCCTGTAAGAGTAAATGGTCATGTAAACACATTAATACTGCAACAAATATTAAAAGCTGCAACTTAAGTGGAATTTTAGCATGATTCCAATTTTGAAAAGAACTTTTTTCTGACAAACTCGACAAACTCGTATCAATACTGAGAATATGGGCATATAAACTCATTCTACAGTGATAGCTGTGTCACCTGATTAAAAAGTATATAAATTAAAAAAAAGAGAGTGGCACTGACATTATGGATTGTGGCAATGTTAATCTTAACTGCACAGAAGAAAGGAGTCATTTCTTTGACTTTAATGAGCAGCAGTCTAGAGGATGTCACATAAATCTTTTTACTTTTAAAGCAGCTATTTCAGAAACAATTTACAGTGTAAGCAATCGGACGAAAGATCATAAAAGTGCATGCTATAGTATTTAAATATGTTCAACATCTAGTTTTATTAGCTAAAATATTCCCTTCAGTTGATTTTAAACCTTGTTGAAATGACATACATTTCATCATTTTTGGAGAGAGATCACTATCTGTGCATTAAATTGCAGCCAAACAATTCTCTTTGCAAATATGCTAGTGGTTCTCAGTCAGCAAAACACATTTACATTGAGAAATATATTAGCAGTATTCTGATAAATTACTGCACTGTACACGTTCAATGTTTTTATCAAGGCATTGCATTTTGATACAATTCCTTTGACAACAACTGTGTTTACTAGTGCAGCGTAAACCAAAATGGGAATACTAAATTATCGAGCATAAAACAGACCTGAACATTCTGTTTAATTTTTCCTCCTTAGTCCTCTTTATTTGGTAATCTTCATTTCCGACTAATCAAATCACTGCAGAATTTATGTGAATTTAATTAAGCTGAACACAAATTATGATCTGTGTTTGTAGTTATACACTGTCATTACTAAAAAAGCAGTGCAGAAACATTTGAAGCCAGAAGATTTGAATATTATGTGCCTTCAATGTTATCCAAAAACAAAATGGTTAAGCCCTAAACAAGTACAAAGATATCTCAAGCCCCATGAATTTGTTTTACTGGAATCTGATTGCTTGAAGAAAGTTCAGAAAAGCATTGATTTTTTTGTATAGTAAGTTTTCAAACTGAAAATCATTCTGCAAAGGAAATATAATAGCATCTGGAAATGTCAAGAACATTTTAACTTCAAACAGTGTTTTAATGAGCCTGTTTTTTCAGGTAAGTCAACAGGTGCTGTATTACAGAATTTCCCCTACCAGGATAAGTACTATTTATAAATATTATTTTATATTTGAAATGTGGCTGTCAGGTTAACTACTCAAAATCGTTAATGAGTATGCTGTATTTCTGTTTGCAGTCAGAATCACTGTTTATTATATTGCAGAGCTTTCTTTTGTATAATATATCTTGGACTGAATATGTTTATTCTAACAAATGCAAGAACCATGATTTGATAAACTTCTTCAGCTCCTCAAATGCTAATATTGTTCTGGTCTCACAGATTACCTAGCCATATTTTCCATAAGGTATTGTTAATGTTATTGAAAGGTTTATTTAAATATAACCACTGATAAAGGTTCTAATGCATCATGCATATATTTGCTGATGCCTTTTAAAAAAGTAATTCCTGGATAACCTTCCTTTCATAACAGTAGTACAGGTCAGTAGTATATGTAAATATGGTTGGCTTTTTCTTTCTCAGAATTCATCTGCTCAAAGATCATTTGCTCACAGGTGAACACTCATCTGTGTATTCAAATGTTAGAAACTTGATTACAGAAGTTCTCCTTATAGATGTACTGTCACAATGTTTGTACAACTTTGGAAGTAGCACATTTAGAGACAGACAGTGTGGGGGCAGATTCCCCATGTCAGAGGGCACAGAGGCTTTCTCCCCTTCAGAAAACATGTTTAAACTCAATACCAGTCATGAGTATTCCTTGATTCAAGCAACAGACCCTGAACTAGTGGTACACAAACAGTGTGTGTTTGAACTAATATAGTAGATCCTATAAATATGCACATAAAATGCTGGTATTTTAGCACAAGGCTTTCTGTTTAACACTACTTTAATGAGATGTGTGGTAAGGCTTTTAAGAAAGGTTTATAAGAGTTTATTGCCTTGTGCCATACATATAATTTGAAAAGGAAAAAAAATACAAACCACCTGTTCTCCAATGCAACTTTTACATGGATGAATGCAAAAGAAAAGGGACTGTGAACACCTCTTGAGGTGCTTTATCAGTCTGTCAAAATTCATGGTGCACCACCACTCTGCTGTTACAAAAAAATATCCATAAGAGAAAAAGATGCTTATCCAATGGAAACACATTAACTTATAGATGTGAAATAGTCTGCACTTCCAGATGTTAATCAAGAGATTACTGAGAGACTACTGTCTAAAAGAAAACTGGATGGGAAAATGACATTTAAATATTGCTATAACAGAGGTACTGTCATAATCTTGAAATGATTAGTAAAACCGAAAAAAAAACAAAAACCACTGAACAGTAATGCGAAGCGGATCCAAGAGCACTCAAGAACCAGTTTAAATAAACGTATTTTATTAGTAACGTTTTCGCTTCTGTGCGATATGTATATATATATATATATATATATATATAAATATATAGATAGAGAGAGAGAGAGAGTTAGTGAGAGAGAGAGAGAGAGAGAGAGAGAGAGAGCAGTCCTTCTTAGCTCATCTCTTCTAACTCCTTCCTTCAGACTCAACAAACCCCGTGCAAGAATAAGACTATTCTTGCATGGAGTGGTTCGTGTCCATTTAGAACAGCAGCCCACCTTGAATATTCATGAAGGTGCACTGCTGTACTTCCTATACAGACACGAACCTTGAACGAGTGAATGGGGCATCTTCAAGTAGTGCGGACACTAAACATGCCCCTGCACTCAGAAAGTGCTGTGAGACACTTTCTAAGCTGAACTGGCATAATATTAGAGCTTTGCTCTAATATTATGCCAGTATTTCAGTGTCCACGAACACTGAAATAAAAATCGGCAACAAGAAAGCAATACAGAGGGTGTGTGACATGTTCTGTGACACACACCTGCATTAAAGTGCTGTATGGCACTTTTGCAATACAACCATAACAGGGGATAAATCCCCCAAAGTAAAAAAGCACAAATATAGCTCCACAAACATATATAGTTGATAGAGAACAAGTCATGCATTTGCATGAATTACGGAAGGGTAGATGTCTGAAAGCAAATGTATGCCAATATTCCCTTACAGCTTTGCATGTTAACAAAGACCCAAATGATGGGGGAATAAGTACTACATTAGAGATCCACCTAAAAAATTGCCCTCACACACTTAGAAAGTTGATAGATAACAGGATATGTATTAACAGGAGTCCCTGAAGGATAGAAGTCTGAGAGCCAAATGCATGCCAGTATTTCACGATTGCAATCCCAAGTAGTTGTCAGAACACCACACTACACACCCATATAACATAGTAATGTAATAATAATATATACTTTTTTTACTAGCCTAAGGAATGTTTCAGTGTAGCTAAGTGGGTGTGCACATTATGGCCGTCTGCCTAGCATGGCTTAAACATCCCATAGGAGCTAAATGCAAATAGGCAAAATTTCCAAACTGAGATAGTTTAGTTGCTAGATGTGTGGCTTTACATTCAGCCATTTGCAGTTCGAATACCAAGACAGGCAACTTGTTTTCCTATGTGAAAGAAGTGTTAAAATTATTTTAGTAAACTTAAATTATGTAGCAACTTTTTTTGTCAACCAGAGTAGTGTAGCAGTTCCAAAAGTGAGATGTCAGTGTAGAAAAGATGTGAAAACCCCATATAAACACAAGTGCCCCATACAGTATAGTCACACAAGAATATAATTTAATAAAAGCACATAGGGGATGTCATGGAAGGTAAATGTAAAATTATAATGTGCATAGAAATATTATTTTATAATATAAACGTATAAGTATAATATGCTTAAATGTTCCATAATCACTCTGTATCCATCAGACCATGTTCTGCCCAGCAACAAAGTAGTCAACCCTGCCAAGTCTTGAACCTGGGATGCTGTCCTCTACAATCACAGCAAAAATACACCTCTGCCATCTGAGTTGTGAGAATCAACACTGCTTTAACAAACACATCATGCATTCTGGTCGTTTAACAATGAAAAAAAAAAAAAACAGCAGTCCCAAGTGTCAAGCCCATGATACTGAACACTACAGTTAAAAGAATGTACCACTGCACCATCTCAGCTATAGCAATTCATACATATTATGCAACAGAGGCATACAACATTAGGGAGAAAGCTTTGTGAATTGTGTTTTGTGTGTATATATATATATATATATATATATATATATATATATATATATATATATATATATATATATATATGGGTCTACCTGACATCGGCCAGCTAAAACACCGACAACGAAATCACCGACACCACAAAACCGAACGTTCAGAAACAAGAAATGTCACATATCCGACAAACCACAATCCCGACACTCAACAAACAAAACAAATCCCCTGTCCAAAAAGCACACACACAACACAAGCACACCAAAAACCTTACAAACCTACACTGAACCTTAAATACACAACTATCTATGCACTAACCTGAACCCAAACCCTAACCCTAAGGTCCGTCACTATCGCACACTCACCTAACCCCCACCCTAACTCTAACTCACTTAACCCGCCCCATCCCTAAAGTCTGTCACTGTCTCCTTTTACTCACCTGACCCACGCCCTAACCCTAACTCACTTAACCCCCCCAACCCTACAGACCGTCGCTATCGCTCACTTACCTTACCCGCACCCTAATCCTGACATCCGTCACTATCGCATACTTACCCACTAGCACTCGTTTGACATGTCGGTGTTCTCAGCGTCGGGATTCTCATCTGTCGGTCATCTTCGTTGTCGATCTTCTGGTGTCATTCTTCTCGTCATCGGCGTTTCAAGCTTTCGGAGTTATCAGGTAGACCTATACATATATATATATATATATATATATATATATATATATATATATACATATATATATATATATATATATATATATATATATGTTGGATGAAACATATATATGAAAACTAGAGTCATAAAATAGATATACATATGTAAAAATATAAAGGAAGGGAAAAATATATATATGTATGTAACATGTAGTGCAGTTATACCTCAGAACAATCTCTTTCTCAACCTGTTAGTGCAAGAAACATGTACAAAGGCTGTAAAATGGCGAGTGATGGGCCACATATAGTGTCATATTTCAAATATTGCTGTTACAAATGAAGACATTTGCTACAGCAATAGGGTCTATTCGACAGACAATTACTGAAGATTATGAGGATGGAAACTGAAATGTTATGTCATTATTTACCGACATAAATCCTTGAATCATCACCCTGATTTACCAGACAAATACAAATAAATTGTGGAACTGAACAAAAGTATGGGCCAAACATCCTGACATTCTGGCAGTGGAGAGGTATGCTCAGAACCCCTTAGTGCAATGAATCAAAACCAAGCCTGAGAAATTGAGGGACAAGGCCTGAAAATAGGGACATATCCAAAATACATGAGTAGATAAGCTGAGAAAGTTGATGTAGTAACATTGTATGTCCTAACATATCCACTGAAATATCCCAATTCCCAGGACTCAATTGCTTCTCATTAATTGGTGACCTTAATCCCCCACATCATCCCACTGATGTGTCAGGAATACAACAGCTATGGAGACCAGAACAAAAATATTGGTCAGACCACTGGACATCCTACAAATATGTGGACATAACACAACATTAAGGAAACTACACTGAGCTTCCAAGCAATGTCCAAACTATAATCAGACTGACATAACACTACCAAAGTCCAGCTCTGGGGCTGTACACATGCATTAGTAAATATAACAGGCACTGCAGGGATGTAGCACTAGTGTACAACAGCCACTGTTGTGAAGTGCATACCCACAGTCACAGCGACATATCAGTAAGCAAACTGATCACTGCAATATAATGACTGTGTGAGCAACAAAATCCCATTTGCCACTCACACATTAAGCCTACATATACTGCCCCAAGTCACAGTGTAGTGGGAATCTTGAGGTATTATGAGACATGTCACGATTTGCATGTACAAACATATACAGGTGATAAGGAACAAGAAACTGGAGCAGCATGCACAGTCAGATAGAAAGGGCCAATGACACTCATGTGTGCCCCCTCCTACACAGCCCAAATAACATGCACACACTACACTGTTACACAATCCTGACAGTCTTTTAACAATGGGCAGTCATACACAGACCTCTCAAATGTACAGTTTCCCACAGAATGTATAGGCACAGGACTCATATCTATGGCCGCTTCCTTGTTACATGTCTGGGGGTCTATGATATCACTGGGATGGTAGCAGGAATGAATGCAATAAATAATGATACTGCATACCTCTTAACCTCTTAGTGCATGACACCTGGACAGAGCCTGACATAATTGGGGGACAGAGGCCTAAACACAGGGCTATATTAGACATATTGCTGTTATAAATGTAGACAGTTGCTGGTGTTACCGGCTTTGTTGTAACATATCTTTTCTGAGGGATATAAAGTCAGTGACTTCAATGGATGTTAGCATCTACTGACTGCATTCCCCAGAGTATCCTACTGATTAGCCATGGACAGCAACTGTCTGAGGAACAGACCAAACATATGAGCCATGCATCTGGACAGTGTCTAGACCTCTGGACAGTGTAGAGGTATGACCACAGTGATGTAACAGAATGTAAATCCCCTGACAGCTGCCAAACATGTCACCTAGTAACTTATGAAGTGCAGTAGGACCAACATGACACTCCCCCACATCACCTGTGGGCAATTATCCATGTATAGTCAAATATAGCATGCAATACAGGGATGGAACTGTAGTGAAAAGCAGAAAGTGGTGCAAAAATGTCCACCCAAAAACATTTGCACTACAGTAACAGCATCATACCAGTATCCAAAATGAACTCTAGAGTAGTCCTACTGTCTGAACAAACATATCCTGATTGCCAGTCACACACTAAACCAACATATACTGGTCCAATTCACAGTGTACTGGGAATCCTGAGGTGTTACAGGACATTTCACAGTCAATCCCTACATGCATACAGACCTGCTAGACCATCAGCAGTTGTAGCAGCATGCAGAGTCAGATAGGTAAAGGATGTATGGCACTCACATCTACTACTCTCCCTACCCAGCCCAACAAACATCTAAGCACAACACTGCTACACAATCTTGGCAGTCTGTTCACAATGGCCAGACATACATAACTGTCATATGTGCAGATTTCCACAGAATTACAAGGGTCTGGAACCATAATCCTGGCCACTGCTGCATACCATGGCGAGGCGACTGTCAGGTCATTGGCATGATAACTGGAGTGCAGTTGGTAATTAATGATATACCATACCTATGCACCTCATAGTGCAGGACATCTGAACAACACATAACATACTTGTGGGACAGGGATGGAAAGATGGACATATCACATAATGGTGTTACAAACTCAAACAGTAGCTAGTGTTACATGTGCTGTTGTAACTTAACATCCCTGAAGGATATGATGTCTGGAAAACCAATGTATGTCAACAGTTTCTGACTACAATCATTACATTATCCTACCAACCCCACAAAAGCAGACATTGTTCGAGGAACAGACCAAGCATAATAGGCAAACTTCTGGGCAGTCTGTGGACAACATGCCAGTTGAGAGGTATGTCAGAGGCATATCACTGTCAGATATCAAGTCAACCAGTAAATGCATGTCCAGATGAACCCTGTCAATCTAGCAACCCTCCATGTGTATAACAGCACCAATGACATATAATCTGTACCCAATGTTGTTCCCCATGCTGTTGGCCTGTCTCCACATGTCTTGTCCTGTGAGGTATTTTCCACCTACTGTCTGTGAAGCTGTAGCCCCACACCTCTGTAATGTCCCTTTGTACAGGCAAGGAAAAGGGTCAAGGCCCACATAAAGGGCATCCCATATGTTGGAACTAGCAGCAGTGTCCAAGCCCACACCACAATACTATGTATTACCTACATAGCTTTATGGCCTCAGTAATACATTACAGGATAACATCAACCCCCTCAAGGTAGGCTGAATGCCTGTGGTGGACAACAGAAGTTACAGTTCTAACACTAGTTTTATAGATAAATGTTACTGTCTAAGCATATGCCGCTGTACAGGGCACTGCCAAACACTGTTACATGATGGGCAGCTTGACACAAATGTGTCTAATTTTGGAAACTCTGAATTAGTTTTATTTAAAGCATTATTTCATTGACTATTTTGGGCTGTATTCCAATATCAGTTATTTTGTAGGATAGCATACTGTACCACCCCAGTCTGTAACTAGACTCTAATCCAATCACAAGAAAGAGGCTGAAGAATTATTGATCATTTCTCCCATTTCCAAAATGGGAATCAGCTTCTGTACTCAACAAGACTTTTAACATTTTCATTGGCATTGAATGCTAGTATTGCAAACAGCTTTCACCATCTTACAATACTACTCTGAACTCAATATATTCCTCTTAATACCCCTTGATTGGTCATCCTGGCATCCTTGAGACAATCCATGTGTGTGTGTGTGTGTGTGTGTGTGTGTGTGTGTGTGTGTGTGTGTGTGTATATATATATATATATATATATATATATATATATATATATATATATATATATATATATATATATATATATATATATATATATAAATATATAGATAGAGAGAGAGAGAGAGTTAGTGAGAGAGAGAGAGAGAGAGAGAGAGAGAGAGCAGTCCTTCTTAGCTCATCTCTTCTAACTCCTTCCTTCAGACTCAACAAACCCCGTGCAAGAATAAGACTATTCTTGCATGGAGTGGTTCGTGTCCATTTAGAACAGCAGCCCACCTTGAATATTCATGAAGGTGCACTGCTGTACTTCCTATACAGACACAAACCTTGAACGAGTGAATGGGGCATGTTCAACTAGTGCACGGACACTAAACATGCCTCCTGCACTCAGAAAGTGCTGTGAGACACTTTCTAAGCTGAACTGGCATAATATTAGAGCTTTGCTCTAATATTATGCCAGTATTTCAGTGTCCACGAACACTGAAATAAAAATCGGCAACAAGAAAGCAATACAGAGGGTGTGTGACAGGTTCTGTGACACACACCCTGCATTGCTAAAGTGCTGTATGGCACTTTTGCAATACAACCATAACAGGGGATAAATCCCCCAAAGTAAAAAAGCACAAATATAGCTCCACAAACATAGATAGTTGATAGAGAACAAGTCATGCATTTGCATGAATTATGTAAGGGTAGAAGTCTGAAAGCAAATGTATGCCAATATTCCCTTACAGCAGTGCATGTTAACAAAGACACAAATGATGGGGGGAATAAATACTACATTAGAGATACACCTAAAAAATTGCCCTCACACACTTAGAAAGTTGATAGATAACAGGATATGTATTAACAGGTGTCCCTGAAGGATAGAAGTCTGAGAGCCAAATGCATGCCAGTATTTCATGATTGCAATCCCAAGTAGTTGTCAGAACACCACACTACACACCCATATAACATAGTAATGTAATAATAATATATACTTTTTTTTACTAGCCTAAGGAATGTTTCAGTGTAGCTAAGTGGGTGTGCACATTATGGCCGTCTGCCTAGCATGGCTTAAACATCCCATAGGAGCTAAATCCAAATAGGCAAAATTTCCAAACTGAGATAGTTTAGTTGTTAGATGTGTGGCTTTACATTCAGCCATTTGCAGTTCGAATACCAAGACAGGCAACTTGTTTTCCTATGTGAAAGAAGTGTTAAAATTATTTTAGTAAACTTAATTATGTAGCAACTTTTTTTTGTCAACCAGAGTAGTGTAGCAGTTCCAAAAGTGAGATGTCAGTGTAGAAAAGATGTGAAACCCCCATATAAACAGAAGTGCCCCATACAGTATAGTCACACAAGAATATAATTTAATAAAAGCACATAGGGGATGTCATGGAAGGTAAATGTAAAATTATAATGTGTATAGAAATATTATTTTATAATATAAACATATAAGTATAATATGCTTAAATGTTCCATAATCACTCTGTATCCATCAGACCATGTTCTGCCCAGCAACAAAGTAGTCAACCCTGCCAAGTCTTGAACCTGGGATGCTGTCCTCTACAATCACAGCAAAAATATACCTCTGCCATCTGAGTTGTGAGAATCAACACTGCTTTAACAAACACATCATGCATTCTGGTCGTTTAACAATGAAAAAAAAAAAAACAGCAGTCCCAAGTGTCAAGCCCATGATACTGAACACTACAGTTAAAAGAATGTACCACTGCACCATCTCAGCTATAGCAATTCATACATATTATGCAACAATGGCATACAACATTAGGGAGAAAGCTTTGTGAAATGTGTTGTATACATATATATATATATATATATATATATATATATATATATATATATATATATATATATATATATATGGGTCTACCTGACATCGGCCAGCTAAAACACAGACAACGAAATCACCGACACCACAAAACCGAACGTTCAGAAACAAGAAATGTCACATACCCAACAAACCACTATCCCGACACTCAACAAACAAAACAAATCCCCTGTCCAAAAAGCACACACACAACACAAGCACACCAAAACCTTGCAAACCTACACTGAACCTTAAATACACAACTATCTATGCACTAACCTGAACCCAAGCCCTAACCCTAAGGTCCGTCACTATCGCACACTCACCTAACCCCCACCCTAACTCTAACTCACTTAACCCGCCCCATCCCTAAAGTCTGTCACTATCGCACACTCACCTGACCCACGCCCTAACCCTAACTCACTTAACCCCCCCAACCCTACAGACCGTCGCTATCGCACGCTTACCTTACCCGCACCCTAAACCTGACATCCGTCACTATCGCATAATTACCCACTAGCACTCGTTTGACATGTCGGTGTTCTCAGCGTCGGGATTCTCAACTGTCGGTCATCTTCGTTGTCGATCTTCTGGTGTCATTCTTCTCGTCATCGGCGTTTCAAGCTTTCGGAGTTATCAGGTAGACCTATATATATATATATATATATATATATATATATATATATATATATATATATATATATATATATATATATATATGTTGGATGAAACATATATATGAAAAGTAGAGTCATAAAATAGATATACATATGTAAAAATATAAAGGAAGGGAAAAAATATATATATGTATGTAACATGCAGTGCAGTTATACCTCAGAACAATCTCTTTCTCAACCTGTTAGTGCAAGAAACATGCACAAAGGCTGTAAAATGGCGAGTGATGGGCCACATATAGTGTCATATTTCAAATATTGCTGTTACAAATTAAGACATTTGCTACAGCAATAGGGTGCATTTTGGCAGACAATTACTGAAGATTATGAGGATGGAAACTGAAATGTTATGTCATTATTTACCGACATAAATCCTTGAATCATCACCCTGATTTACCAGACAAATACAAATAAATTGTGGAACTGAACAAAAGTATGGGCCAAACATCCTGACATTCTGGCAGTGGAGAGGTATGCTCAGAACCCCTTAGTGCAATGAATCAAAACCAAGCCTGAGAAATTGAGGGGACAAAGGCCTGAAAATAGGGACATATCCAAAATACATGAGTAGATAAGCTGAGAAAGTTGATGTAGTAACATTGTATGTCCTAACATATATCGACTGAAATATCCCAATTCCAGGACTCAATTGCTTCTCATTAATTAGTGACCTTAATCCCCACATCATCCCACTGATGTGTCAGGAATACACAACAGCTATGGAGACCAGAACAAAAATATTGGTCAGACCACTGGACATCCTACAAATATGTGGACATAACACAACATTAAGGAAACTACACTGAGCTTCCAAGCAATGTCCAAACTATAATCAGACTGACATAACACTACCAAAGTCCAGCTCTGGGGCTGTACACATGCATTAGTAAATATAACAGGCACTGCAGGGATGTAGCACTAGTGTACAACAGCCACTGTTGTGAAAGTGCATACCCCACAGTCACAGCGACATACCAGTAAGCAAACTGATCACTGCAATATAATGACTGTGTGAGCAACAAAATCCCATTTGCCACTCACACATTAACCCTACATATACTGCCCCAAGTCACAGTGTAGTGGGAATCTTGAGGTGTTATGAGACATGTCACGATTTGCATGTACAAACATATACAGGTGATAAGGAACAAGAAACTGGAGCAGCATGCACAGTCAGATAGAAAGGGCCAATGACACTCATGTGTACCCCCTCCCTACACAGCCCAAATAACATGCACACACTACACTGTTACACAATCCTGACAGTCTTTTAACAATGGGCAGTCATACACAGACCTCTCAAATGTACAGTTTCCCACAGAATGTATAGGCACAGGACTCATATCTATGGCCGCTTCCTTGTTACATGTCTGGGGGTCTATGATATCACTGGGATGGTAGCAGGAATGAATGCAATAAATAATGATACTACATACCTCTTAACCTCTTAGAGCATGACACCTGGACAGAGCCTGACATAATTGGGGGACAGAGGCCTAAACACAGGGCTATATTAGACATATTGCTGTTATAAATGTAGACAGTTGCTGGTGTTACCGGCTTTGTTGTAACATATCTTTTCTGAGGGATATAAAGTCAGTGACTTCAATGGATGTTAGCATCTACTGACTGCATTCCCCAGAGTATCCTACTGATTAGCCATGGACAGCAACTGTCTGAGGAACAGACCAAACATATGAGCCATGCATCTGGACAGTGTCTAGACCTCTGGACAGTGTAGAGGTATGACCACAGTGATGTAACAGAATGTAAATCCCCTGACAGCTGCCAAACATGTCACCTAGTAACTTATGAAGTGCAGTAGGACCAACATGACACTCCCCCACATCACCTCTGGGCAATTATCCATGTATAGTCAAATATAGCATGCAATACAGGGATGGAACTGTAGTGAAAAGCAGAAAGTGGTGCAAAAATGTCCACCCAAAAACATTTGCACTACAGTAACAGCATCATACCAGTATCCAAAATGAACTCTAGAGTAGACCTACTGTCTGAACAAACATATCCTGATTGCCAGTCACACACTAAACCAACATATACTGGTCCAATTCACAGTGTACTGGGAATCCTGAGGTGTTACAGGACATTTTACAGTCAATCCCTACATGCATACAGACCTGCTAGACCATCAGCAGTTGTAGCAGCATGCAGAGTCAGATAGGTAAAGGATGTATGGCACTCACATCTACTACTCTCCCTACCCAGCCCAACAAACATCTAAACACAACACTGCTACACAATTTTGGCAGTCTGTTCACAATGGCCAGACATACATAACTGTCATATGTGCAGATTTCCACAGAATTACAAGGGTCTGGAACCATAATCCTGGCCACTGCTGCATACCATGGCGAGGAGTCTGCCAGGTCATTGGCATGATAACTGGAGTGCAGTTGGTAATTAATGATATACCATACCTATGCACCTCATAGTGCAGGACATCTGAACAACACATAACATACTTGTGGGACAGGGGGATGGAAAGATGGACATATCACACATAATGGTGTTACAAACTCAAACAGTAGCTAGTGTTACATGTGCTGTTGTAACTTAACATCCCTGAAGGATATGATGTCTGGAAAACCAATGTATGTCAGCAGTTTCTGACTACAATCATCACATTATCCTACCAACCCCACAAAAGCAGACATTGTTCGAGGAACAGACCAAGCATAATAGGCAAACTGCTGGGCAGTCTGTGGACAACATGCCAGTTGAGAGGTATGTCAGAGGCATATCACTGTCAGATATCAAGTCAACCAGTAAATGCATGTCCAGATGAACCCTGTCAATCTAGCAACCCTCCATGTGTATAACAGCACCAATGACATATAATCTGTACCCAATGTTGTTCCCCATGCTGTTGGCCTGTCTCCACATGTCTTGTCCTGTGAGGTATTTCCACCTACTGTCTGTGAAGCTGTAGCCCCCACACCTCTGTAATGTCCCTTTGAACAGGCAAGGAAAAGGGTCAAGGCCCACATAAAGGGCATCCCATATGTTGGAACTAGCAGCAGTGTCCAAGCCCACACCACAATACTATGTATTACCTACATAGCTTTATGGCCTCAGTAATACATTACAGGATAACATCAACCCCCTCAAGGTAGGCTGAATGCCTGTGGTGGACAACAGCAATACACAACTGCCATCATAGGTGGAAATAATCACAGGATGGGCCATGAAAGAACAGGTGCCTCACTGGCAGCCATGTCATCTTGTTCTGCACAAACAAATAAGGTCACAGGTGATGTACACTAAGGCTGTCTTTGAGTGCAAACTGGAGACATCCACCAAGGCCAATCACTAGGCCTTCCAGATATGTGTCTGCAATTCCAGAGGCAACACACACATCTGCTCTGTAGTGGTGGTGAATAACACCCCATACACATATGCCATGGATATAGGCAACCAGATTTAGACAGGCAAAGTGTAAACATAACCCCCTGTCCCCCCATAGGTACAGATGTGCATGTACAGCACCTGCTCCCCTCCCCTCATTATCAGGAAGCAGGTGTGTAATGCCCTCTCAAAGGCAAAACATAGGGGTCTTCATAGGCCTGATACCATTCCTGGCTGCATCCAACATGAGCTCAGGCATGGGATCTCAGATCCATTCTGCAGTGTAGTCAACCACAGCCTGAGTCTGTCCTCTGTGTAGATGTCATCCCATCTACACAGAGGACAGACAGAAAGTTGATATAAACAGGTTATGCATTAGCATTAATGTTCAGAAGGATATAAGTCTGAAACTGAAATGTATGCCATTATGTCATGACAGCAGTCCTCAATGACATGTCCGAAAACCTCAATACTCTCCATTTAATATAGTAATATAATATTAATATCCAATAGGTGATAAATAAAAATATACAGCTCAAATCCTCAAACCAAGATAGTATAGTGGTTAGAGTCCCAACTTTGCATGCAGGCATACATGGTTCGAGTAATACAGCAGCCAATCCAAATATACATGGGAAAGCAGTGTTAAAAGTGCTATGTTCATATTAAAATATGTGGTAAGTTATTTATGTCACACTGGGTAGTGTAGTTGGTGTAAAATGGATGTATGAGTGCATATAACACATGAAAACACCCATGTATACACGTGTCCCATACAGTATAGTTACACCCCTTGCTACTGTAATGAAAGCGCATATAGCCATGTCATGTAATGGAAATCATATACACTTGCTAAATGAAGTCATTAGTGTGGTATATTATGAGAATGAACTATGAGAAATGGTTAGCAATGCTCAGCTATGCTTAGCAGGTTTAACAACACATTTCTGTTGTCTTCACCCTTCTCTCTGGGGTTTGAGTGTCCAAATTCGCATCCAAATTCTGTACAAATGCACAGCTGTTGCTATATAAGAAATAGACAGCTATGGACCTTCCATACACCCATGCTACATGTCCATAGCCATCTTTCAAATTGTTCTTCCCTCTGCGTGCCCCTTTTCCACCACTGTTATGCTCATAACATGTAGTGGAGTCATACCTCAGAGCCATACGTACCAACCGTTTACTGCAAGAAATCTGGTCCAAGGCTGTCCAAATGGGGGGACAATGGGACAAAACTAGGGACATATTTCAAATATCACTCTTAGAAATGTAGAATGTTGCCAGAGTGACAGGATTTGTTTCAGCATACATATTCTGAAGGATGTGAGTTCTGAAACTGAAATGTATGTCATCATTTACTGTTAGAAATCCTCATTTCATCGCAGTGATTTGCCAGGGATATGAAAATAATGCATTTGTGAAACAGACCAGAAATATGAGCAATAAACCTGGACATACTGCAACAATCCAGAGAGTCCCAAGGTAGGCTCAGAACCCCTTAGTGCAACAAACCTAGGCCAGGCCTGACAGAGTTGGGGGAGAAAGCCATGGAAATAAAGACATATCTTAAATACTGGAGTAGATAAGCTGACACAGTTACTGTAGAAACAGCCTCATATCTGTCCTAACATATATTGACTGAAATAACACAAGTCTAGCACTCATTTACTTCCCACTAGTTAATGACTGAAATCCTCTCATCAGCCCACTGATGTGTCAGAAAAAAACAACACTTATGGGGGTCAGGTAACACTACATCCTACAAATATCTGGACATAACATCACATTAGGGAAACTGCACTCAGCTGCTAAGTATGTCACCAAGCACTGTCCAAACTACAGTCAGACTGACACAACACTAACCAAAATCTGCTAGAGGGAACTGCACATGTATTGGCAAATATATCAGACACTACAGGGATGTCACAGCACTCAAAAAAGACACCAGTGTGAAAGTGCATACCCACAACCAATTCAACCAGTCACAATGACATACCAGTAAGCCAAAGGAACAGTACAGTATAAGAACTGTGTGAAGAAAAACATATCAACATGTTTGCCACTCACACACTACCTCCACATATACTGGCTCAATTCACAGTATACTATGATGCCTGACTGTGGTACGGGACATGTCTCAGTCTGCCCCTACAAACATATACACCCAACAGACAGCCAGAATCAGGAGCAGCATGCACAGGCAGACAGAAAAGGAGCCATAACCCATACATCCACACCCCTCCCTACACAGGCCAAATAGCATTGACACAATACACTGCTACACAATCCTGACAGTCTGTTAACAATTGCCAGAAATACACAGACCTCTCAACTGCACAGAGTCACACAGAATGTCCAGGCTTTCCCCTCATATATAAGGCCTCTTCCACATAACATGTCTGTCAGTCTGATACATCACTGGGATACTGTCATGAATGTAGGCACTAAATAATTATATACCATACCTATCAACCTCTTACTGCATGACATCTGGACAAAGCATGTCATAATTGTGGGACAAAGTCCTAAAAACAAGGCCATATTTGAAATATTGCTGTTATAAACTGAGAATGTTGCTGTTGTGACAGGGTTAGTTGTAACATATCTTTTCTCAGGGATATGAGGTCAGAAACATAAACTGATGTTAGCAGTTGCTGACTGCAACCCCCAGAGTATGCTACTGATTTCCCAAAGACAAGAAATGTCTGAGGAACACACCAAGCACAAGAGTCCAAATTCTGGGCATTCTGTGGATAGCCCTACATGTGAGAGTTATGTCAAACACATAACACTGTCAGAGTTAAAATTAGGCAGAAACTCTATGTGCACACAAACCCTGATAGACTAGAACTTACATTCTGTCCCTTTGTCTGGAACATTCTCCCCCATTTTGTTGGCCTGTCTCCACAGATTTGGTTGTAAGAGGTATTTATAAATATCCTCTGTGATGCTGTTGTTCACACACCTCCATGAAGTCCTCCTCACTGGCAAGGAAAAGGGCCAATGCTCACATGACGTACTCAATGATAGGAGTGTGCTGCCATGCCATTGGCTATATGAATGACAACACAGCTGTCCTGCATGCAGTTATC
>NC_056746.1:1405928755-1406070658 GCF_019279795.1 Protopterus annectens | reverse complement strand
TTGTGAAGGGCCGATCTTGTCTCCTGAACCTGACTGACTTCTTCAAATCAGTCTCCAGAGCCATGGACAAGGGTAATGTGGTCCACACAGCCTATCTAGACCTTGCTAAGGCCTTTGACACCATCCCCCACTCTGGAATCATAGATAAACTTACTAAGCTGGGCATTAATCCCCACATCACCCACTGAGTTGCTAACTGGCTTACTGATAGAACCCACACTGTAAAAGTAGCCGACTCCAAATCCAGCTCCAGACAAGTGACAAGTGAAGTACCTCAGGGTTCAGTCCTGTGACCGCTCTTGTTTGGCATCTACTTCTCTGAAGTACAGGCCAACACTAAGGGACTCTGGCTAACAAAGTTCGCAGATGACTGCAAACTGGGAGCCATTATTGAATTCCCAAGTGATGTGGATACTCTACAAAAGGGCCTTACAGAAACAGATGCTTGGTGCCAGAGCCATGGGCTCAAGCTCAATACCAAGAGATGCATAGTTATACCCTTTGGGAAATAACATATATCCATGAATTACCATACAGTTGGCAGTACACTAAACACCGAAAGTGTGATAAGAGACTTAGGGACACAGGTGGACAGTGGTCTCACCTTCGAAAACCACATCCCCACAACAGTCAGGAAATCCTTCTATATGGCATACCTCATCACTAAGGGCTTTTCATCCAGAAAAAAGGAGGTCATTGTCCCACTGCACTCATCCCTCATTAGACCCATTATAGAATACAATGCCCTGTTTGGGATGTACCTGTCAAGACATCTGCAACAACTGGAAAGGCCGCAGAAATACCTCACTAAAAGAATCACAGGGCTAAAGCAGATGCCCTATGCTGACCGCCTTAAAAAAACTCCAGCTATACTCTGTCGCATATCATCTACTCAGAGGCAATCTCTGCTTAACATACAAGGCCATGTCAAACCCAGAGCTGTTGGACATGCTACACTTAAAGAAATCCCAATCCCTCAGAGCCACATGCTCCAGGGATCTAAACCTTGTCATCACAATAAACAAAACATGCTGGCGGGATAGGTTCCTGACCCAGAGACTCCCCAGCCTCTGGAATAGATTTCCCATACATGTCAAGCAGAGTGCCTTTTTGGGCCTCTTCAAAAGGAACCTTGACGATTGGATGGAAGAAAAGAAATTCACCCCGGGGATCACGTCTGTCGCCCTGATAGACAGGGGTCCAGGGAAATAAATAGTGTGGGAAGAAATAGCCAGGGAATTGTTATGGCTAGGCTTGTACAGGCCCTAGGGCTGATAGCCTAGTACCAACCTATGAACCTATGAACCTATGGTACATCTAAGGTGACGGACAGCAGCAGATGTTGTGTATAACACTGGTGTCAGATATATGTAGAGCAGCGTTCCTGCTAACAATAACAACTACTAATACCAGAGTCCATTACAATGTGTTCTTTACATCTAACTGTAATAGCATGGCCACTGTGGCCTTCCGTGTTTAGAATCAGAGTGCATGCCAGACAGCCCTGTGCTACTAAGTGTATGAGCATGCCCAGTATAACCTTGTGTAGATGGACACATAGTGCATGCCGAACAGCCCTGTGCTACTAAGTGTGTGAGCATGCCCAGTGACACCTTGTGTCAGTTATGTGCCTCTATGTGTATGGACATGGCCATTGTAACCCTGTATAGTGATAGTAGTTGTCCATTCCACAGATGGGCATACTCCAGGTCAGGATGGATTCCTACTTTAAACACACAGGTTCACAGGTATGTACATCTTAACTGCCAGCATGCTTGTTGATGTCCGCATTCCTAGAAGGTCATAATGACATCCTTGAAATGTGTAGTCTGTGTTGCGTGACTCGTAACTATGTAGAATTGTAATAGTGATCTGTAGATAGGCAGGTGTTCTGTTCCCACCACTGGTGTGTGTTTGAATGTGTTTGTCCCCGTCTGCCTGAGGACTGAATATTGCTTTTAGACTGCTCGCACTCCATACAATTCCTATACCCACCTTTGGCAAGACTGATGATGTCACCCACCTAGAAATACACCTCTGCGATTACTGAGACCCAGTAATGTCGGTAGTGCGTTCTGTAACTGTGTAATGCTGCAGTGTGATAAAGTAGTTAGGTCGGTGTTCTACTCCCAGACTTGCCAAGTGTGTGTGTGTGTGTGTGTGTGTGTGTGTGTGTGTGTGTGTGTGTGTGTTTGTCCCCATCTGCCTGAGGACTGAATAATGTTTTTAGACTGCTCACACTCCATACAATTCCTATACCCAGAAAAAAACACAAAAATAACCACAATGGTAATCACGAATAACACTGCTTGGACCCAAATAATATAAAAACTAATTTAATAAAAAAGGTTAAGCGCTTTCATCTATTCTCTAGACTTCATTAGAACATCAAATCAATAATTAAATTCATTTAAATACACTGTTGCATCCAATAACATTGATTATTCAAATTCACACATGTCTCAGTATGTCATCACTTCCCCTTCATATATATTAAAATATTAAAATGTTAAAACACCTCACAATTTTTATTATTTACGTCCTAACTTCCAAAATAGGTTTAATAGGTATGTTGTCATTAATTCCTGGAATGGTGGTGGCATTTAATAATATTTGCCATCTAATTTACTTTTCACTCAATAATGCCTTCAAATTTCCACATCTTTGATTAGGAAATAAAACTACCAATAAGGCAAACTTAAACATTTCACATCCAAGACTATCTCTAATATGTCTGTACAGAGAATTATTAACATCCCCTTTTTTAATTGCATATGAGTGGTCATATATCCTGTCCCTCAGCCGTCGCCCGGTTTTACCCACGTGAAAACCGGGACATCTGGTACATTGGGCAAAGTATATAACATTCATGGTTTGACAGTTTCCTTTCATAAAGTATACCCTAGTCTGACACTTGTTACCCACTTGAATTGTCGGTTCCTCTAATATGGCAAACCATTGTTTGCATCTCCCACATTTAGTAGTTCCAGTCCTACATGGTTTTATGTGTATGTTACCATTATGTAATCTACTTTTCATGTTATGCCCTATCTTATGCACGAACTTAGGACCATCTCCTACCAATCTATAAATGTCGGAATCACACTTCAAAATGTTCCAATTGTTACGAATAACATTTTTGACAAGTAATATATTTTTTTCATAGGGCAAAATACACGCTCTGTTAAATCCATTGGTAGCTGTCGCTTTCACATGATCAATACCAATACCTGATTCAACACCCACCAAAGACTTATATTTTTTGCCCCACTCACTTATAACATAAGCTACAACTTCTTCTACTACTGTAGGGGGGTATCCTCTTTCCTTAAACAATGATCCAATATAACCTAGTTCTTGTACCATTTCTTTATAATCAGAGGTCATACGGGCTGCTCTAATGCACTGCCCCTTAATTATATTTCTCTTTTGTAAGTTTGGATGACAACTACTGTATTCCAAATAGGTATTGCTAAAGGTGTCCTTTCTAAAAATTCTGGATTTAAATCCAATAGTAGTATGGGATATATATGTGTCAAGATATGAAATTCCTTCTTTGCTTGTATGGCATGTAAATTTAAGGAACGAACTGTGGTATGCAAGTACTTAACAAATTCATCCACCTTTACTTCGTTCCCATCCCAAAGAATAAACATATCGTCTAAAAATCTAATGTAACATTGAATATTTTTCATCCACACACTTGTGAAAATAACCTCCTCTTCCCAGTCAAGGAAAACTAGATTGGAATATATTAGGGCGCTAGCAGCTCCCATTGCCACACCTTTATTCTGCCTATAATATTCTCCCTCGAAATATATAAAATTGTAATCAAGTACTAGACACTAAATTAAATTAGTTTTTATATTATTTGGGTCCAAGCAGCATTATTCGTGATTACCATTGTGGTTATTTTTGTGTTTTTTTCTGGAGAGTCGCAACTACGTGGTTTTGAATTCCTATACCCACCTTTGGCAAGGCTGATGACGTCACCCACCTAGAAATGCACCTCTGGGAGTGCTGTGACCCAGTAATCTCAGTAGCACGTTCTGTAACTGTGTAATGCTGTAGTGTAATGAAGTAGTTAGGTTGGTGTTCTAATCCCAGACTTGCCAAGTGTGTGTGTGTGTGTGTGTGTGTGTGTGTGTGTGTGTGTGTGTGTGTGTGTGTGTGTGTTTGTCCCCGTCTGCCTGAGGACTGAATAATGCTTTTCGACTGCTCACACTCCATACAATTCCTATACCCACCTTTGACAAGGCTGATGATGTCACCCACCTAGAAATACACCTCTGGGTGTGCTGTGGCCCAGTAATCTCGGTAGCACATTCTGTAACTGCGTAATGCTGTAGTGTAATAAAGTAGTTAGGTCGGTGTTCTAATCCCAGACTTGATAAGTGTGTGTGTGTGTGTGTGTGTGTGTGTGTGTGTGTGTGTGTGTGTGTGTGTGTGTGTGTGTGTGTCTGCATGAGACAAGTACAGTGCTTTATAGATTATGCACTCTCTGTACAAATCACATGACCATCTTTGTCAATCCTGCTGTTGTTACCCACCTAGGTATACACCTGTAGGTGTGCTGTAACCCAGTATTCGCTGTACCGTGTGCCCTAAAAGTATATTGCTGCAGTGTGATACGGTAGGTAGGGGTTCATATACAGGACATGGCAAGTGTGTGTTTGTCTGTCAGAGCCTGTGTAGAGGTGGCTGTGAGTGTCTTACCACTGGACATGGGGAGCGAATTTTGTAGTTTTCCTATATGGTGTCCGTCTTATGACACATTGGCCACCTCATGACGGGTACAGCTGTCAGTCAGCCACGGAACTGTATTGGCAAGCCATACCCCTACATCTGGCAAAAGGCCTGGTGAACAAAGTATGCAACCCTACTAGTACCTGGTATATGTCCTGCACCCATGTGACATGCACAAACACACTTGCCTAGGATATCCCGCTATGTTGCTAGTACCATGCACATTGATGACAGATAATAGGCATGGTGTGAATGCAGTGGGCTGCAGAAGACATGGCACCCTGTACAGCGGTACAATAGGCACATATTTGCGGACATTGTGCCTTCACTATGTTCCCCACTGGATGCCTGCAACATATGTGGTGCCATCAAATGTGATCCACAGAGGCCATACAATGCTGTACACATGCCCTGCATGGACCAATGCCACTGACATCAGGGAATACCTGTATCATACTATCAATGCAGGTGCAGGGTCAACCTGCTCACTATAGGCAGGTTTCACCACACCAGGCCAGTATTGGCATATCGGGGGATAACAGTCTGTGTACACAACATGTGCCTGCCAAACTAGGCACACCTGTACATGTCACTGTACAGTATTGTGGGACATGCACATCTTAGGCAATGTCCATTTGAAGGACTGTCAAACACAGACATGGCATGCATTGCAAAGCTATGACCATACACATTGGTAACCAGGATGTCAGGGCAGATCATGCAGTACCCATCTGTGTGGGACATTGCAGACACTACACCCCTGCACTGCACACCATTGTCAGGAGATGCGATGCCAAGGATTAACCCTCACCCAGCCTTGTACAGCCATCTTGCACAGCCAACCACTACACACCCATGAAACAATGCATACATGCATGTCAGTACTGGCACCTTGTGTCTGCGCGTGGGTTATGATACTCCCAACCACCTTCACTCCCAGTATAATCCTCATTGGCATACCAACAGATGTCAAACACTTTCACATGCCCTAGCCCATAGAACCTCCAGATATCCCCTGTAGTGCATGTAGTCCTGTGCATTACTGCAATGTGGCAAACTAAGTAGTTAGGTTGTGTATGTGTGGCCCTGGCAAAGAGTGTCAATGTGTGTCCATTAGAGAGTGTGGTTGTGGTGACAATGGCATCCATTCAGGCGGACAGCCATGTGTGCCACACCTAATGTATGTCTACTATATCTCTGTTGCAGATCTCACTCACTTACACACATATATGTTCTTAGAGCACAGCAATATGTCGCCTTTGTGGCACATGCAGTAACGTCATGCACATGTAATAGTAATGACTAGTCAGTCAGGGGTATGACCTCTGTACTGTTAGGCATGTGGCAGACAATGCTTAGGGTTAAGTCTCAAAGCGCTTCTCTGGTGTACTTTGCCTGTCCCACCCCTACACTCTCTGGTGGATGTGAAGGTGTACACCTGCTCAGCAGCAGCATGTGTATTGTAAGTGATGGACATGATCAGGTGATGGCCTCTGCACCTATTGCAGTCCTCCTCTAGCTGATTGCATGTGGAACAGCTGTGATGGTGTTCCCAAAGCCATTTTCATGATAAACACAGTACACTATCTAGGGAAAACATGTTGGTATTTGGCCATGACAGTCACTGTGGGTGGTACCTGGATGTGGTGTTCTGACATGGCATCACATATGATATCTGGATGTACCTCAAGCATCATACACAGTGGGAAATAGCCTAAAGACAGGAGGGTGATGTGCCACACATGACTACAGCATGTAAGTGTAGCTATGCTGCATTGAGACTACTGCCTGTTTAACATGTGTGTGGTAATGGCTATTCTTCATGTTTTAATACAGACATGACAGTACTCTTTTCATGAGGGACCCCCATCTGTAGGGCCATCTGTGAACTGGTCAGTGTGTGGAACCATTTGTTTCTTGTGTTACACACTGAACACACATCTGTGCATAGCAGGAGCATAGCGTGAGGATTGAAGACAGTACATGATGATAGAGATGTGTTACTGCCATCGCATCCCTGACTGGACATATGTCACATGAAACAGTGGTATGCCAGACACTGTCTGGAGTTCCCAGTGACAAGCCAATAATGTGCAACTGTTCATAGCTGCGGTCACACATCTACTACACATTCTATAGATGGTGTGCAGTATATATGCATGTGTTGTGCTCCCTCTGCAAATGTATACCATCTGTTGTGTTGGGTTGATGGTGATATTTATGCATACTGTTGTAGGTAATCCTGTATGCTGTTGTCTGTCACTAAGCCATATGTGGGTTTAAACTGCAACACCATAGGCTGCATAGGTTGGGAGGTCCCGGCAGAACCTCCTGTCCCACTTCAGCTGACCATGGCACCAGGCACTAGCACATCTGGAGCTCAGCCTTGGACATCGCCCACTGTTGGCTCAGCACCACCTTCTGGTGGTACCACCACTGAGGATGGAGCATGTCCCCCCTGGGAGCAGGACCAGACAGATACAAGTCTGCTGTCGTGCGGTCCCGGATCTGTTGCGTTGGGGCCCAATAAGGGGTTCCAAAGCCAGATACGCAAGCTCAAGGGTGGAGTGTCACATTTACAGGGTGATGCTGCCCCTGCTGGACAGCCCCCAGCACTGCCTCCTTTGCAGCTGTTTAGGTGCAGTGGCGGCTGCCCATGGCTTTGGACCTCCATCCCACTGTTCCCATGGGCTTGTGAGTGCCGAACACCCAACCCCGTCCGAGGTGTATCCCCCCACATGTGTCATATACCAACCCTATATGCTGTCTTGTCTGTGATCCTACCCTACCTATCCTCCACGGCCATACCTACACTCCTTCACCCACATACGACCCTCACCTACAGACACATAAGGCCAATTGGCTCCTAGGACAGCAGCTGCTCTATACATAGCTGTCCATTTCACACACGTGCCCACTGGACACATGTAACCCTTGTAATATGCATCACAACATATTCCTGTTATCCTCACCCCTGTCCATCAGGCACACAATCCTGGTATGCACATCACTCCTAAATGGTCCAGGTGCACGTGATGAGGACGACCCCATTATACACACAACACTACTGGTCCCTCTTTGGTTACCCCATTTACCTTTATCATGATGATGATGTTGCACACAGCACCTTGCAAGAGTATTGTTCACACATAATGATTGGACAGGTACTGTTGTGTTAATGTACATTACATGCACAGAGTGATGTATACAGCCAATGTACACAATTTGCGTGTATGAATGACACATGTCTGTCTGAGGGAGTCTTGAGATCACATAGAACAACACCCCTACATAATACAGGCATCGTTAGTGTTTCCTGTTTCATTCATTTGTAATGCTTTGTTGCCACATGGTATGTTCCTGATATATCTCTATATATGTATGTACCTATATGCTGGACATAAACACTCACATATACATCTACATGATGGGATACATTCCTGTACTGTTGAATGACTGCGCTGTATGATATGTTTGTGGTACTCTCCGTTGACTGTATATTTTGTCATGGCGTATTAGTAAATCCCATTAACTGTGTGTGCAGGGTCCTGGTTCCGAGCCTTGCAGAGGATGTTTATTTGGTTGCAGGGCAGAACAAGGCCATTGGATAAGGAGGAAGTAAGGCACATTAAAGCAGTTGGGAGCGGGTGTGCGTGGGTTTGCGCAGTGTTAAGCAATGCAAACCTCTGGTTACAGCTTCTTACACTCGGTTAGCCTCTACATTGCTTTACCAGTGCAATACTCGCATACTGGTAGCCAAACAGGCTTACACCCATTCGCTACCGCACTTGCAAATGCACAGACATTGGTGCTTGCATCTGACACTTGCAATCCTGGGTGGGAGTGAGGACCACAATATTACCTTGTGATACCTACTACATCGGATTACATGCCTACAGTATTGGGAATGGCTGCCCATTAGGCGATGGCATGCCGTTCGACTGTGCGGAATCGGTGGCCTGTCCAGTGATTTAATCATATTATTTGTGCGCTCCTTATACAATCTGCTCCCGTCTGGCTGATACATGGGAACCGAGACACTTCAATACAGACAAGTAATTGGGTTTTGGGAGCCACATCCGTCGGCCGAGTCATGCTACCACATACCTATTATAGGGTTGCCACCTTTTCAATTGCCCAAGGTGGGACTAACCTTTATGTAGAGACGTCATATTTTGCAGGGCAAAACATACCCACAGCCAGTACAAAGGAGAGTACTTCACTGTTTTGCTTAAATGAAAGCTTATTCTTGTAGCATTATAGTTGCTTATACTGTTTCTTATAACACTTAGGTGTTTCAGATACAAAATAATTGTTTTATGCAACTACTACAGACAATATAGGAAATCTTTGTCCTAAAATCTCAGGACATTGGCCATAATTTCAATTATTTTGCAGGACACAACTGCCCAAAGGGGAGTGTCCCTTGCAAAGGTGGACAGGTGGTAACCCCAACCTATTATTCTAGCATCTTTCTAAGGTAGTCGGCGGAATATGTGCTTTCTGTCACTAGCAGACCTCTCATCCGAATGGGGAAGAATAAACACTGAATCAGGGACACTGCATAACAACCTCAGGGACACATTTAGAAGTTTGGTGCTATTAACCTGACACACTGACAGACCCAGAGCATATGTATTCATACACATTGTCTGAGGTACATGCTGTTTATGACTCTTACATGTTGTCATTATTCATTATATGTATTCCACCACCTTTCCTCCTAATATCACTAGTTCTAGGAGGGTTTAGGTGGGACAGAGTTAGATTCTGGGTCGTAATCACGGACATCCCTGGTAATCGGGGACAGTTCAATGGTGTGGTCTCTATGTGTTCCCCCAATGGTTTACAGACTATCCAGTGGATGTGCTCTTAAGGTTTGAGAGGTATGGGCATCTGCTATGCCCACATCGGAATATTACTTACATCCATGGGGCAGCCCTAATATGGCTCTGCCAGCCAACAACTGCACGCCTAGACCCATAATCGCATATCCATAGTTCCCCTACCTACCACTCCTCTACAGCATTCATCCTTACTGTGGGCACAGGTGGGATATAAACACACCCCTACTCACTGCCCACTCTCCCCATGTCGGGACACATGTACATTGTGTCAACCCATGTGTTATCAGGCTTGCACAACCTACTGGCCCGTGTACATCTACAGCCTAGTCGCATCAATCATTACAGGGCCTGGCTCCAATTACTAATTTTTGGTGTTCCACAAGGGACACCGCTGTTCATGTTTCAAGTGTAGACCTTGCAGATCTCTCCCACTGGTATTTTCCTGCCAGTGGTCTGGGAAGCAGCGGTGTATTTACCTTTATTGAGTGTCTGTATGTCTCACCGGCATAGCTGGGGGTGGGGGGTGGGGGGTAGACGTTTGTTTATTGGTCATCCCACCAACATATGCCCAGACTGAACATATGTTACCCATAACTGCTGTATTATATCCTAGGTATATACATATGTATATTTACTGTAACATATATATATATATCTATCTATATATATATATATATATATATATATATATATATATATATATATGTATGTATATCTATTTACATTAATATATACAGATATATCTGCACATGTATGCATACATGTATATTCATATCTTGCTGTCTATATATATATATATATATATATATATATATATATATATATTTGTAAATTATATATATATATATATATATATATAGATATATAAAATCTAACGACATATGGGTCTATGGTTCTCTGCATATGTATAGATTCATATGTGGGTATGTATCTGTATTATTTCTCTGTATGTATATATTCGTACTATGGTGAGGAGGAAGCATATCTCTATCTCGCTATGGGTACATTTACACACACATAGCTCTACTTATATACATCTACATCTGGTTATTCCTTTCCATGCCATATAGATTACGCTTTGCTTTAGTGGGTCTTGCAGTGGGTGTGGCTGCTCATTAGGCGACGCCTCTGCCCAATGAACACATTCACTTGCATCCCTAGGGCTGTCCATATTGGCCAACATCAGCCAACACCTGCACACCTAGAGCCATAAGTAGCTACTCATAGTTCCTCCACCCTCGCCTCCTCGACAGCACCCTTCCTTACTCTGGCACCTGGTTGGTTCTGGACACACCACTACACGCTGCCCACTCTCTACTTCACGGGACCCATTTCATACAATTGTCTCGACCCATGGGTAATCAGGCTTACCCACACTTGTATTCCAAGTCTGTATATACCACGGACAAAATGGACGATCTATCGCATTTGTATGGTTTGGCCAATTTTTGGGGTGTCCCGCAAGGGATGCTCCAGTATGTGCTCCATGATTAGAATCCATGGGTGCATTGTATCCCCCCTCGGGTGTATCCTGCCCGTGGTCTGGGGAGCAGTGGACACTTTACATTGATTGCAAGTATAGTTCCCGTGTCCGGCTGTAGGAGTGGGGGGTGAAGGGCATGCTGCATGTGTCATGTGTCTTGCCTGGGCTCCTCACTTCCATTGCCATAGCCTGTGAACAAATGTCATTCCTGTGCGCTTTTTCCTATCATAGCTGTATATCTCTATATATGTCTACGCACACATATATAAATATATATATATATATATATATATATATATATATATATATATATATATATATATATATGTATATATATGTATTTATGTATTTAAATATGTACATATATGTGTATATATATATATATATATATATATATATATATATATATATATATGTATATGTATGTCTGCAACCATATGTATATATGTGTATATATATATTTATATATATATATATATATATATATATATATATATATCTGAATATATGTCTATACATATACATATATATATTTAGTTACCCAAACACATGCCTCAACACTTCACTAACACAGCAGGCATACATTTTCCTGTTGGGAAAACCACACTACTACACATGCGCCATTCCCTGCTGCTTTAGACTTGTCCTGTATGTTGGCTCACTCCAAGTATATTCAGACGTCCCAAGCTTATAGTCCTGGGACATATGTTCATATCATGTTGAGGGTGTTCAATTTGTCTTCCGATTTTCGGCTCGTCCGACTGTTGACTGGGACTGCCCTGTACCTGTCTGAAAGTCAGACAGCATGGGGACATAGTTCCACTTTTATCATCCTACCTTTGGTTGGGGATGCAGAAGTGTACTCACCTTTGGCCAACTTGATATGACAGCACTAAATATTATGGGGGGGGGGGTTCCGCTGCTGTTTCCCTTCACATTCGTTATAACTGCTATATTGTGACCATGTTCATTCTTTATATATATATATATCTGTCTGTACATACACATGCATATACACCTACATGCTTATTTACATTTCCCATACTGCTGAATGACCGCCACTTACCATCGCGCATACACACTTGCATACCCACTTACGTTACGTCTGCTTTAAAGTGCCTTAATCTCCCTATATCTGACTGCCATTATTGTGGCCATCATATAAAATTAGCCTTTGCATGGCTTGGTCATAGTCACTGGTTTTACCACTAGACCATCTGTGATACATTCTCTATGGATGGTAATTATGATATATGACTTTACTACAGCCATTCCACAGTACTGGCAACAAATGTGACAGTCGGGTGGTGTACATATGTATAGTACGTTACTATCCATATGTTTCTGAGACGCATATGTATACATTTGCAAGTATACATATTTATGAATTGGACACATACTTGACAACTACTTATATGCATGTATGTGTGATGTGTAGCTATGCAAATATAACTGTGTACGTTTATAGATATATGACTACATATCTGGAGTTATACATGGCCATGTATATGAATGACCGCATACGGGAGGTACCTGTACCATATGTATACAGGGGTTGTGTGCATCATTACGACGAGGAACCTGGACAGCGTATGCAATTTGTGGACATGTACTATTTGGAAGATGGCTATGGGGATGCTTCATGTGAACATGTGAAAGGTATATATTCCCGATAATGCACGTGGGGGGACGTGCATCATGGTCAGGTGTTTAATCCTGGGTAGTAGGTTCTGCAGGACCGGCTGGAGACAGAGCAGGGTTGTGGACAACTACTGCTCATACAACTTGTGTCCAGATGTCTACGGGACTGGACATCGTGTCATGCCCCCAAGTCTAATTTTTAGAACAGATACTTATCCCATGAAGGATTTCCAAAAATTTTGGGACCAGTGACCTTGATTCTTTTGGATTTAAGAAAATGAGGTAGGATTATACATGCAAGGGATACATAGTTTGCAATCCTAAGACTGCCTACGAGATATGAGTAGGGGTCACTATGTGCAGATATGGCTGCTCCAAGCTAGCAGCAAGAGTATGGGTGGTTTTGGTGGACGTTCAGGAAGGGGGGTGGTGTGCTGTGGAGGGGATGATGGGTATTCAGTTATGTAGCCAGGTGTGTTGGGGTTGGATGGCTCAGTTCAGGCCAGACCATTATGTGGGTGTGAGTCGGTAACATTTCTGTACATGTGAATTGCATATTTTATTGTTCATATGTTTGTGGGATTGTGTTTTACAGTATGGCCTGTCAGGTTGTATTGTGGACGTGAATGTTTGTTCTTTGGTTTTCTTTCTGATTCTCCCACTGCTCCCTCGTACACCTCCAGTTTACCTATTGTGCATCCGACACAGTCTCCCCTTGGCGAATTATTACATTACCCGTCACCCCCCACCCCCATATTCCACACACACTATCCATCCCTTCTCTGGTTGATGGCCCATGGCACAGACAACAGAACACATTGCGTACACTACATATCTCTGGTACCAATATGGTTGTGAGGACGACCCAAGCATTTTTGATGTTCCACATGCTATACTTCATGCACATAGGTACACGCAAATAATTATCTTTCATGACATGGTAGGTAGACCCGGGTAATACCCGTTCATTTTTGGGCCGTCCAGACAAGGATGACTTGGACCGCGAATGGGCAGTTATTGAGCGAATGCTCTGACCATTTGTAGGGTTGCCACCTTTTCAAATGACCAAAGTGGGACATTTTCGGGACACACATCAGATTTTACAGGCCAGCACATACCCATGGTCAGTACAAAGGATAGTACTTTAGTTTTATGCCTAAATGAAAGCTTATTGTTGTAGCGGTTTAGTTGCTTATTCTGTTTCTTGTAACATTTAGGTATTTTACATACAGAAATAAGTATTTTATGGAACTAGTACATAAAATATGGGACATAATTATGTCCTACAATCGCAGGACATTTAACATTTTTAATATTTTTGGTAAGGACACAACTGCCCAGAGAGGTACTGTGCCTCACAAGGTAGGACAGATGGTAACCCTAACCATTGGGCTAGGCTTAGCAAAGGGCAGCGGTGTGCTAACACTCTGCGTTTCACTACCACTTGGTATAACAATCAACACTACAATGGAATACGAGCACGTGGTTTTAAATGCCATTTGTTCGAGGGATGGGGACTCAATATTCAGCTACGTGCCTTTGTGTTTACTTTTTATTTTGGTGTTCGCAAAACTATCTTGTATGCTTTGCATACATTTCAGTATCTACGGACACTGACAGGACTGATTATTATTAGAGGCAGGCTGTACTAGTCAGCATTTTAGGTTGCGCATCTGCAGCCGATATGTTCACGCCTCCATGCAGCGCTTAGACACGCCTCCTGCACTCGTGCATGTTTCCTATGCATATGGACATTGCAGCTGCGCACCTTCATTAATATGCACGTGGTGCTGCTGCACCATCTTTATGCAGCACGGTCGGCACAAGGCTAACGCCGTCCTTGCGCCGAGATTCATGAATCCCGGGGTATGTTCTATGTTGGATTAGAAATTTACTAATTCTGTAAAGGCAAAAGAAAAAAAAAACAAAGTAAATCCATTTAATGCAAATATTAGGATGCATAAAAAAGTGGTAGTCAGTGTAATAAAGCTATTAGAGTCTCAGTAAGAAAATATGAATATAGGTTAGTCAGATTTAATGGGGTCCACGGTGGTGCAGCGGTTAGCGTTGCTGCCTCACAGCAAGAGGTTCTTCGGTTCAATTCTCGGCTGGGGTGCATTCTGTGTGGAGTCTCATGTCCTCCCTGTGGTCACGTGGGTTTCCTCCGGGTGCTCCGGTTTCCTCCCACATCCCAAAGACATACAGTAGGTGGATTGGACACTCCAAATTGGCCCTAGGTGTGAGTGTGTGCGTGTGTGTGCCTTCTGTGGAAGGTTGGGCGCCAGGCTGGCAACTCGACACTGTAAAACTCCACTGCCAATCATGAGCAGACAGATGATCCGCTGTGGCGACCCCTAACCGGGAAAAGCTGAAAGAAGAAGAAGAAAAATCATTAAAAAAATAATGAATATAAGAAGAAAAAAAAGGATATGGCATCATATCAAATGTTGACGGTAAACTTTTATTACCTGAAAAAGAGGTTACAAATATCTTTGACAATAATTATCCAGAGAGAGAGTGGAAATAATACTATGAATGGGGTTCATAAAATTAATGGAAATAGAGTAACAGTGTCCTACTTCAGTAAAGATATTAATAGTCACAGCCGTAAATAAAATTAAGAAGGACTCAGAGATGAGAGGAGCTACAGTATTATATCCTATTTTGAGGCAATGCTGCTCATCAAATGCCACATTGCGAAGAATATATGGACCTTGTATATGAGAGGTTTTCATTTTCTATAGGCAAGTAATTCAACTTTCGTTAATCATCCATAACAACTGTTCCACAATTTATTTGTGGCTATACAGGAAAAGAAAGTGTAAGCAGTTCTTCACATAAGATTCATACATCCTGCATCCATAAGGTACTGCCTTACCCTCTTTTTCAGGATGTTATTAATTTTCATGGTTTTGACTTGTACAAAATGCATACAAATGATAAATGCTTTAACACTTTAGGAGAAACAGTGTTTTCTATCTTTCCTCTAAATGTTACTGAAAGTCATAGCTTTATATTACATAGAACGGTAACTGCATGGCAGTATGGTGACATAATATCTGCCTCATAGCTCTGCGGTCTTGGGTTCAGTCCTGATTTCTGATCATTACCTTTGTGGAACTTGACTACTCTATTTAGGTCTGTATGACCATTGTAGATTGATTTCCTCAACCTTCAATGGAAAGAATACACTAGTCAGACATTTCTCTGGTATAGCGAGATAATTCCCTGGCAATGATAAGGATGCCCTGAGTCCAATGTGTGACTTTTATGTAGGAAGAGTTGATGGGATAAGGAAGAGGATTAATGAACCAATGTTTACTTATCTTCCTTAATGGGGATGGGGTTAGATGTGCATGCCTACAATGCATGCTTCATTCCAAGATCCCAGTTAGAAACTGACATCATATAGAGGACTTGTTTTCAAGGGGAAGAATGCCTTCAGAGTGGTTACATCACTCCTGGAAGTGGGTGGTATACACTTGCTAATGGTTATTACATGTCAAGCTCTTGAATCTATAGGGTACGAACACTGATGAACGTAAAGCCAAAACGCATGCTAGTTGAATGTGTATACTGAACCCTATTATTGCTACAAACATGATAGTTGAATGGCTATACAAAATTGCTTATTTAAAAGATCAGCTTGTGACTGGAAAATGTTTTTGGACCAACACACTAACAAGTGATGCACTTATATATCCAAATTGGAAGCCACGCACTTTCCAGCCAAAACTGGAATAGCTGGTCAAGAAAAGAAGGTCAACACTTACACCACACCACATGGAAAACATAGCCCTCCATAACACACACTAGCATTGCCTTCACATAAAAATACAAACCACACCCCACCTTTGTAGAGAGTGTCAGTAAAAATCTACCCAGAGAGCAGAGACGTCCAAGGCAGAAATGCACTCGACCACCACATCACAACACTAATCACTAGACACATAACTCTCCTAACCAGTGTGCCACTCAACCAAAGCCCCTAAGGCAAAACAGTATGCCCAACACACTGAATAAGGAGAAAGTAACAGTCAGCTGCCTGTCAGACACCAGGATCCACCACATAATGCATGCACTCAAATCCCTCAATAACAGGTACATATAAGACTCTGTCATTGTACATGTGAGTGTGAATGACCTGAGATGTACCTCCCTGAACTACATGTAAAGAGACATGGAGGAGCTCTTCGATTATGAAGCCCAGGCGGGTATGACCCTAGCCCTGAGAAGCATCCTACCATCATCCAGAATGTTACTACAGTACAAGCAGAAAATTATTGATTTCAACAACTGGCTACGTTTCTGGTGTCATTCTAAGGGGATCCAGTATCTGTCTGCCTGGGATGACATGACTGACAGACCTCTATGCTTTGCCAAAGATGGTCTGCATCTGTCATTCCTGGGCTTCCAGATACTAGCCAAGTCTCTTGCCACCCCTATAATGCCATTTTCGGTGGTGTTCTAAAGACCAAATAACAGCTACAAACAAATGCAATCTGAGGGTCATGCTGCTCAATGCTAGAAGTCTAAATCTCAAAATGCACTGAGTCGAAGTACTCCTTAAAATGGAGGACATCGACATTTTTGCAGCAGAAAGAACCCCTGCACTACTAGGCTATAACTCATTCCACACCTTTCGGCCCCAGAACTAGGACCGAAGCTCCAAAGGTGGTGGTGTTTCCATATACATAAAGGATGTATGCACCTCCAGACTGGTATCCCAACATAACGCATCTGAGATACTTCAGGTGCAGCTAACATAGGGTAAGACAGCGATTTAGCTCATAACCTGCTATAAGTCCCCAACCATGTCCCAAGACTCAGACTCCATGCTCCTAAGCACCATGGAGAATATTAGGGTGCAGCCTAACACTCTCATACTGGGCGACTTCAACTACCCCTCCATTAACTGGGAAAACTACTCATGTACCAATACACTTGCCCAATGTTTCCTGGAATTCATTAATTCCAATGCCCTAGACTAGCTCGTTCTTACCCCCACTAGAGGTAGCAACATTCTTGACCTGGTCATTACTAACATGGGCGACCGTTTCTCTACACCAATAGTCAACTTCTGCCTGGTTAGATCCGACCACAAACTAATCACCTTGGAAATCCACATCCCTCCCAACCCCCACTCCCACAAAGGTAACCACCATGAAAAACTTCTCCAAAGCTAACTTTGGGCTCCTAAAAATAGAGGTGGCTAACTTCACGGCACCCATGCAAATGGACAATAGCTGTATGACCGCCGAATCATACACCAATGCACTGTACGAACACGAACACAAATGCATGGATCTTGCCATACCCAGCAGAACCAAGATGCTCTCCTCCAAAAAAGGAATCCAATCTGGTGGTCCCCTGCCATAAACAAACTCTACAACAGAAGGAGGAAACTGATGCAGAATATGATGAGATCCCTCATCAAATCCTCTAAAGCTAGTTATGAAAACAAAATTGCAGCAGATAGTAAAGACAACCATAAGATCTTCTATAGTTATGTAAAGAATCTCCACGGCAATACCCAGATTTGCTCTGAGCTTCTGCACAATAGTACCTCCTATACTGAGCCAACAGATATTGCCAATATACTGGCCAACAGATTCAGTGCCAACTATACCCCTATCTCCTCCCTCAAAGGACCAGTCACAATACCAGTAGATTGTCAGGCACCCAGTATTACTGCTGCTCAGGTTAAAACTGCACTGTCCAAGGCCAAGAATACAGTTCTATGGGACCTGACAATATCCCTGGCTGTGTTCTACATGAACTACAGAGTGAACTGGCACCTCACTTGTGTGCCCTGTTCAATCACAGCCTCACCTCAGGCTTTATCCCTATCAAATGGTGCAATGCTACAGTCATCCCTCTCCACAAAGGAAGAGCGACTAGAGACCCTAGGAACTATTGCCCCATTAGCCTGACGAGTCTGATATGCAAAGCTATGGGAAGCATCATCGTGGACCTAATAAACAAGGATATAGGGAATCCCAAACTCTGGATCCACACAGTTTGGTTTTGTGGAGAGTAGATCATGCCTGCTCAACTTGGTCAACTTCTCTGAGTCATTCACCACAACTGTGGATGACGGCAAGGTGGTTCATACAGCCTACCTTGATCTGGCCAAGGTCTCTGATACCATTCCACACTCAGGAATCATAGAAAAACTCACTAAGGTAGGCATCAACCCCTATATCACTAGGTGGGTTTGCAGATTGGCTCACAGGTAGAACCCACAGTGTGAAAGGAGATGACTCCAAGTCAGACTGCTGACTAGTCACAAGTGGAGTCCCACAGAGTTCAGTCCTGAGTCCTCCCCTGTTTGGTATCTACTTCTCTGAACTCCAGGCTAACACAAAGGGACTCTGGCTGACAAAGTTCACAGATGATTGCAAGTTGGGAGCTATTATTAACTCCCCAAGTGATGTTGACATCCTACAGAAAGGCCTCACTGAGACCAACAACTGATGTCAGAACCATGGCATTAAGCTCAATGCCAAAAAAGTGTCATCATCCCCTTTGGGAAAAACCTGGTTCTCATGAATTACCACATTGATGGTAGTCCACTGAACACAGATGACATTATAAGAGATCTGGGAACATTGTGGTCAGAAAGTCCTTCTATGTGGCACATCTCATTACTAAGGGTTTTGCATCCATGAAGAAAGAGGTCATTGTCTCCCTGTACTCTTCCCTCATTAGGCCAATCATTGAGTACAATGCCCCATTTGGCATGTACCTCACTAAACACCTGCAACAACTGGAGAGGACACAAAAGTACCTCACAAATAGAATCCTAGGCCTTGAACATTTGTCCTGTATGGACAGACTCAAAACACTCTGACTATTCTCTGTCTCATATCACCTACTTTGACGCGATTTCTGCTTGACTTTCAAAGCCATGTCTGACCCAGTTCTGTTAGAAATGCTACATCTAAAGAAATCCTAATCTCTCCAAACCACACGCTACAGAGACGTCAACCTCATTACCACAATCAACAGAACAAGCTGGAGGGACAAGTTCATAACTGAAAGACTGCCCATGCTATGGAATAGACTTCCCATACATGTCAAGCAGAGCACCTCACTGGTCCTGTTCAAGAGAAATCTTGATGAGTGGATGGGAAATAGAAAATTCACCCCAGGGATCACTCCAGTGGCTTTACTTGACAGAGGCACTGGGAACTAAGGTCGGGTGGCATGATGCCAGGGTAATCCTATGGGCAAGGCTTGTAAAGGCTCCAGGGCCAATAGCCTAGTACACACCTATGAACCTATAAATAATAAATAATAAATAAACATATCTGATATACTTAATGCTGTGTTGTGATATAAAACTACAGAAACAAGTACAATTTCACAAAATATTAATTTTAGTAGTTTTGAATAAGTATTTTGCATTGGTTGAGAGTGTGGTTTCTTCTGGAAATGTTCATATTTCAGAAATAAATCTCTCATTCCATTTTGCCTATTAAAATGGTGGCAGCAATAATCTTGTATAATCTGCTATTAGGTATGCAAAAATATAGTTTATAACTTTGTAAGTGAAATCCAATAACTTTTAATGATAAATGTAATAAAAAATAATAACTTCCAGTAGGGAAACTATTCCAGGTTTGGACAAGTTTTTAGCAGTTTGTACAGGAACACTTAAAAGTACAGTGAAAACCCACACTGAAAATGTTCATATTTACTTAATCCATTGAACACAAACAAGATAAGAAATTCAGTACTATAATAATCTTCTAATTCTTATAATTGTGTCTCTCACACATTCAATGGGAAGCTAAATACACTGGTTGTTGAGTTATGAATTTGCAGTCGGTTTCCTGGACTGTTGTGAGTCAGGGTTTTGAGGGGGAACAATTCCATTCATTGAACTACTATACAAGTTGCAAAAAGTACTAGAGTACATTCAAAGCTGAACTATCAATCTAAGGCAAAGACACATTTTTTTTTCAATTTAGTCCTTCAGTCCACAACACCATTTGACCATTTACATTGCAAAGAGTCAGCTTCTTCTTACATGTGGATTTATTTTTATGTGAACCACATTACTACAATATATTACTTTAAAGGAAATCTGTAAGCTCATCATGTTTTTCATAACACAACCAGTACAAGTTCTTCCCAGAATTCTCACAACTTTAGTTTCATTAATCTAACGGCACTATATGACAATAGTGTTATCCAAGAACTCAGGTCTCTAAATCTTTTAGAGTAATTCCCTGTGTCTCATGGATCATGTTAACTAAGTGTTTAAGTACTATTCATGAATCTGATTTTGATTGCTAAGCAGAGCTGCAGCAAAACATTACAGATATGTATAATTACAGTTTATAAATCGATGGACCTGTAATATTTTAGTTGCATTTTGAATTCCACTGTAGCCACTCTTCAGTGTTCCAGCCCAAAGTCTTTTGAGCTTATTATTATATATGATTTAGAAGAAATGGGAAATTAAAGAATGCTTCAGTAATATTGAAACTGACTTTTATAACACCCTGACAAGTCTACTCATTTAACACATTATAAAAGAATTCCCAGTACTATTCTAGCATGTCCAAAGGTCAGTTGTCAATCTCCTCTCCGGTCCAGCTGGTGAATCTGGGAATCTTGAGGCAATGTTACAACTGCCTCATGTACACAAACAACCCTCTCCTCCTCCCAACAAATTCCAACACATTTGAGAGATGCAACCATATAGCCATACTGGAGGCTAAGCTCTCTCAACTCAGTACTGGCGAAACCAGTCAGGAGGAGAAGGAAACCACACTCACTACAATTCCAGTCTCACATAGACCTACCACGACAGCAAACCAAACACATAAACACACAAAAACATACTCGGAGGTTCTAAATAAAAATCTGCCTAAGCAGCAGAGACCTCCAAAGCAGACACCCAAGCAACCGCTACCCCAAAACAAAACACGTGCAACACATAGCTCACAAAGCCAGTGTGCCAAACAGTCACAGCCCTTAGGCTAAACAATACACCTGATACACTTGTAATAGGTGACTCTATCATCAGGCACACTGACGTCCCGCTCACCAGGCTGAACAAGGAGAAGGTCACGGTGAGCTGCCTGTCGGGAGCTAGGATCAGCCACATAACACAAGCACTCAGGTCACTCCAAGGCAAGTACAAATATGACTCAGTCATTGTCCATGCTGGTGTGAATGACCTGAGATGTACCTCCCTGGACTACATGAAAAGAGACATAGAGGAGCTCTCTGAGCATGTAGCCCAGGCCGGTATGACCCAGACCTTGAGTAGCATCTTACCCTCACCAAGAATGATGCCACAATATGAAGACAAGGTGATCAATTTCAACAATTGGCTTAAGTATTGGTGTCATTCAAAGGGGATCCAATGCCTGTCAGCCTGGGATGACATGCTCAACAAGCCACGATGCTTCACTAGGGACGGCTTGCACCTGTCACCCCTGGGCTTTCGGATATTGGCAAAGGCTCTTGCTACCCCCATAGTGCCTTTTTAGGCAAGGCTCAAAAGACAAACCCACCTCCATAGGTATCACAAGGGATAAGAAACTAAGAGTAATGCTACTCAACGCCAGAAGTCTAAACCTCAAGATGCACGCACTCGAAACTCTCCTTAGCATGGAGAACATCGATATCTGTGCAGTAACAGAAACCTGGTTCAAGGCTCCCGAGAGTACCCCAGCACTACCAGGTTATACCTCATACCATGCTTTTCGGGCCCAAAACTTGGACCAAACCACAAAAAGAGGGGGAGTATCAATATTCGTCAAAGATACCCACACCTCCAGGTTGGTGGCACAGCACGAAGCATCAGAGACTATCCATGTGCAACTAACAGTGGATAAAACTGCCTTCCAGTTTATAGCCTGCTACAGACCACCCTTCCAAACCACGGAACCCCACTCGGCTTTCCTGAGAACACTGGAAAATATGAAGGTCTCTCCAAACACCATTATATTGGGTGACTTCAACTACCCAAACATAGACTGGGAGCATTACTCTAGCTCCAACACCCTAGCCCAAATGTTCCTAGAATTTATAAACTCAAATGCTATGGAACAACTTGTTACCACTCCCACAAGAGGGGAAAACATACTGGACCTGATCATCACCAACATGGGGACTCTATGCTCCAGACTAGAAGTGTATCCCTCATTGATAAGATCAGACCATAAACTAATCTCAATGGATATTCACATCCCGACTCCACCCCCTGCTCTGAAAACCACAGTGAAAAACTTCTCTAAAGCAAATTTCACACTCCTCAAAACCGAGGTGGAATCCTTCAAAGCCCCCGGGCCTGTGGAAAATACAGCCCAGACCGCAGAATCCTTTATAAACGCATTCTATGAACACCTTCAGGAATGCATGGATCATGCAATCCCAAATAAAACCTAGACCCAATCCTCCAAAGGCAGACATCCTGTCTGGTGGACTCCAGCCATAAACAAACTATACAATAGAAGGAGGAAGCTACTACATGATAGAGCAAAATTCCAAAAAGGGAAGGCATCTCTGATCAGTATTAGCAAAAAACTATGGGCACTCATAAAATCGTCTAAGGCCAGCTTCGAGAGAAAAATTGCACAAGACACTAAGGATAATCACAAGGCTTTCTTTAGTTATGTTAGGAGCCTGGGTGGGAATTCACAGATATGCTCAGAATTAGTCCAAAATGACAAAAAATATACCGAACCCACAGACATTGCCAACATCCTAGCTGACAGGTTCAGCGCAAACTCTCCCCCCCCCCCGTCCCCACCAAAAGGGCAAATATCTATCCCAGCAGAGTGCTGCCCCCCTGACATCTCAGATGCTCAGGTAAGAGCTGCCCTCTCCAAAGCAAAAAACACAGCATCAATGGAATCAGACGGTGTCCCGGGCTGCATCCTACATGAACTCCAAGAAGAGCTAAACCCAAACATAAAACTACTGTTCAATCTCAGCCTTCCTACAGGATATGTACCCAAAGAGTGGCATACAGCAACAGTGGTCCCTCTCCACAAAGGTGGTGCCTCAACGGATCCTGGAAACTATCGCCCCATAAGCCTGAGTAGCTTGGTCTGCAAAGCTATGGAAAGGATCATCATGGACCTCATAAATAAAGATATTGGGGACCTACAGACACTGGATCCTACCCAGTTCGGCTTTGTTAAGGGCAGATCCTGCCTCTTAAACCTGGCTGATTTCTTTGAAACAGTCACCAAAGCCATTGATGAGGGGAAGGTGGTCCAAACAGCCTACCTGGACCTCGCAAAAGCCTTCGATATAATACCCCACTCGGGCATTATAGATAAGCTCACCAGCTTAAATATAAACCCCTATGTCACTAGATGGGTTGCAAACTGGCTCAAGGACAGAACCCACATGGTTAGAATTGCTGGAGCCATGTCAGACTCCAAACCAGTTACAAGTGGCATCCCACAAGGCTCAGTCCTGGGACCTCTCTTGTTCGGTATATATTTGTCGGAGGTACAGGCCAACACGGAAGGACTGTGGCTGACCATATTCGCAGATGACTGCAAACTGGGCGCCATAATCGACTCTCCAGCCGACACAAGCATCCTCCAAAAGGGTCTCATAGAAACAGACAACTGGTGCCAGAGCCATGGCCTCAAGCTAAATACCAAAAAGTGTATAGTCATCCCCTTTGGCAAAAACAAAGTGCCCACAAATTACCACATAGGTGGTAATCCATTAAGTACAGAAGAAGTTAGGGACCTGGGGACCCAAGTTGATAGCAATCTCTCATTTGACAACCACGTGGCCAAAGTGGTTAGAAAAACATTTTATATAGCCCACCTAATCATGAAGGGATTCACATCTAGATCAGGGGAGGTCATCGTGCCTCTTTACTCATCCCTCATCAGGCCCATAATTGAGTACAATGCCCCTTTTGGGATGTACCTTACCAGACACCTGCAGCAACTGGAAAGACCCCAAAAGTACCTCACCAAGAGGATCAAAGGGCTCAAACAGATGCCATATGCTGCCCGGTTAAAGAAACTCCAGCTCTACTCAGTGGCATACCGCCTGCTCAGAGGCGATCTGTGCCTGATGTATAAAGCCATGTCCAACCAGGAATTAATGGACATGCTGCACCTCAGAAAATCCAAATCCCATCGAGCTACGCTCGAGAGACTTGAACCTCAGCACTGAAATAAATAGGACATGCTGGAGGGACAGATTCATAACCCAGAGGCTCCCTTCACTCTGGAATAAAATCCCAGTCCAGGTTAGGCAGAGTCCCTCATTGACTCTCTTCAAGAGGAATCTTTATGAGTGGATGGGAGATCGTAGGTTTACCCCGGGTATCACTTCTGTGTCACTGTTAGACAGAGGCACAGTATACTAACCTCGAAAAAGGGCATAGCAAAATTAATTTAAAATGGGTGGCGAAAGCCAAACACACTCTGGCTAGGCTTATAAATGCCCTAGGGCAGATAGCCTAGTATGAACCTATGAACCTATGAACATCAAAGTACTGCGGCTTATAAAAAAGATTAAGTTTTACAAGACTGTAACATTGACTGGTGTGGTATGAATGTAAAACTGCTGTAAAATCATGGCCATCTATTTGAGATTGTCAATGGCTGGCACAATTACAGCAATTATCCAGTACAAAATGGTATATATCTATTATATTTATAATTTTAAATGTACTTTTCTAGTTAGGTAATGTCATTTTTGGTCCTCATTGTATATCATATCAATACCTGTGTCTTTAACTGAAATAGTTTTGTCTACTGTCTTTGTAATTTATTATTAACTAGTCACAGGTGAAAAGACCCAGTAAAGATAACCACCAGTAATTTCAAATAAATCTGAACAAATTTTGAATTGTATTTATTTGTTGGAAGCTACAAAGAGTATGGGATGTATCGCATCAGATGACTGATAATCAGTCCACCAGTAATCTCACTATCAGCCAAGCTTTCCTATGAGAAACAGAATGCTTGTGATGGAAGAATATAGTGACATTTTAAGGCCATTACTATACTATGATACTATGATAATTGAAGGATATTACAAAATATATCAGGTGCATTGATCCTGTATAGATTCATGTTAAAAGGAACTGTAGCTGCACAGTTTGTGTCAAACAACAGTCAAGCTATTAATGTTTGCAGATGTCGTATACCTATATGTTCAGTGTCACACTACTTTATCTCATGGCATAGCACATTATTATTGCATACTGAAATGCCCTGAGTACTCAGCTGACTCTGATACCAGGTTATGTTTTCTCAATATTCTGCTATAGCATTCACTGTACTTGATATCACAGATGGGAAGATTGTCTGCTATGTTTTTTTCCCCACATAGAATCTGACAGATGTAAAGGCTTTCGTGTGTTCTTTATAATCATGTCAACATTTCATTTACAAAAATATATCTGGTTTAAGAACATCCATATTATCAAATGTCTTTAAGTTTGTGCAATGTCATAAGCAGTGGGGCTCAGGGACATTCCCCTTTTCGCACATAGTGGGGTGCAAGGTGGCTTGCCATGCAAAAAACATGATTTTTTCAATGTTATGTGTCTCAATCCTTTTGGATAGATGTTTTTATCAGTAAATAATTTTATAATTTGATATTTCAGAGCACAACCTTAATTTACTTTTATGTTAACTTAATAAAATTACAAGGTACAAGTTAATGTTTTCAAAGTGAATTTGAAACTATTACTGGATACTTAGCTTCCTCGCTGTACACAGTCCATGAGAAGGAACTTAGCAAGTGAAACCCATGACAAGACCATTCAGATCAATAGCACTACATAGCTTTCCCCTTACACTTCACACTACCTGTCATGTGCTATTGCTTGCTGTTGTAGCAATAGATTTACTACAATACAGTAATCAAGTAAAATCAAAACACTTATGTTGCCACAGCTTAAGCAATTCTGCTTGAATTTCAGTTTCTCTGTTTGGGGGGAAGGGGAGCTTACATCAGTGGGACAATGTGGTGCACTGTCCAGTCATGCATCTGGTTATGTTTTCTATGATTTGATGCACATTGATAGGCTGAGTGAATTATGCATATGAGTGAAAAAGTCAGCTAATAGCAAATCAGTGACATCATTTTTCTGTGGGACAGGCTTAACAGCAACATCTTTCAGGAAAACTGCATCCTTTGGGCTCCTTCCTTAATATAACTATCTCTAAGCTCATTCTACTTTTGATGAAAGGTGACCTGGGGACTTTACCTTAAAGACTTCAACCCTGATGTGTGTGTTCCATCCTTAAAGGCTTCACCAATGACATGTTTTTTTTGGTCAAACAACCAGGACTCCAACTAGTCAAGGGCACTGGAGCAAAAATGTCAGATAACAAACCACTGACATGCTCAGTCCTCTCCCTGACCCTATACCCTGTTCTCAATGATGAAGCATTACTCTAGAGATACTTGGCAGAATTTATAAAATATACTGTGTTAAGCAACAATGAAGGTAAAGAAAAGAATCTACACAGTTGTGGAAAGTATCAAAAGGCTTAAAAAGCCAAAAAAGATGCATTAATTGTACATCTAGCAATACCATCAGTTTAAGGCACTGAAATTACATATGTCTTAGTTGTTTTACTTTTGATGTGCCTAACTTCAATAAATGTTTGCAACAGTATGATATTTACTCCATGGAATACATGAGATATTTACAACTGAAGAAATATCTTATGTCATGGCCAGTGCATAATCTGACAATCATGTGACTAAGGAGTGGTATATAGTGGAATAAGGTAAATAAACAGTTAAGTTTCTCACTGATTAGTAGTTTACAACATTTTGCTGAAGCATAATAGATTAAACCTTGCTGATGCAGCTTCTTAAATGCATTTAATCTGGAGAAGTAGCAAAATTAAAGCCAAGCAACCAGGACAAATTGATTTTAGAGATGTGTTGATTAGGAGTCAGATCCTTTATCGTATGAACCTTTACCTAGTCATCACCACGACTCTCACTGTCAGTTAAACCAAAAGCACAAACCACAAAAGGTATAAGAAAGTAAAATCGCTGTATCCTTAGACTTATCAGATGGAATGCCTGCCAAACTTTATACCTTCTTTATCAGGGAAGTGGTTACTAGGAGTGTAAAACTTCTATGACTTCAATTCTGGTTTCAGAAACCATCAAAAGACACTCCTAGTAGAAGTGATTCTGCTGAGACTTGCAGAGCATATCTGAATGACATGTCGCATGGTTTATTGTGGTATGAAAAGATATCTTTGATCATCATAATTTTTGCTGAGATATTTAAGTATTTTTCCCATTTCCCCATTGGGCTTTGAGTTTTTGTTATTGTGGTTAAAGAGGAAGCTGTGTAGGATAAAAGTTCTGCTTTTTTTGCAGTTGAGCTACTTAATTCAAAAGAATCACTTAAAGTTAGCATTTATTAATTTAACCCTTTTAAGTAATAACTGCATTTCATTTCAAAGTGATTTAGTGGAAAAATATCAAAGCAGTGATATACCTTAGAAATATGTTTGCTTTTCTAAGAAAGCAGCTCTTTTAACTGACCCTCAGTCATTAGTATACAATGAAGGAAACTGTTTTGAGATTTTTAAGCTAACTAAATAATAATGTTTTAGCAGTATGAAGACACAGAAACTGAAGTGAAATAAAATACAAATATATATATATATATATATATATATATATATATATATATATATATATATATATATATACACACACACACACATATATATATATATATATATATATACATACATATATATATATATATATAATGATCTTCTTTCGGCTTTTCCTGGTTAGGGGTCACCACAGCGTATATATATATATATATATATATATATATATATATATATATATATATATATATATATATATAATTTGCTGTCTTATACCACCCCTCCTCAAGACAACACTTGTAGTAAGCTGTTGTATACCCCCAAATTAACATGTTTCTTAGTACAATTGAACATGATGCCAAATTCCAAAACATTTACTCTCAATAAAAGTGACCACTTACACTGACAGCAGGCTGATAACAGGTGTTTTGGAATCTTGCCCCCTGTGCAAGCCTGTTTATAGATATGCTTTACACAGAAGAAAGTCACTTACAATGGAATTTGTCCCATGATGTTTGTTTCTTTTTTCACACTGCAGGAGCTACAGATTGGAATTAATATGTGTTTCTACATTGTTCTTTAAGAGACAAATTATGTTATATGAATGTAATACATTAAGCTTATAGCTATTCAGTAACTCTCGATTGTTAGAACTCAAATGTCATAATGAGGGAAAAAAGTAACTGTCCTTTATTTAACAACTGGATGGGGTCACTAAGCAAGTTATAGAAAATATAAGCCTGTTCACAGATTAGAAAAATATATAAATGGTTAGGATCTCATGCATTGTGATACATGGAAGGGGGCAGTTCCAGCGTGACTGTATGAAACAAGGCCAGCCTCAGCTCTGTGATACAGAAGGAGGGTGATACAGCAGAAGAAAGGCATTTCAGAAGGTTGTGCCCGATTCATGGTCAAGGTAAAATAATGAAAGTTAGAGTGGGCAATGTACAAACTTTATAAACAATAATGCAGAATAAATCTCCTCATACAGGAGTATAGGCATGATCTTTTTATATTGTGCATCAGCTTTCAGAATGTTGCTGGATCACCTAAAAATATTAACCATACATAGAGCACCGGCTCGAGCCTCCAAACCAATCAAACAACATTGGCAGCCTTAGCCATGATAAACTTGTCAGGGTCACATTTTGAATTAAATTTTAGCAAAAATCATTGCATGAAATAAATAAAGAAATAATTTTAAAAAAGTGCCCAAAGTGGTGTGTGTAACATATGTCATCTGCCCACTTTTTTGATTTTTAGTTTCATTGCCCTCACTGCTCAAGCTTCAGCCCATCCCATCCTAGTCCTATGAAGTCATTCATTCATCCTTTTGGGGAGACAGCCAGCCCGATCATTTCAACTTATTAGTTCCATATCAGTGGGAAGAACTTATTCACACATTCATTTCATTTTCACTTCAGAGATCAATATCCAGAATCATCACAGCATCATTTTGTTGAAGGATTCTCCATTTAAATACTTAATTTTGGCTGGTGCCTCTAATCAGTGCTTCTGCTACTCTTGGGTAGCCTCCAATGTATGCATCATATAGTCTGATGTTCCGTGACTTCTGGCGTGATCATATTATGAAAAAACTGCTACCTCTGATACTCCATCCTTACAGCAATCAAGGTTAGTGGTGTAGTGGCTCACACCAACTCCTCCCCCTTTGGACAAATGACTCTGCAATGACTGCTTAATCTGATCCTTTCCTGCCTCCATCACTTCAGCCCTTGCCTTTGGACAAACCTCTGTATCTCAGATCATAGCCTGTCTCTGAACCTCACTGCCACATGACTAAGACCAATGTTCTCTGTTTAAATATGATTTGCTCCCAATTGTGCTCAACCTTTTAAAGTATTAATTCTTTCCTTACTGCATTTTTTGCAGCATATGCAATTTTTTTCCTCGATTTATTAGTTTCGTCACTTACTGTTTTATAGTCAATGTACCTTGAGGAAGTAATATTATTTTCTGATCTGTTAATTGCAGCCAAACATTTAGTTTATATTTAAATCCATTATTATTGTTGTTATTATTATTATTATTATTATTTAACAATATTGTATTTAATTAATAATGTATAGCTTTAGTTGGGTATTGTCAGTTTTTAGGGTATATGCATATGTATTTTGCGTGTACAGCATGGAACTTAATGTTCTTTAATATAAAGTTAATGAAAAATGGGTTTTGTGGTCATAGTTTTTTAACATTTATTTTTCTTGTTTCTGTATGGATATCTAATTGTATATTTGCATTTCGGTGGTTGCCTCAAGTGGATTAGTTTTTCTGGGGTACAGTAAAGAAAGAGGGAAAAAGTGCATTTTCATTGTTTGTAATTGCGTTGGAAGGCTATTTAGCTGTCTTGAACCATTTTTACATTGCTTGTTTCTGTTTTATAATGTTTTAGGGATTTTGAGATGTTTTTGGATTGCCTGTACTATTTTTATATAATTTTACTAATTTTCTGCTTATAGCCTTGTCTAATATTACTGGTTTTACTTAATCACTTTGAGCTATTCTGTTTTGTTTAGTACTATTTAGCTCTATTTATATTACAACCAGGAAGAAAAGTGAGATTAAGACTAATTGTTACAAGCCCTGGGTGATTTAGAGCCTTTGGGCTTCAGATTAATCATCTTCAGGTGCATTTACTGTGCAAAGTGCAGCAGCACTTTAATGGTATTGCCATAGCAGCTAGAATGTGGTGTAAACATTCTCACCTCTTATACTACAGGAAGGGTACCTTCTTATAACATTTCTTGTAACATCAGTGAGTTACTTATCCATTCCAGCTTTGTCTAAACTGCGTGCGCTGAGTTGTACAAGTTTGCTCTTAGCTGTGCAGAGCAGCACAACCTAAATACCAGTTGCATTGACCAGTGGAGGTTTACACTGCACAAAAACCAGTCCGAGTAACGTCCATAACTGTAATATTTCCCATCCCCTCTTTAGATCCTTTTTTACTTTAAATCTAGTTATTAAGGTGACTCAGTACTCATAACACTCATTTTATTTGCAGCCTTATGGCACATGAACCCCTGGGAGAGTTTATTAACTGTCTCACACTCACTGATAATGAACATCTACTAAACCCATAGGGCTCAGTCTGTGAGAAGTATAAATATTTAACTGAAAATGGGATGTCCTTCTCCCAGCCAGCTACATGCAGGGAGCATTACACTGTCTTATCCCCAACTTCACCTATACAACATCCACAGATTGCACACTCCATGCTGTCTTGTGCAGATACATTTACATTTCATTAACAAAGCTTCCTGGGACACTGAACACCAGGCATCAGCCTAAACTCTCAAATGTATATCCTGCATGCAACCCAGCATCAAAGGCTTCTATCCAACATACAGCTCACGCTGACACTAAAGGAAATAACAGATAGTAATTGAGGATGATGATCACCAGTATGCAGAATCCCTTAAGATAGCAATGCCAAGCTAGTTCATTTGACTCCTTTCTTAGAAAGAAAGATGCTTGTCCATTTTCCAGGCTGAACAAAGATAGGTCAACAGTTGATCACTTCACAGGTGCCAGGGGTATGTACCATCAATAAAGCCCACAAGTACCTTTATCACAGTTCAGCATATAACCTCATCATTTTGAACATGAGAGTAAATGATTTGAGATGCACCTCCTTGCGTCTCCTGAAGAGGGGCATGCTGTTGCTCTCAGAATATACATCTGGAAAAGGAGTGAATCAAAGATTGAACATTATTCTACTACTGTTACCAAGAATAATGCCACAGTACAAAGAAAAGACAATTTACTTTAATTATTGGCATAACTACTGGTGTCATACTAGGGGGATCCAATATATATATATATATATATATATATATATATATATATATATATATATATATATATATATAGATAGATATATAGATATATAGATATATATATAGATATATATATATATATATATATCTATATATATCTATATATATATATATATATATATATATCGGCCTGAGATGAGATGGTTGATAACTAAGACAGCATCACTAGGGATTGCCTGCTACTGACTTTTTGTGGTTTTCAATACATTGGCTAAGACCTTCACCTATAGTGCTTTATGTTGGCAAGATCAGGCACTTTAAATTGCTCACATAACCAGCCATAATGAAAATCATACAAAAGTAGCAATGCTCAATGCTAGAAGCCAAAACAAAAAGTTGCACTACTTACAGGCATTCCTAACCTTTGGAAATCTTGATATATGCACAGTTACAGAAACATGGTTTCTGAATTGTGATCCCCCCCCCCCCAACAACAGTGCAGGATTTGAATGCCTCTCACTCTTTCAGGTCCAACCCTCTATTGGACATTGTAGCTGATGTGGGTGGTTACATTTATCCTAAGAAACCATTTCACCTCCAGTCTGGTAATGCAGGAAATGTCCTACTTAGAACTTTGCCACATTTGTCTTACAATAAACAAAACTCTGTAGCAATAATAGCCAACTACCACACCCCCCTCGGACAGTGAAGAGTATATTAACAAACTAACATCCCTCACCATGGACTGAAACTATATTCTCTTGGATGACTTTAACTATCTTCCCATTAATTGAGGAATCTACACCACCACAAAACAAGTATGTACAGAGATGCCTGGATTTAATTAATTACAACTTCTTCTACCATCTAGTCTAAATCCCGGTGAGGGTCTTAAACATATCAGACCTGGTTCTCACAAATATACCCTCCTCTATGTTCAAAGCCCACAGTTACCATAATTACTGCTCAAATCAAACTATCATGCAGTGCCATTTAGTGTAGGTGTGAAACGAGTCACCTTGACATTCCTGCATGATCAGAATACCCTAAAGCCAATGTACTGAAGTTAACTGATGACCTGATGAAGTCCACACACTACATTTTCCCATAAATTCTATGCCACCTTCAAACTAAAATTCAGGCCTCCATTCTCATAAAACATAAACTATATTGCCAAATTAAGATCATCCGCATTTGATGGAATCCCATTATCAACAAACTCTGCAATAACACGAAGAAACCCTTAGCTTGCAAAAGCAAACTCAACACCCCATCAGCTATAAAACAAAACAAAAATTATCAACAGAGAACATAGAAACAAAATCAAATTCTTGAAGTGCAAGTCTGAATTGCAAATCCCTACCCATGCTAAGGATAACTATAAAACATTCTTCAGCTATGTTAGGTACTCAAGAAATAAGCTTCAGCAATGCTCCGGGTTTATAGGAAATAGCATCAAAAACTTGTCCCTTGAGGACATTGTCTGAAGACACCACATACTTGTCCACTGACTCCATTCAGACACTCCTTTACTCATCAAGCTAAGTTTATACAAAATAGGGGCAAGTCCCCTGCACCCCAAGTGGGGAGACCCCCCCACCTCCTGAAATTATATATACCAATTCTGAGGTTGCACAACAGTGGAAAATAAGGCAATCTCCACTTACATCGAAGGCTGTTTCAGTGAACTGGCTTTGGTTTCTTTGCATTTTCTGAAATTGCCTTTGGTGAATTAACATTTACCCCTTTGTAAATGTCAAATAGACAACATGACCTTGAAAACTGATCTGGTAGTAAGGGACCTGAGAAGCTATGTGTACAACAAGCTGAGCTTTGATTACCATCTATACAGTATTGTAAGAAAGTCCTTTTTCATTGCATAGCTTATTAGTAAGGGTGCAGCATCCAGGTACTGGGATGTGATGATTTCACTGTATGCAGCACTTATTAGATTGATCATTGAGTATGATGCCACCTTCAGTATGTACCTGTCCAAACACTTATCACAACTTGAGTGGTCACAGCAGCTTCTCACAAAGGAAATCAGGGGCCTAAATCATAAAAACTGCACTGACCCAAACCTTATCCCTTTTATCGGTATCATACAGCCTGCTGATGGTCATTCTCTGCCTAATGTACAGACTCTCAACACACCATAATCTTTCAGATCTACTGTACATTCACAAGTCCACTGGTGATGTAAAGACCTATACAAGAAATCTTGATTTCTTCTACAACATAAATTAAACATGCTAGAGGGATAGATATGTACCACAGGGAATACCACTTCTTTGGACCTGTCTTGCTATCCACATGAGATAAATTATGCCTTTTACTCTTTGCAGATGTAGTCTGGATGAGCTGGTGTGAAGCTACAAAGTCACCCGTGGTTTAGCACTCTTGCCCTTATGGATTATGAGATAACATATGCATATTCTGTCCTGCTCTGGTTTATTTGTTCCTAAATTACAACGACTAAAACAGTAATGGAATGCAGGAGCTTTGCTTCTAAAGCTTCTCAAAGATCAATAGCCTTGTAAGTACCTCTGAACTTATGATCCTAAGGGAAGCAAAGATATTGCCAAAAATTATAACCTGGTGAAACGATGAAGTACAGGCTATCTGCCCCTAGACTGTAAACAGCAATAGTAATAAATAAAGGTGATTAGAAGGAATGGAATAATGCTTTGTAAACAAAGTAACTGCGACATGCCCATTCTGCACTTGTTTTTCAGGAAGAAGCGAGTTAGCTCTTTTAGTGGTTAATTCCTAAAATACATGTGAAGCAGTGGAGGGTTTGTGATGTAGACAAAAGTGATGTGGTTAGTGAGGTATAGAATGTGATGATATGAGGGTGGGGGAAATGGGGTAAGTTGGTCAGCAATCTGAAGTTGGTGGAGCATAGCAGAATGCAGCAGGGCTGTCCCTTCCAGGACAAATGAACAGCACCAGGAACAATCATTGGACAAGTTGATTTGTTATGAAAGCTGCTGTTTAGTATAAGGTGATAAAGACTGCTCAGGCTGTCATTTGTCACTACTGGTTACATATTTCAGTGTTTTTCTTTGGTTCTTGGGTTTGCACCATCTAAACTTAGCATGTCGTATTTACTAAAAGCTACCATTTTGGTTCTGCAACTGCGTGTTTTATATTGATCATAAAACAATTGCATTGAGTCATATATTGAAACAGGCATATTCCACTGGACTTTCTATTGAATGCTATGGCCTAGTTTCCTTATAATGGTGTTGTCTTGTAGATAGTAAATGCAATAAACAGACACTCACTTGTCTTCACTACTCCTTGAGATTCTTTTTTTGTTTCGTTGATCATTGTGTATCCTGTCATTTCACTTTTTTTGTGCATTTTCCCTACAGGAATCTAAAGGTGTCTTCTACCTTACTTAAACCTGCTGTTGAATTATTCTAGGTCAGGAATATCTAGGCTAGTTTGTACCCTTTTTTCCTGATAACTGAAATTTCTGTTTTCTGTTTACAATTTCTTTCTTTACTAGACAAATTTCATTTGTTGTTTTATGATATCATTAATCTGTAATGAATAAGACACACACTTTATACTATAAGTAAATGTCAATAGACTTGCTTTTCTGCTCGTGGAAAGTCATGTTTACAATCCTTACTTCCCACTTTGTTTCTTATGTGCTCACTCTTCGTGTTGACCTATCCAAACGACTTTCTGTTCCATATGAAAAATCATCCATTTCTGATATATTGCAGTTTTATGCACTTAACTTCTTTGCACCTGTGAAATATTTCACTATATGGTAGTATAATTCCTGGAACTTAATATTACCCAGATTAAAATGATCTATACTTTGTTTCATTGCCAAGTAAATTAATAAAGACAGGGGACTTACTTTGTGAGTGATTAGAATCATTGGATAATATAGTGATACCACAGAAGGGATAATAGGGATAGATGCATTTGCATTAACACAAAGATGCTACATTACTGTACAGTTATGCCAGAGCTGAATAAAATATGCATAATACGTTGCCAAATGCTACTTCACCTCAAGGCACTGTATTATATTTTTGTCAGCAGGCAGCTAAGAATATGTGGGAAGAGTCTAAACAAAAGATAATACAAAAACTCAGAAACTGGAAGCTGTTGCCTATGGATATAGACAGACAGACAGATAGATACAGATAGATAGACATACAGATAGTTAAATTGATAGATAGATAGATAGATAGATAGATAGATAGATAGATAGATAGATAGATAAATAGATAGATAGATAGATAGTATACTAAAATGGCTTTATTCTCTTGAATTGTATGTTTTCTTATCAACCAGATGAAAAGTTGGAGATACATATTAATAAAGAGTTGAAGGATATAATTTGAGAGGAGAAGAGGGTAAGAGTCATGTGGGATAAGTTGATACTCCTAATGAGAACAAGAAGGGTTTGTATTACTATATTTGTAGGGATACTTTAGAGCTCTACATTTAAGGCTCTTACACATAACAGAAGCAGAATGCTACTATTCAAAGTGAAAAGAAATGATAATGAAGAAGCAGGGGGTAATTTAGGAAATAAGGAAAGGATGGGGTCAGGGGGTAATTCAGAAAATAAGGAAAAGATGGGGTCCTGGATACACATCCTCAAGGAGAATAACAACAGTCATGCACAATATTATATTCATAAAGTGGCAGAAAGTATACTAAGAACTAAGCCAACATGGGAATGGAGAAATGAGATTCTGCTGATATAGGTGACTGCAAATAGGGGTACAGAGAATAGGCAAGAGTCAGCTAGAATTTACTGGAGGAAGCCAGCAAAGGAACTAAGGCATTGAGAACAAATAATTGGAGATGGAAAGGTAATAGAATTGGAAGATGCCAGGAAGACCTTTGGATTGCAGCCCAATGACTGGCTTCCCCATCTGGAATTGATATCAGAGTACAGACAAAAAAAATGGATTGGGGAATCCTAAATGAAAGACCTGCATTGTTTGAGTTCTTAACTGAATCTTGAACAGGAGCTGTTGACAATAAAGGGATAATTTGTAGGACACATAAAATATTGTTTGATAATTATAGGAATCAATCAGAAGAAATCAGAAAAGACTGGGAAGAGAAATAAGATATGCAATTCATAAAGAAACAACGAGATGACATATGACTACCAAATATGCCACACAATCTAGAAGATTTAGGATCTTTGCCTGTTAGTGTTTTTGCATAAATACTTTTATACCCCAAACAAACTCCAAAGAGTTTTTCCTTGGTTAGATGGCAAATGTTGGAGCTGTAATAGCAAAGAAAGAAGTGCCTGGGAGCATAGGTTCTTGGAGTTGGCACACTTTAGAAATTAACTACAGACTACTCTGTCAGGAATACTGGGCAAGCAAATGAGTGGAACTAAAGGAATTATTTTTTTGAACTGGGACACAGGATCTGAATTGCCTTAACATGGTAAAGCCTTTTTAAGTTTAATTCTGGTCATTGCCAAAAAAAGCAATTACTAGAAAATGGTAATTAAAATGTAAACCAGCTATACTTAAAGTAGTGAATATTGTAACAGAGATAAAGGAACAGGAGTGGGATCTTTAAAAAAGGGTAGGAGTAAATTAAATAGAAGAAATTGAAATTGTGGGAACAATGCATGCAGAAAAATGTTTTGCAGGAGGAATGAGTTTTAAGAAAGACATGAACTGAACAATTTATGCAATGTATCTTAGGCTACAGGATAGATAATATAAGTGATATGTAACATTTATAAATGTGAATTTGTTAATAGGGTCAGATTACTTTTATATAAATGTAAGTTTATGTATGTCACAAGGGATAATTCAGTAAATATGTTTAAAAAAAACATTTCATAGTTAAGTCCATCAAAATAGTAAAAAGGTAGTGCTACCATGTGACTATATATAATACAGATGAGGTCACTCACACTTGACGATAAAAAAAAAAACATTTTTTTCTCCCAGTTTTCAATGTGCTTTTACTTAAAAAATGTGGATAAAGAAATAAGACTCAATATGTTGATTATAGCAATGTGGGAATTGAACAAAACTGGACTGACAAAATAAAATGTTTTGTAGAACTACTGGCTATCTTTCAAGTGCATTCAAAACAAGTTGAATCTCACAAAATGAGCTTGTGAGAAAACAAAATTAATCCCTTGCAATCAAGTGGCTCAGTTAACAAAGGTCTCCTCTTAAGGATCAGTGAATTATCTTTAGGACTGGCAATTAACAAGGGAATCCTCTGAAGTATATTTGTTGCGGATTTGCTGTGTCAGTGTATTTGGATTTAGTTTTAACTGACAAGTACAAAGTCTCTATTTGTTTCAATATTTTGGTCCCCAAAAGTTCAGCATGCAGACAATGAAGTGGTCATCTTGCTACGCTATACTGAACACACTTGCAGAAACTCTTTTGAATAAATTTCACAATAAGTAGACTTATTTCAGAGCAAAATTAATACAAGATCAGTTAAACTGCTATGAGAAATAAAGCTTAAATCTTAAGCTTTATGGGACCAGGCAACATACCTGGCACTGTGTTGTATAGAATCAAGGAAAATATTACTATTTAAAAATGTCACCAATCCATGACAAATGGCAGTATGGTATGGGAGGTGGTCGTGTAAGATTAAAATGTGTTTAGATTGATCATCCTGACTAGTACATTTGTGTGAATAAATATAGAAAACCACAATGGAACTTGTCTGGATAAATGCTAGGGACCTGCTCCTGTTATATAAGGAATAATACTGGCTTGGTAAGGGGGGATAATCCCATTTTAAACTTGTGTCATTCTTTGAAGGGATAATAGCAGTCCTGAAAGCAACAAAAATAGTGCATACAGCTTATCTTGACTTTGCTGTTATATTTGACAGCATTACATATAATGGATTGACAAACTAATGATCTGAATGTTAATCTGTATGTACTACAAGTAAAATAACTACAAATAAAATACAGGTTACACCAAATGATGCTACAACTTAAGATGAAAGCATAGCAGTCTATCCTGATGTATGTTATTATTGGTGTCCTACACAGTTCTGTAATATTTTATTTATTTTATTTTATTTTTATTTATTTTACATTTGTTGACCGGGCTAGTCCAACTGGATATATGTCCGTTTTCAGTAGAGGCCCGGGGAGAAAAGCTCCATCAGTTGTACACTTTTACAAAAAGGCATAAATGGTTACATAAGAAAGATAGGAAATAAAAACAATAATATAATCAGATAAAAAATACATTGGCATAAAAGTTCACATGACATCATAGCAGGTTAACCAGATAATATAAAAAATAAAGTTTTTTTTTTTTTAAACAAGGGTAATGGAAGAGAGAAGAGTTGGCATTAGTCAGGATTAGTGCAGGAGCAAAGCCAGTGTTTATTGAGATAAATCTTTAGTTGAAATTTGAAAAGTTGGAAAGAGGTTAAAGAAGTGATATCAGAGGGTAGTTTATTCCATGTTTTTCCAACAGAGTTGGAGAATAAACTGACGCCTGCATTATTGTTAGGTTTGGTAATATTAATCAGAAGTTTATTTGAGGAACGAAGTTGTTGCAGGTTGTTGTATGGAGAAATAAGGCTAGTAAGTGTTGGTGTGTTGGTTGGCTGATATAGAATCTTATAAGCAATTAAGATCTGTTGAAGTACAAGTTGGTTAGGAAGTTCAATCCAGCCTAGTTCTTTTAGGTTCAAGCAGTGATGAGTTCTAAAAGGAGATCCAATAGCGAATCGAGCTATGTTATGATAGGATGTTTCTAGTTTCTTCATGTTGTTTTTGGAAAGATTAGTGTAAATGGGGGAAGCATAGAGAAGAGTGGAGATTAGGTGAGATCTAGCAATGGTGGACCTTGCTGTGGGTGTTAGGAAAGGTTTGATTCTGTATAGGGATCCTATTTTTTTATTAACTAATTTTATGGTGTTGTTGATGTGAGAGTCAAAGTTGAGGTTATTATCAATAGTTATCCCTAATAGTTTTGTGGTCAAGTCAGGAGAGATGAGTGTTCCGTCAGTGGATGTAAGAGTAAAGTAAGGTGGAGTAGATTTACAGTAGGTGAAAAAAGTAATAGTTTTGTTTTCTTGGGGTTGAGGAGTAGACAGCGGTAAGAGAACCATTGTTCTACAGCACTGAAAGCTTTTTGAGTAAGTGACTGGAGTTCTGTATGAGAGTTAGCAGAGCAGATTATAGTTGAGTCGTCTGCATATTGTATACAGGTAGAATATGGGATAGCAGATTGAAGGTCATTAATAAAGATAGAAAATAGCAAAGGGCCTAGGATAGAGCCTTGAGGTACACCTAAGGAGATAGGTAGAAGATTAGAAAGTGAGTTTTTCCAAAGTACTGCCTGCTGACGATTTTCTAGGTAAGATGCAAACCAGGACAAGGCAAGATGATCAAGAGCCAGTGATTGTAGGATATGTAGTAAAGTTTATGATTCACCATATCAAAAGCTTTGGATAGGTCGATGAAGACAGAGGAAGATAGATAGTTATTGTTACGGTTAGTGTTAATGGAGTTAGTGAAGGAGAGTAAAGCAGTAGTGGTACTGTGTGAGGGTCTGAAACCATGCTGACAGTTAGAAAGTAAGTTGTTGTTGAGAAGGTGATTTAATACTTGTTTGTGAATACATTTTTCCATGATTTTTGCGATTGGTGAGAGGAGAGCTATTGGACGAAAGTTAGAAAAATCATTAGAGTTTCCTCCTTTATGTAGTGGGATGATATGAGATATTTTCCAGATAGAGGGGAAGATTCCTTCCTTTATAGATCTATTGATCAGGATGGAAATAGGGTAGGCTAAGGCTTTGGCACCTATCTGTAAGAATTCTGCAGGCAGTTTGTCTGCAGAGGGAGTGGTGGGTTTTAACTTTAGGAGCAATGATGTGATAAAGGAGGTAGAGACTGGTTGTAATTGGAGTGTAGGAGGTGGATTTAATGTGGATGGAGGAAGATTTGAGGTATCAGGAGATAGATGACTAGCTAGTGTTTGGATAGTGTTTGTGAAGAATGAGTTGAAGTCATTTGCTGTTTGTTTAGGGTTCTCTGGGTTAGAGTCCTGGGGATTAGGTGTAATGGAGTGACCTGGAGACAGAAGATTATTAATACTGGCCCAGAATTTTTTAGGTTCCTTATTAGTAATGTTCTGCAGCTGAAGGTAATAGTTTTTTTTGTCGGTCAGGATAGCTCTTTTAGTGCTGTTTCTAAGCTCTCTAAATTTTTGACGATCAGTTTGATTTTTAGTGGTGCGCCATTTTGACCATGATTTATTTCTAATAATGATTTTATGCCTAGTATTATTAGTTAGCCAGGGTGCTACTTTTGATTTGGTTCTGATGGTACGAGTTGGGGCATGTTGGTCTAGAATTGATAAGAATGTAGAGTTAAAGTAATCTACTGCTTCATTAAGGGAAGATATTTCAATGAGGACCAATTACAATATTTTAGATCAGCTAGAAAATGTTCTGAGTTAAAAGTCTTTTTTGTTCTTAGTGTTCTAAGTGTGGCAGGTAAGGTTAGGTTGATTTTGTGTCTAATGACATAAGTTAAAGAATGGTCACTTAGATCATCTGGAAGGGTACCGGACTGGTAGGTTTGTTGGGGAGTATTAATCAGAATCCAGTCTAGAATAGATTTATGGTTGTTGGATTTATCAGTTCTGGTTGGACAGTTAATGAGTTGAGAGAAGCCATATAGGTTTATGTGGGATGTAGGGTTTATACTATTAAATGAATTCCAATCAATGTTAAAGTCACCTAGAACTACTGTTTCTTGGGGGAGGTTGTTTGTCAGCAAGCTCAGGATGCATTCTAGAGTGTTAGTGTTATTTCCTGGGGGGAGATATACACAAATTATGTTAATAGCTTTATTAGGGTTGATTTGAAGTTTTGAGCTGATTACTTCTGCATTATTGTCCTGAGTAAGGTTAGGTTTTATAATACTAATTTGTAGTTGTGCTTTGTACAGAATTGCTACGCCACCTCCCTTTTTGGTTTTACGGTCCAGTCTAAAGATATTATACCCGGGAGGGGTAATTTCATTATCCTTAATGGTAGGTTTTAGCCAAGTTTCTGATAAACATAAGATATCAAAATGGTGAACATCTAAAAGGGCATGGAGTTGAGAGATCTTGTTACAAATGCTACGTATATTAAGATGAGCTATGGTGAGAGAGTTGGTATAAGTGTTTGATGATATAGGAGAATCTTTGTCTTGTTTAATATAACTATTAGTGTTTGTGCTATTTGGGCCAGGGTTAGGGTGAATGTCCCCATCTAATAGTGATTGAAACAATAAGAAATATTGGAGCTGGGACTGTTTATGTAGGATGTCAATATATTTTTTATTTCTTTGTTTACTTAGCTTAGGGTAAGCAAGTTTGTGGTGTTTGGTAGATATGTAGTTAGGTATGGTAGGAAGATTTAATGTGGTTAGTGTAGAAGGTGAGTTAGGTGTAGAGGTGTGCTTAGAGGGAAGCACAAGAGTAGAGGGGAGTGGGTGTTCATAGGAGGTTAGGAGATGAGTAATCACAAGAGGAGGTAAGAGTGTTAAACAGATAGTTATTTGAAAGTATATTGGGAGAGATAATGTCCACATAGTGTAGGTTAGGGAAACCGATAGAGATAAAGGAAAATAGAAGGAAGAAGAAAGGAAAGTAGTGTAAAAGACTTTAAGAGGTAGTGTGGAGGAGGGTTATGAGAAAGTTGGGTGTGGTATGAGATAAGAGGGAGGGGTTGGCAACAGAGGGGATTATACCTGATTGGGTAGGGGTGTGTCAATAAGAGGTATAAAAGTAGGACCACTGGGGGCGGGTGGGAATTGGGGGCAGGGTAGGGGAGCGGAGTGAGCCCGTAGGGCGAACGGAGCGGGAAGAGCCCAGAGAAGGAGACAGAGCGGTGAAAAAACAATCAGAAAAGAGAGAGAGCAGAAGGTAAGTTTACTGAGATGTGTAGTAGGTGGAAAGAAAGTCTGAGAAGTACAGTTATGGGTATGGATATGGAGGGATTACAGTTGGATAGGATAGTAGGTTAAGTGAAGGATTGAGATGGGTGTTGGCTAAGTGGAAGACAAAATGTGGATAGGCAGTCAAATGAGAGATAGTAAGGGAGAGGATTGCAGAAGAGGTGCAATGGAGCAAGGTAGGTGAGACGAGGAGGAGAGTGGCGGGAGTAAAAGAGACAGTAGGAAGATTGTGGAGTGCCAGTTGGTGGGCAGTTAGGGAAAAAGCAACACAGTCGTAGTATCAGTAAGAGGGAGGCAGCTGAAAGGCAGTTATCTAGAATGAAACACAGTCTTAGTATCAGTAATAAGGAGGAAGCTGACAGTGAGATAGTGAAGTATAGAAATAGATAGGGAGGGGAGGGTTGTTCACAGGACACCAAAGGGGTGGGTAGGGGAGTATTGGCTGCAGGCTAACCTGGCAGGGAGGCACACTGCGACCTACCAATAGGTATCTACTACCTGAAGTATTACAAGGTTAGGAGTAACACATACTTCCAGGTCAAGTTCCTTGCTGGGAAACGAAGGTAGTTTTACAACTTGAAAGAAAGTCCTTAGTTGAGGCTTCTGTATTGTGGCCTTCGAGTAGGGATCAAGAATTCAGTAGGGTAGAGCAGGATGGGCTGTATCACAAGTTCCAGGTCAAGTTCCTTGCTGGGAAACGAAGGTAGTTTTACAACTTGAAAGAAAGTCCTTAGTTGAGGCTTCTGTATTGTGGCCTTCGAGTAGGGATCAAGAATTCAGTAGGGTAGAGCAGGATGGGCTGTATCACAAGTTCCAGGTCAAGTTCCTTGCTGGGAAACGAAGGTAGTTTTACAACTTGAAAGAAAGTCCTTAGTTGAGGCTTCTGTATTGTGGCCTTCAGTAGGGATCAAGAATTCAGTAGGGTAGAGCAGGATGGGCTGTATCACAAGTTCCAGGTCAAGTTCCTTGCTGGGAAAGCGAAGGTAGTTTTACAACTTGAAAGAAAGTCCTTAGTTGAGGCTTCTGTATTGTGGCCTTGAGTAGGGATCAAGAATTCAGTAGGGTAGAGCAGGATGGGCTGTATCACAAGTTCCAGGTCAAGTTCCTTGCTGGGAAACGAAGGTAGTTTTACAACTTGAAAGAAAGTCCTTAGTTGAGGCTTCTGTATTGTGGCCTTCGAGTAGGGATCAAGAATTCAGTAGGGTAGAGCAGGATGGGCTGTATCACAAGTTCCAGGTCAAGTTCCTTGCTGGGAAACGAAGGTAGTTTTACAACTTGAAAGAAAGTCCTTAGTTGAGGCTTCTGTATTGTGGCCTTCGAGTAGGGATCAAGAATTCAGTAGGGTAGAGCAGGATGGGCTGTATCACAAGTTCCAGGTCAAGTTCCTTGCTGGGAAACGAAGGTAGTTTTACAACTTGAAAGAAAGTCCTTAGTTGAGGCTTCTGTATTGTGGCCTTGAGTAGGGATCAAGAATTCAGTAGGGTAGAGCAGGATGGGCTGTATCACAAGTTCCAGGTCAAGTTCCTTGCTGGGAAAGCGAAGGTAGTTTTACAACTTGAAAGAAAGTCCTTAGTTGAGGCTTCTGTATTGTGGCCTTGGTAGGGATCAAGAATTCAGTAGGGTAGAGCAGGATGGGCTGTATCACAAGTTCCAGGTCAAGTTCCTTGCTGGGAAACGAAGGTAGTTTTACAACTTGAAAGAAAGTCCTTAGTTGAGGCTTCTGTATTGTGGCCTTCGAGTAGGGATCAAGAATTCAGTAGGGTAGAGCAGGATGGGCTGTATCACAAGTTCCAGGTCAAGTTCCTTGCTGGGAAACGAAGGTAGTTTTACAACTTGAAAGAAAGTCCTTAGTTGAGGCTTCTGTATTGTGGCCTTCGAGTAGGGATCAAGAATTCAGTAGGGTAGAGCAGGATGGGCTGTATCACAAGTTCCAGGTCAAGTTCCTTGCTGGGAAACGAAGGTAGTTTTACAACTTGAAAGAAAGTCCTTAGTTGAGGCTTCTGTATTGTGGCCTTGAGTAGGGATCAAGAATTCAGTAGGGTAGAGCAGGATGGGCTGTATCACAAGTTCCAGGTCAAGTTCCTTGCTGGGAAACGAAGGTAGTTTACAACTTGAAAGAAAGTCCTTAGTTGAGGCTTCTGTATTGTGGCCTTCGAGTAGGGATCAAGAATTCAGTAGGGTAGAGCAGGATGGGCTGTATCACAAGTTCCAGGTCAAGTTCCTTGCTGGGAAACGAAGGTAGTTTTACAACTTGAAAGAAAGTCCTTAGTTGAGGCTTCTGTATTGTGGCCTTCGAGTAGGGATCAAGAATTCAGTAGGGTAGAGCAGGATGGGCTGTATCACAAGTTCCAGGTCAAGTTCCTTGCTGGGAAACGAAGGTAGTTTTACAACTTGAAAGAAAGTCCTTAGTTGAGGCTTCTGTATTGTGGCCTTCGAGTAGGGATCAAGAATTCAGTAGGGTAGAGCAGGATGGGCTGTATCACAAGCGTAGGACACAGCGAAACGCCAAGAGCCAGGGAATGCACAGCAGCCAACTTTAAAGACTGTTCTTTTTAGACATAAAAGTCAGACACAAAATCTGCCTAACCAGATACTGTGAAAATAATAAACTGTGTAGCAATAAAAATACAAACTGTGTAACAAAATTATTTTAATAAAATAACTTACAGATTTTAAATAAAAATGCAGAAGTCATGCAGTAGTAATACTTTTGCTTTAAAAGTTAATAAGTGCAACTTGGAAAAAGGTCCTACATTATGATTACAAAGTAAATGGTTAGATCATAACAAAAAGGACTCCACTGCTATAGATATATAAAGAAGGTTAGACAGCAGTTCATATGTACCAAAGTCAAAACAGCGTATTATATAATGAATACAATTAGAATGGGCTTGTCTAGTTAGTCATGCCATGGATGCCTTTACACTTCATATGTATCAAATCACCGATGACTATAGTGCTGCTTTCTGTAAAATCCCTTACTTGAAAATTTAAGGGTGTGAATACCTGGATTGTTTGGAGATGTTGCATGAATTTATACACTTTTTTTTGTATAAGTTACACAGAGAGGACATTTGACTAGTCTGTAAGAAAACAGCGGAGCCATTTCTTCTTGAAAGTTTATTTCTGGAAAGCAGTGTTTAGGGAATAGAACCTAATACACTTATATGCGTATTGGGGTCTACTCCCTAAGCACTGCTTTCCGGAAATAAACTTTCTAGAAGAATATGGTGGTCAAGGATGTTGAAAGTGAGTTGGCTATAAGCTTAACAATTAATTCTATGAACCACTATAATTTCTTTTCCTATTTTTGTGTAACACTACTATATCAGAAAGATAGATTTATCCATGGACTACAAATTCCCTTCAAGACGGAGTCATACAATAATAATGCCATAATTCATGAAAAGGAACCCTTGACGAATACACTGAGAAATGTGAGACAGACTTACTTATTATTAATGCTAAAGTAACAACCCTTCATTTGCTTTTTAAGCCTTCTTCAATTATTTTGGCAGCTCTCCATGCTATGCCCTGTACTATACAATACATCTATATCCTTAAGCAACTTCAAGAGTACAGAAGTTGTTACACTGCACTATGTTAATTGTTTTGTGACAATACTGACCTTTCAAAGGCACAAAGTTTATCATCTATTCATTATTCATTTTCTGTTTCCTGGAAGTTCTTATAATAAAATCACACATTTTTTTCTAAAATAATGAAGTGCCTTTGTTATTTATTTTAACATTGAATTTTTGTCCTATGAATCATTTTAGTCTGTCTCTAAAGTAGTGCCTCATTTTTACATTTCTGTTAAATGGCTAAAATAATTTTTCTTCCTTTTACAAAAGCAGATTTAGCAAAATTACCAAAACAATAGTCTGGTGCAATAGCAAACTTAAATATCAATTTGCTACAGTGGAGTCAACAAAAGTTTACATTGGTATAGCCATAATTTCCCAAAATGTAAATTCGCACATGGACTATAAAATGATTAATTCTGCTCGATAACAATACAGAAAATTCAGAATGCTATCATGTATCAAGGCAGACAGTACTTACTATAGCAATGACCCATGCCTGGGTGTGGGTAATGCTGGTTTGGTCATGTGGGCGAAGCCTGAGTGGCCAAACAAAGCCAACCGTGGATAAATCCAGCATTACCCTTCCGCAGCTGTCTGGTATTCAGTGGCAGTTCTGATGTACTGCGCATGCGCATGCCTACGCAGTACATCAGAGCTGTGGGCAAAAGCAACAGAGAAAGCAAGATCTCCATTGCTTTTTAAAAACTGTTTCGCTATGTTAAATGGGTATAACATAGTGAGACAGCTTTAAAAAAAGCAACGGAGAATATCCATTGCTTTTTTAAAGCTGTCTCGCTATGTTAAACCCATTTAACATAGCGAGACAGTTTTGAAAAAAGCAATGGAAAAAGCAAGATCTCAGTTACTTTTTAAAAATTGTTTTGCTATGTTAAATGAGTTTAACATAGCGAGGCAGCTTTAAAAAAAGCAAGAGAGAATATCCGTTGCTTTTTTAAAGCTGTCTGGCTATGTTAAACCCATTTAACATAGCGAGACAGTTTTGAAAAAAGCAACGGAGAAAGCAAGATCTCCGTTGCTTTTTAAAAACTGTTTCGCTATGTTAAATGAGTTTAACATAGCGAGACAGCTTTAAAAAAAGCAATGGCGAATCTCTGTTGCTTTTTTAAAGCTGTCTCGCTATGTTAAACTCGTTTGACATAGCGAGACAGTGTGAAGCAATGGAGATCTTGCGTTCTCCGTTGCTGTAAAAAAAGAGTTATAGTAATGGAAAACTTTTCCATTACTATTACTCTGATTTACAACGTGCACGCTGACCAGCTGACCAGCGTGCATGTTTTTGAATATTTAATGGGGGGGGTCGTTGTATAATTTTGTTTTTGTTTTGCATTAACAGTTTTGCTAATTATCCTTTTTACTCACTTTTCTATGTATATTATGCATGCTGTGGCAACAATATGTTGTTTCATAGGTTCTTAGGTGTATACTAGGCTAATGGCCTTGGAGCCTTTACAAGCCTAGCCCATAGGATTACCCTGGCATCGTGCCACCCGACCTTACTTCCCAGTGCCTCTGTCAAGTAGAGCCACTGGAGTGATCCTCAGGGTGAATTTTCTATTTCTCATCCGTTCATCAAGATTTCTCTTGAAGAGGCCAGTGAGGTATAGGTTCATAGATTACAACTAGTCTAATTGGCCTTGTGGGCCATTTTAAGCCTAGCCAATTACCCCATGTGAGAATCACACCCTGCACCTTGTGCTTGTAAGGTAAACATCTTAATCATAATGCCAACCTCCCAACCAGCCCTCTGAGGCTAAAGTACCTACCCAGGCCAAAGACAATAACAAAGCCATTCTTAGTTATGTTTGTAATCTATAAAATCCAACACAGCAATGTGCAGAGCTGATTGTAAATAATGTTACCTACATTGAAGCTGAAGATATAATCAACTTACTGGACAGTAAATTTTGCATCAGTTTTACCCCCTCCCCCTCCATCTGTCCGACAAGTTATACCTGAAATAAGCTCATCCCAGCTCTCACACAACACCAAGTTCTAAAAGCTTGATCAAAAGCTACAAATACTGCATTAATGAGTCCTGACAACATCCCTAGATGCATTTTAAGTAGCATGAACCCCCCCACACACACACACACACACACACACACACACACACACACACACACACACACACACACACAACTATACTGTTTAACCTCAGTCTCCATACAGGTTTTGTATCAAGCAAATTGGAGAACAGATACAGTCATTGCCTGTATAAGAGAGGATGTTCCACAACCCCAGGAAATTAAAGACCCATAAGTCTCACCAGCCTCATATGCAAAACCATCGAAAGACTTATCATGAAACTAATCAATAAATACATAAGAAATAAAATGTCCAGATAAACTGGATTTGTCTCAGTTTGAATTAATCCAGAGCAAACTCATTCTTACATAACCTAGTGGACAATTTTGAAAAAATCACGAAAGCAATGGATGAAGTTAAAGTGTTGCACACCACATACCTCAACCATGCCTAAGCTTTTGATACAATCCCCCAGTCAGGCATAGTAGAAAAGCTAAACAAACTAGGAATTATTCCCTATGTTACCTGTTAGATCACTAGCTGGTTCAGAGATAAGACACAGGAAATGAAAATAAGGGAAGTTACCTCCTCAAAGAGCCCAGTCACCACGGTAGTTGACTAGGGTTCTGTGCTGGGACCTCTCCTGTTTGGCATCTACGTCTTTGAAGTAAAAGCCAATAAAAAGGGGGTGTGGTTGAATAAGTTTGCAGATGACTGCAAATTAGGAGCAGTCATTGAATCCCCAAATGATTTAGCCATGGTGCAGAAAGGTTTGCTGCAAATAAATAGCCGATGCCAAAATCATGGACTGCAACTAAATACCAAAAAATGCATTGTTGTATCCTATTCATTTACCCTGGGGAACTACAACTTTGACAATATGCCCCTAAGAGCTGACCCAGTTGTGCAAGATCTGAAGCAATGGGTGGTGTTACATCGGTACATATTGCATATCTGGACCACCCAAAAATGTTTAACACCATTCCGCATTCAGGCAGCATATATAAATTCTCCCAGTTAGATGTAAACCCTTATGTAACTCATTGGATAGAAAACTAACTCACAAGTAGAACCCAGGAAATTATGGTCCAAACCACTTGTCACTAGTGTTATAAGCCAGTACTCAGGCTACTCCTCAGAGCCTTTATTGACAATGAACTATTCTTTGGTTATCACATATCTGTTATTGTAAGGAACTCCATTCTCATCCCACAGCTTGTATCCAAAGGTACAGTATGCATGTCCAGGGATGTAATCAGTCCACTGTACTCAGTTCTCATTAGGCTGATCATTGAATATTTGGCACAACTAAAATTACTGTAACACTTCCTCACTAAAATAAATCAAGGGCCTAAATCATAAAAACTTTGCAGACCTTATCAAAGCATTTTCCATGTTCTCGACATACCTCTCAACCTGTAGACATTGAAAACAGGTACAAAAGGGAGATGTGAAATGCAGGTCCCCATTCTTTAAATTGTTGGTACCATCAATTTATCGGTCAAGTAGACTGGTTTCCTGTGTACTAAACAGATTTAAAAATCATACATAATGGATGGTGAGCTTCAGAACATCGTCTTAAGGGGTAAATCAACCAAACAATAGATGCATACCTCTAAAATTGGTACATCATGAAAAGCGGTATATCAAGCCTGAAAAATAAGGTACATCACTCTAACTAGGTAGAATTGTGAGGTCTGCTTCTCTGTATCATATAACCCAGTAAGAGGTGAACTCTGCCTAGCATACAGATCCTCAACAGACCCTAAATTGTCAGAACTATTTTACATTCGCAAGTCCAGTGGTACCAAAAATGTCCAATCAAGGGATCTCCCTGTCTTTGGCAACATAAATAGAACATGTTAGAGGTATAAACATGCATTACAAAGAATACCACCCCTATTGTACCATCTCTCATTCCATATAAAGAAAAGTACTTATTTTACTCTATATGAATACAATTTGCATGACTGGATGGGAAACCATAAATTCACCCCTGACTTGGCATCCATGTCCATTTTGGAAAAATGCAACAAGTAAATGTCCCAAATATTCTTGTTCTGCCCACTTTGGATTATTTTTGTATAAAATATTAGGGATAAAAAATCTACAATGGTAATGTAAGGCTAGGATTCTTAAGATCCTTACAGATCAATCACCTAGTAAGTACCTATGAACCTATGAGTTGTAGTCATACATAATCTTGGTGGGGAGGGCAGGATACCACAAAAAGGATTATGAAAATGATAGTTTAGAATGAAATTAATAGTATCTATGTTAGAAATGGCCGTGCAGGCATAAGTAATGTAAGCCCTACAAGTATGAAAAGAAACAGTGTGTAAAGATTTAAAATGTACATAATGCACAGAATGAATACCAGGCAAGAGAAGATGGTGAAATCAGATATGATCCTCAATATGCTGATGTTGGTAAAGAAGAGGAACCTGCAGACTGAATGGGGACCATAAATGCCTATCCAGAACCAATTCATATGTTTCTGTTTTTGATTCATTGTTGCAGAAATTCTGGATTAAGGGATGAATAGGTAGGGAAAGCTTATTAGGCCATCATGTGTGTATATGATTCTACTTCTATCCATTATGGAAGGTCAGACATCACCACAGGAAAGCAAACCCATTAATTGCATAAATATCACACTCAGTACTATCTAAACCTGTGTCATTAATTAGGAGTGGGTTTTACTATACCTTTCATTTTCATTAGTATTTGCCATTTAAATTCTAGGTCATAAAAGTGCCTTTGATTGTTTTGTAAATCATTTTTCAAACTGTAGATCAAAGATACATGTTATGCTTGCATTGCTTTGTTTTAGTCATTGTTCTCAGAAAGTAAAATGAAGCTTCAAATTAAATTGTCCCAGGTGGAAAATGAAGCCCTGAAGCAAATGCTGGGCACAATTTCAAATCAATAAGATGTTTTTTTTTTAAGCTTATTTTAAGGCAGTACATCATTCCATAAGATCTGACAGCATGATGAAAGCCAGATTAAAGCCAGATGTGTGCAATGGCGAAATTATCTTCAAATAATGATTCAACTGAAGTCAACATTTAGCTCACTAGACTGAGATAAATGAAAATAATAGCCAGTATTGTACTCCCGAGTTATTCGTTTTTACTTTGGTTTATTTTAAATCATTACTTTTTGACTATTTTATCACAGAAGAAACATAATTTTAAGCTAATTGATATGGTTTTACTGGTTCTAATATTGTGACAAAGAAAAAAAATGTAACGATATAATGTCTTTCTCAAGGTCAGACAAAAAAAGCCTATTAAAGGGCATTTTCTTGTCCTAAATCTAAACATATAAAGAATATTATGCAGAGAGAAAAAAACAGTAACACATAAGGTGAGCATACTCATGGAAGTCACTGGAAGAGATATTTCATTGGCTATACCAAAGGATACAGAAATAAATATAAAACAGAAGTGAGGAACATAAGGAGTAATGGTACATATGGAAGCAGCTTGAGATAAAAAGATTAGAAAAAGTCAGCCATCCTTCTTTTATGCCTCAACTAGTGCTTGTACTTTGAATTAATGGACAATATGACTTCAAAGCAGCAAAGAATGGATAAATGAGGTGATGGTTTAAAGGATCTGGAAGACATATTAACAGAGGGTTCATTTTCAGAATACACTGAACATATCAAAGGTTCAAAAGTTGAAAATACAAAATATTGAACTTCTGAACCTCAAGATAAATAAATAAATAAATAAGTACATGTCTTTTGTAAGGAGGCAAGTCCCCCACTGCATCCCCATACACACTGGCAATTATGTTACGTATACCAACTCTGAGAACAAACCATTGATGAAAGGGTAAACTCATGATCCACTGATATATCAAACTCCAACAAAAACTATGGTTCCAGTGTTCTGAATGTTTAACCAATAGATATTCGGCATTTTTTTCCTTCAACCAAGCAGGGAATAGCTGCTTTACTTTAAGAGCCCCTTGGCAGCCATGTTGCTCATTCTTTCATGGAGAGGAAGCCTGACTATTATGTGAAAAAACCTTCTTTCTGACACTTCTAGCAATAGTGTCATCCCTTAAGGCATTGCCAATGTTTATGACCATATGTAAGGATGGGAACATTAATAAAGAAACTACACTCTTCATCACATGATTCACTTATCATTATATTACCATGCAGTAGTGTGACTGAGGCAAAGATGTAACTAGGGTGGGGCAGAGTTCATGTCAGGTCCAGGCAAAAGTTGTTAGTGGGCACAACTGCCAGGTGAAATGGTAAATTACTGCACTAGGGACTTCATAAATGAATGCTAGTGCTACATTTGTGGTCATGGGTAATTAGCTAAATCACTTAATTTATGTTGATTTAGGGGTAGCAATTTGTGTGTTACATTTGTAGCAAGTTGCTAAAGTTTCAGAACAGCAGAGCATTTTATCTATCTATCTATCTATCTATCTATCTATCTATCTATCTATCTATCTATCTATCTATCTATCTATCTATCTATCTATCTATCTATCTATCTATCTATCTATCTATCTATCTATCTATCTATCTATCTATCTATCTATCTATCTATCTATCTATCTATCTATCTATCTATCTATCTATCTATCTATCTAATCAGTGCTTTCCTGAGATGCAGGTTCCATTGCAACTTCTTTGTGTTTTAGAATATGTTTTTAATTTAACATTGTCACAATGTCAAGGCCAAATATAGATAAAATGCATCCCTGCATAATGGGCTACATGCAACCCCCCCCCCCAAAAAAAAACATCAGTCTATGATGTCCTCATTTCCAGAAAACCCTATGTTTTACTTTACCCTATACCCCTTCCACTCCTCTCTGCTCCCTAAAAGTACTTTTGTTATCCAGGATTTAGTTTTGTTAGACACCTCACCTTGAATGCCATCTTTATAATCTCACATAACCAACCCACCCCTACCAGCTGAGTATAATGTACAGATATCACAGTGTGTGTTTTGTTATGCACCTTTCATTGATGCTATACTATGCATGTGTTTAAATTATAGGAAGGTTTTAAGCAGTGCTTCATTTAGTCTAGAAAGAATGTTAAGTGCATCAGTTAAAAGACAGACATTACAAACTTTGCACAAAGTTCAATGGCTTAATGTCTACCTTTACTACACTTGATGACCATCTTTCACAGACACGGGACTGACTTAGGCAGACAATGGTATCTGGTAATGATGCTTTAAATATTTGAAAACATAACTGCAGTCATAAAATGTATTAATGGTATACATGTATGATTGCCACCTGTCAGAAAAATGTCCTGACAGTCAGGAAATCAGAGTCTGTCAGGAAATTCAGTAATGTTCAGTACTTGAAAGGTATTTTGAATCATTATAAGAGCTAACACATTTCTGAAGTATGTTTCCTAACATGTTCACTGTTTCACTTGGATTTCCTATTTCCATTTAAATACAGTGTGAAAACAATCATTGCTCTGGCATATACATGTGTGTGTGTGTGTGTGTGTGTGTGTGTGTGTGGTTATGTGTAAAGAGTAACATTAGTAAATGCTTACATAAATCTCCTGTGTAGTGAAAAAATAAGGTATAGAATGCATTTTAGAATAGCGATGCATTCTTAGCTTCTGGGGAGTATCATTCCTAGCTGTTTAAGCGGCATAGTAGGGTCCTCTTCTGTGGGCTCTACACATTCAAAAACAAATCCCACTCAGAGGTGGTACAGAGATCACTATAATTTGTACAGGGAAAGGAGTACTGTAGTCATTGTTTCTTTAATGTTTCTCCCAGTCAAACTTTAGAGGTATGCACAGAAGGTCCCTTTAGCTTGTGTGTTGGCAGTGAACAGAGTGGTTATGATTTCTTTAACTTTCTTCAAAATCACATTTTAGAGGAGTGCACACAAGATCACAATAACTGTCTAAAGCCAGTGTATTCTGTAGGAAAAAATAGTTGCAATGAATTTACTGTGTTATTTTTCACTTTCTTCACAGACGAAATCAGGTATACACACAAGTGACTATCAAATGATCTAAGGGAAAGGAGGTATACTGCATATGTACCTCTGACAGCAATGGATTGAATATGTTGTTGGGCTCTGTTCTTTCACTTTTATCCTAGTTTGACTTCAAAGGGATATACAGAAAGTGTCTCTCTTATGGGCTAGGGCCAGAAAGGCATGTTGTGTAGATGTATGACAGCAAATTGAAATATATAGTTATGACCATTTGTCTTTTCACTTCTACCACAAATTAACAGTCAAGAAGTACAACAAAAAGGGACAATCTATTTTGGATAGAGAGTAAGACAATCATCCAAAATATGATTTATGTGCCCTCACAAGCATTTTCTTCTCACTTTTATGGATAACTACTACTCAGTTTAGTGATAACTATTTTGTCATCATCCTTGGAGGTAACTTATTTTTTCCTTGAAAGTGTGTTATTAATCTCCCAATTTCCTCAAAAAAAATTATTAAAAAAAAAAAAAAAACATTTTTTTTTACTTGACTTCCTTCTTACTATTTTAGCTGTAATTACTTTTAAGATTACTTTTTTATTAAACTATGTATTAATACTTGGAGCTTTTCTCCCTGGGCCTCTACTGAAAATGGACATATATCCAGCCTGACTAGCCCGGTCAACAAATGTAAAATAAAAATAAATAAAATAAATAAATTGAAAGAAAAAAAAATAGTTCAAGAAAAAATAGTTGTTTTCCTAAGTCATGATTTTTGTTCAGGTGATTATTAAAACAAATTTTGTGGGAAAAAAGTCTAAACATGCACATCACAGCATTTAGAACCTCTATAACTCCTAGTGATCTTGTGGCCCTGAGAACCCCAGCTTAATTAATATATTTCCTCATTAGTTGTGACAGAAAACTTTTAGCTATTCAGGATGCATGGAGAGGATGTAGGAAAAGCTGAGAAGTAAGGAAGAGTTTGGTAAAACAAAACTGTTTAGGATACTATGAGGATACAAGCATGGGAGGAACACAAGGGAGCACTGTCATGTATGCCAGGGTGACAGTAGATATCAAGGATAGGGAGTACATTGGAACACTTTGCCTAGTTTTCATATCATCTATGACTGCCCGCACAGTCACTGAGTGTGACATTTAAAAACTGGTGCTTTGGGGTTTGACTTGGTATTGCCACCTTAAGGCAAGTAGTGTATTTTCATTCTGCAGGGGGTGTGGCTTATTTCTCAGGACAAGAAAAAATGTAAAGGTGGCAACCCTATAAACATTATACATATTCATGCAGTGGTGTTTCAGAAACCACCACTTGGTCATTTTGTCCAAGTGCTAAAGTGCAATGTAAGAAGAACATTTTGTAGATGACTCAGAATTGTAAAGGAACCACAAACTGACAGGTGAGTATAAATGTGCCTGGACCACAGGAAAACTGATTCAGAGTGAGGGATTCTTCAACCAAGAACACTACCAGTACCTCTCAGGGAAAGCACAGAATATAAATGATAGTAACGTGAAGGCTTATATGTCAACAATAACAACTTACATTTAAAGGCATTTGTAAATTATGGTTACTTTTGCAAAGAAAGAATATATTTAAATTTGAGTTGATCTATAAGATCTGAATACAGTGAAAGGCATGGTGCTAAGAATGCTAAATGCTCTGTCCTTAAATACTAGATGTAAGCCAGAGTGCATAGTAAATTAGCCTAAGGAAAACATACTTTAACTTGCATACTTTTAATATGTCATTTGGAAAGGGCAAATTAGACTTATATGTGGTACTTTGTCAGCACCACAGGTGTTCCAAAGAGTCATAAAATAAATAAATGAAGACTTTGTATGTGTTATCCATGTGACTGAGGGTCTGTTCTGTTAGTGTATGATTAGATGTAAGAACAGTATGACAAGAGGCTGGTGCAGATATTTAATAGATTAAAATATTATATAAGTATGCTTTTAAGCTAAATATGTACACATTTGAACTTGACTGATAGTTTTTAAATGCATGGGTGATATTTTCATTGATAGCAAAGCCTGAAAAGTTTATGTAGTTGTGCAAATTGCAAAATCAGAAGATAAGCAGTCATTACTATAGTTTGTATGAATGCTGCAACCTCTTTCGAGTAATTCAGCTGAGAAAGCTATGCCTGTAAGACAGATGTTACAGCAAGTTGTTGTCTGACAATAGAGATATTTTCAGGAAGAATAGTTCAAAAATGATTAAGAAACAAATTACAAAAGCACCAATATTTAAATGCTATGGTGTGAATGAGCCAGTTATGTTGCAAGTTGACCCCTGTCAAAAGTGTATAGCAGCTATGACCCATAACAGAATACATCAGTTGACTTTGTGTGAAAAATATTTACATACACACAAAAACAATGGTTAGATAGAAAAGGAACTGTCAGTACTAATGCATGATTTTTTAGAAAGTTCATGAATATTTATGGCAAAGAAGTTAAGGTGGTGGTGGTGGGAAGAGGCAAGACTAGAACAAGAAATTAATGGCTGCTTAATAATTTCCCCCTGCCCATCATCAATGCAAATACATCATCTTGTTCTGTTTGGGAAAAGACAACAAAATACTGTAGCTATGTTGGATAATGCACCCTCTAACAGTTTTTTTTTCAGATGTTCAAAACAGCTTAAAATCAGGAGAATGTTAAATTTTGTTTGAGCAGCTCACTATGCTTGTTATTAAGACTGAGGCCTTCTAACCCACCATAACAACTACTCGAATACAACTATAACAGACTGAAAACCAGCTTCATAAGATTACTAAAATCACCAGATGGCCTGTTGCTCAACTAGAATAAGAAGCAACACAAGTCAGTAAACTAAAAGAGACAATGCAAGTTCTAGAAAATAAGATAGATCATTTTGAGAACAGGTTACAATGTTGGAATTTATGAATTATATTATTTTCAGTGCATATACATTTATTCATGCAAACTAGGGAAGGGTGTTCAAATATAGTAACAGGTATACTGAAATTACCTCAGGACTTGGCATTTATAATTGCTAGAATTCATATGGTATGGAACATGACAACTAACACAGCTACCCCTTGTAACATGTTATTGCCACTTGAGTCCTTTGAATGAAAGAGAGGGTAATACAACTCAGTAATGAACACAGGTGTGCCTTTTGTTAGGATTATCTGTTAACATTTGGAAACAACATCTCTCCCAAAATATATAGACAAAGAAAGGAAATGGAGCATGTAAAAAGAAAGTGTTTAATGTGTGGTTATACAGCATTTATCACATACCCCAATAGTTTGACAATGTCTAGTGAGGACAAGATATGGAAATTTAGAATCAGTAAAGAAGAGTGTTAATAAGGAATACTTTTGGTAAGGTCTGGAAAACATTATAACCTACAACAAAATAGAGTGGGAAGCTATGAAATGTAAATGTTAGGAAGCCCAGAATATCCCAAAGAAAAACAAAAGTTAACTAGGATATTGACCTGCAATATCAGACTGTATCTGGGGAATTAGAACCCAACATCCAAAGGCTGCATTGGAGCAGAATCTAATGAGACAAATCAGGAAATGAGTAGAATCAGGATCCATAACAAAAAAGCAAGAGCCAAATACTGATGATAAGGAGAAAAAAGGCAGCAAACTATTTGTGGAAGCAATGTCTGGCAACAGACAGTATCAAACTAGGAATATTAGTTTCTAGGAAGATACATAAGGGAATGAGTCTTATGTGTCAGGGATTAGTATACAAAAACTAGATTCAGATTCTTCTTCACAAGGATCAGCTGCACAGACTGTAAATTAATCTAATGGATACGGTGTATTGAACATCATGTTTTATAGAACAAGTAATGTGTGCTAAGAATATGGAAAGATTTATAAAACTTTGTACTACCCTTTATATTTTTATTTTTCCTTGTAAGTTTTGGGGATGCAGGTTGCATACAGTCAGCATCAGATAAATGCTGATATGTTATATTAACATTGCCCGGATAACTGAGAAAATGTTTGATACAAAGTCCATTAGCTGATATGTATTTGATGAAAAAGGGTGTTGTTTTATCCTTTATTACAGAACTGCATTTACTGTGTCTGAACTATATAACAAGATGTAAGATTCATGGGCTAACACAAGTGAGGGATTGCTTCTTTGTGTATTCTTTTTCTTTGCTGTTTTATGCATTTCTTTACGGAATGCTGCAACTATCCAGGAAGATACTGTGAGCACTGAAGATACACACTGGCACATACAGGACATTCTCACCACTGAGGTACAGTCCACAACTCAGTGGCCAATTAGTACTTTTTTTATTTTAATGACTCAGTTAAGGTCCAGTATGGTTAGAGGATCTCAAACAGGTTTATGGGTCAGAACTCATGGGAAGATTTTTGGGTGCTACAAAAAGGGAGGCCAAAATATATTCCCAAAGTTAGACAGTTAAAGTCAGTATTGGTGGGGAGACTGGAAGCTATTTCTGCTTTATAGTTGCAGAGCTCTGTATTACCTATACATATGCAGTTAATGTTATCTGTCAAAGAGTCCTCAGTCCCATCTTAAACATGGAAAAGAGTATTAGGACAGTTTAGAGGTGAGTAGCAGACAAAGGATTGGATATGAATGACAATAAAGGATGTCAGGCAGGGGAGAAACACATATAGGACTGAAGAGTGTGGGGAAGGGAGTTCCCATCCAATTAAAAAGAAATGTGTCTTTCAAAAGAGAGAAGAAAAAGGGCAAATTGTGTTACTGCATGAGACCAAACTGAAAATCAGGGGCACGCACAAATTAAGACGTATGGACTCTAGTGGAAATTTTATGGATAAAGAAAAGTGAAAATTCTCTTCAAATACTCTCACATTTCACATGAAAGAATTCAAGATAAGTGGGAAAAGTGATTAAGATGTATGTTGCAGAAGGTGAAGCTTGCAACAAGGAATACTAATGCCACTAACACAGATATCATATCCTTTTTTTCAACAGTTCTTTTCAGATGTGGGATGAAACAATTCCAGACCATTATATATTGATGCTGTGGGGGCTTCAGTGTTACAGTAGGTAAGGACTTGGACACATTACATTGAGGAAAGGTATTCTATGATAAAGCCAGGTAAAATATAACAAGAAAGATAGACACTAACAAATAGATGGATGTTTGGAAGCAACTGCATGGACCACAACTTGGTGCATACATTTTCTAGGAAGGAAACACTTCATGGAAGAAGATTGTATTATTTCTGGGCCAACTTGGTGGTGCTGCAGTAGCGTTGTCACCTCACAGTAAGACGTCCTGTTCGATTCTCAGCTAGAGCGTCTTCTATGTGGAGACGTGTGAATGGGCGTACCTTCATTGAAGGTTGTGCATCAGAGCTGGCAACTCGGCACATAAAAATCTACTGCCAATCATTAACAGACTGGAGTTCTGCTGTGGCAATCCCTAACCGGGAAAAGCCGAAAGACAGAACACAGTATGTCTGAGTAAAGTAAATATAAGAGGAATAAGGAAACAGAAATATATTATTTGTAGTATGGAAAATAAGTTAAAGAAAGCTCCAGCCACAGATAAAAATATATAATATTAGATAACATAGACTCTCCATGGAAGTCAATTTGCTTAAATGCCAAATTTTAAAGGTGACTATTTTACAAGCAGAAGCTGAATATCTGAGAAAAGAGTAGTTGTGGTTACTAAATAGTGAGAACACTCCTAAATGTATTGTATATTTCTTTAAAGAGAGGCAAAGGGAGTTATATATTTTCGAGTTAAAAGGGAAAGAAGGAAGGGTTCAGATAGACTTGGAGAGATGAGAAATAAACTCAAGAATCAGTACCTAAATACTTACATCATGGAAGAAGAAGGATGTGTCAATAGTTGGTACCACAAAAATGCATGTAAGCAAATATTGATAAGGATAGGTTAAATGCATTAATCATGAAAGGAAAGTTATGAACAGTAACTAGGAAGAGTAAAACATGGAGTTCCTTGAATCCAGGTGGTTTTGCTTCTAAATTTTAAATACGGAGGGCAGAAATAAAAAATATTTTTACTAGCATATGCAACTCTATATTAACCATCCAAGAAATGCCAACAGCCATGCAACACACTGGAATAATATTAATACCAAAGTCCAAAGGATAGAGATGTCTAGCCCAGATGATTTCAGATCTGGATCTCTGCTAAATATCAATATTAGAATTTTAGCTAAAAGGTTAGCAAGCAGATTGAACACGATGCTCCCAATGATAAATAGTGCAGGGCAGACTGGGTTTGTTAAAGTTAAAGCTGGATGACCTTATCAGACTTTATAGCATGAAGAAAAAACAATACAGCAGAAATATTTTCTTTGATATTTGTCACACTTTCAACACAGTGGACAGGAAAATTCTCTTAGAGACTATAATAAGGATGTGGCTGGGGGGAAACATTTCAGAACTGTATTAAAATCATCCATGCTTGTCCCACATTCAATATCTTTATGAAGGGGTCATCAACCTCAGTAAGGGGGACATGAAGGTGGCACCAGACAAGACTACTTCCATCACCTTGACTATCTGTCAAGCAGTAGAGGTATGAAAACAGATAAAATAATTTTTCCACTGCGATAATTTAAAAGGTTTGACTCACATTGTATTCAGTGGAGTGCATATGATAGATGATATTCATAGAACCTTGGATATTATATGGGAGTTATCCCAAGAGTTTACTGAGGCTTCAGGATAGACCTGCAACAAAGATAAAAATGTACTGATCAGAATGGGGTAAGGAAAAGGTGAGGATATGTGTGCTCAGATCAAAAAAAGTAGAAAGATCCATCTATTTAGGGTTAGAAGAATATCATTCTACTGAACTTACAAAAGAGAATTATTTCAGGAGCATACAAGCTCATAATTTGTTTATGCTTTATGCTTTATACTTATCAAGGAATATTTCATTTATGAAAAAAGACATAAATCTTGCTAGACAGGTATGTAACAGGAAAAAGACTGAACAGAATTAATAAACAGTGGATAATGGCATTAAAAGAGGATGGATGTTGGGGTCGTCCACATACACACACACACACACACACACACACACACACACACACACACACACACGCATGCATACACACACACACACACACACACACGCATGCATACACACACACACACACACACGCACACACACGCACACACACACACACACACACACACACACACACACACACACACACACACACACACACACACACACACACACACACACACACACACACACACACACACACACACACACACACACACACACACACACACACACACAGACACACGCATGCACACACAGATGTGAATGAACCCTATCACAGAATGAGTCACAGTGGTTCAGAGCCAAGAGTACAGCAAAAGCTAATGAGGCGTATTGCAAGATATCATAAAATGGGACTGTACACTGTCAGAGGACAGGTGGAAAGACCAGGAAAAGGCACTGGCATTATTGAGGGACAAAAAGTGGAGTTTGGAAGAACATGATCCGATTTATGATTATGATCAGGTTTGAGGAGTGCTAAAGAGAATGAAAAAACAGAGTTGTGAGTAAAAAACATATTATTAAAATATGGAATCACTTCAGTGATAATAATTGTTTAATAAAAGGGCATGGAGGTTCTTGTTGTATCTTTCGGCTTTTCCCGGTTAGGGGTCGCCACAGTGGAACTCCGGTCCGCTAATGATTGGTAGTAGATTTTTACGTGCCGAGTTGCCAGCTCTGACGCACAACCTTCAATGAAGGTACGCCCATTCACACATGTCTCCACACAGAAGACGCTTTAGCTGAGAATCGAACAGGACAACGTCTTATTGTGAGGCCACGATGCTACTGCAGCACCACCACCGCAGTAATAAAGGGGCATGGAGGTAATTTTATTTTTTCCTACAGTTACAGAACAAAATGCATTTCCAAGAATACAATGGTTTATGGATATGCAATTATATAACATCTAGTTTAGAGTTTAATTAGAAAATGATAGAAAAAAAGTTAGGTACCCCGGACAAATGTGGGATGGTAATAAAAGTAGAAAAGGATGACTTAAATAAATGCATAACACAAGAGAAGATGAGAATTAGAGACACTCAGTTGTGAGAGGTTTAGAGTAATTGCTGTGCTCTTAAAAATTGAGCAAAAGTATGAAACTGGCAGCTCAGGATGCTGCACTTCTTGGTTCAAGTCATGTTATTTAAAGAAGGCAGATCCACTAATAATAACTGCTGGAGATGTGGAACACAGCAGTCTGAAATAACTCACATGTTTTGGATATGTTCTAGAAAACCAGAGAAGATTAAAACAATTCCATGAAATAGTGGAACATATTTTTAGAAACTGGACACCTGCATTTTAGGAATTCTTTAGATTTAGAATTGAGAAAGCAGAAAAGGATGTGAGAAAAAAAAAACAGTCCTGCCCAGTCCTGGCTTACGTAGGTAAAACAATGCTATTCAAAGAATACAGAACTAAAATTAGAAGGAATCCCGTAAAATATGGACTTTTGAAATCATTAACGAGAATAAGTAAACACTATAAGTTAAATCCTGAAAGCAAAATGCCTGGTACATGGAGAAAGGACTTTGCCTACTATTTGATTGATATGCGTGTGTTACGTAATCTGTCTGACATTGTCCATATGCTACTGTATTTGCAAGTAATGTGTAATTGAAAATTTCCTTGCAGAAATTCAGTGAATTTGTTCTGGTATACTGATTTTCCAGTTAGATGGACACATATTCCAAATCACTGCAAAGCATATTCAAAACATGTGTACACAATGCATGTCCAAGACTACAAATGATACTAGTTAATCTACAGATGCAGTAACTTAAAGTGAAATACAGATCAGGCGTGAAACTGTGCAAAATGGATACACTGAATCAAACATGTTTATACTGCAAGCATGAAGAACTGTTATAAGAACACAAAATACTTTCCATAATTCTATAGTTACCAATTACAGAAGGAAAAGTGAAGGAGTTTCAAAATTGCATTGACACTACCTGGGAAATGTTAAGTTCTAAAAGGTGTTACACTGAAAGAATGGTCTGGGCAAAAAATTATCCAAAAGGAGAGATGCACTCTTGTCTTGTTTTCATTTATTCATTCATTCAGGAAGGAAATATGTTGTGCCCATTGCGTAATGTTAAAATCTGGTAAAATAATAAATATTTTCTAATCAAATGAAAAGACAAATGTTTGACAGCATACAATAATCACAAATCGGAATAGGAAAGTGTGAGGAAAAAGCAATGTGTCCCTGGCTGACATCCACAGAGAAGATTCATATGTAGTGCATACCATAACAACAATCCAAAGAAGAGGTGCTAGCATATCCTCTCATGGGTTGTGCACTAAATCAAGTGGGCACGTATTTGTTTAATTTCAAAGAAGGATTGTATCTTATATGTATGCATTATTCCATGTTCTTGGTAATAACCATACTACTAGACACAATAAGCGCAAGTCTGATTTCTGCATTAAGTCTATATTCTCATCATCAAATAGCTGATGTTGTCGCATCTGACAGTGGCCCTTACATCAAGAATTCCAAGGACTGGCTCTATATTTTTCATATTGAGTACTGCTGTAGTAACCTAAGCTACACAGGGTATATCCTGCATAGGATATAACAGACGATCAGCTTCCAAAGCTTCAGAGCACCTTCCACTCCCCCATACCATTAGCCAGCTTGAGCTGAACTGAATAAAAAGTCAGGCTTGAACACCAGGCCCTTCAAAGCTTTTCTGCCACTAAGATGAAGTTCCTCATTTGCTGGCTTTTGTGTATCAACAGTTGGTTAATGTTGTTCCATTGCTAGGCAGATAAGTTCCACTTGGGTAAAACAAATCTAGTTAATTTTGTATATCATAAAACTAATATTTTTTCCTGTAAAACTTATTAAATTGTGGTAGTACAAACTGTTTTTATTGAGTATCAAATTCCTTTTATACAATTTTAAATGGGAGTGCTACTTTTTACTTTTGTGGTAAAACTTATTTTATATTAATTTTTCTTTGGTGAAACTTGTGTTGTTTTACTCTTGGGGACTAGGTTAAGTGGTTAATGTGTTTCTTACTGTATTTTGTTAAGGAAAATTATACTTTTTTATAACTTAACTGTTTTATTGACTATTGCTGTTGGCTTCCTGGGAATCAGGCACATGTTTTGGCTTCACCATGGACAATTTACTATTTATTTTGTTCGTCCTTCTTCAAGCCACAAAAAGAAATAAAAAAAAAAAAACTTTTAACCAACCTTTGCTACCACAACATACTCTTAGTATACCTCAGCCACAGGTGGGTGACTCTGCTGTGACCAAAGCTGGTTCATCAGACCACTGTTTTTTCTCCATTGGTCCATCTGTAGTCCCTACATCTACCATGGACCTGGAATTAGACATGTTGTTTTCAACTTTTGGAGTTCCCCTGGCAGGCAAGGGAGAACCACTCTTGTCAGTCCTGGGGGAAGGGCCAGAAAGCTGTACCCTTCACTGGGCAGCTTATAGCTTACAATTTTGGGTCTGTTTCTTCAGAATTTTCTGTCCAAAAGAAACAACAATTAAAACATATATCATCTCTTGTCTCGCTTACCCTGAACAGCAGTAATTTTGGGGGCTTAGCTCAGGGTTTTATGTAGGCTCCTGACATTTCCTATATGGATGTGCCTAGTAAATGCAAAGGCAATCTTTGCTTTTGAAGAAAATCAAGAGACCGATCCTCAAAATAAGTGTGAAGGGACAGATTTTGTTTTATTGCCACAAATCTCTGATTAAGATTCTGAGGGGAGTATAGCTTTGGCCAGTTGCACTGAAGGATTCTCTTTTTCTGAAACAATTTCCAGAATGAATTAGTTGTTTCAATGGGAAAGCAGTGCTACTTCTCAGTCTCTCAGAAAGAATTTTGCTTGGTCACAAATGGAATTTCCAGAACATGCTCCTGTTCTTTCTCTTCCTTTTACTTTGTAAGATGTTGTCACAGCTTGCAATTTCCTGCTTCTCCTAAAAGAGCAGACTATACAGAGTGCCTCAATCTTTTTATATACTCATCCCATTTCTGTCCCAGCAGCTACTGAATCCAGCATTGCTACATACGTTGGTTAATACCAATCCCTCTTTTTCTGGCAATTATGGGAAGGCTTTTCCTTAAGTTTGGTGAAAAGTGTATTCTTCTGTGGCATTTGTTTATAGAATTCTAAATTGTCAGGCTTATATGTTGATGTCCTTGACTGCCATTTATGAGAACATGAGAAATATTTGAGCATCTCTTCCCTCTTGTGAGGAGATTTTTTTGTGTAACTTGGTCTCTCCTGTGTCTCACATGACTACCCATTGTTTAAAATGTGCATATGATTCTAATGATGCCACCTCCAGGGCTGCTGAAGCTGGAACTGTTATGTGGAGGTTTAATAGGTGGCATTCTGAAATCCTGTCAGACAATATCAAAAAATGAAATGTTGAATTCCCTCTTAAATAGAAAACTAGTTCTTAGACCTTCTGCTGCAGAGTTCATTAAAAGTGTGATGAGAGAGACAGAGAGAGAGAGAGAGAAAGAATGAAGCTGACTCAAGGAATCTCTCAGATTTTTCAGCCCTCCTTCTTTAAGTTGACCATGAGATTCAATGATCCCTCAACAACTTTCTTTAGAAAGCAAAATTAGCAATTCAAACAATCTACTGATAAGTAAATGTTTGAAAAGCAATGGCAGTGAGGTTCTAAAAAGAAAGCAGGGACACACCAGAGCCATAGACAGACAGTCCAATAAATCTAAATGACTATATAAGGAACTTCCCTCCCCTTTCTACTCTGGCAGTCCTGCATTACTCACTTTTTGTCTTTGGCAACAGATGTTTCAGACACATAGGTTATGAGAGTAATCCTTCAAGGGTGCAGATGGCAGTGGGAGTCTCACCCACTTTTTGGAGGGACTCATCCTTACCTACAGAACAAACTCTTGTTTTATCCTGTTATCCAGCAGAAGTTTGCTCAGTGGGTGATAGAAGAAGTTCCTCTTTCTCAGTCAGAAGAAGATATTTAGTTAAGGATGCTTCTATTACGAAAGAAAGAAAATTCTTGAAGACCATTTCTGGACATCCTTTCTGAACCAGTGTGATAGTGCCCAAGTTTAAAATGTTGCTATTTTACAACTTGTTAGTCCTTATTCTCTGTTTGTGTTATCTACTGGCCTTAGATTTAAATGATGTGTAGCATCACATTCCTTTAGATCCAGATTTCTTAAGGTTTTCTATGTCTGGATCATATTATCAGTTCTTCACATTACCCTTTGCACTATGTACTTCTCCATGGGTATTGGCATTTACCTTATTTAGATGATTTGCTTATCTTTGCATAGTCTTTTTCAAAGTCAGGAATTTCTCACTTGGTTAAAAGATATCCCACACATGCTGGTATTCCAACAAAACATTCAAAAGTTGTTTCCTATTCCATCTTCCCAAATTGCTTTACTTGGGTTTTTTTGAGCACCTCAGTTCAAAGATCATTTCTTCCACATGAGAAAATAGATCAGTACTTAGATCTATTCTTTAGGTTTCCGCTCATACTCAGCAAGGGATTTCTTCATGATTCTGGGTCTCATGGTATGTATAAAATATGTGATGCCTTTTGCAAAACTCCAGATGAGAAAGATCCAATGGGTTCTGATGAAGTCAACTGACGAAAGCGCTTAACCTTTAATTGTTTTTGTGTTGTGACAATAAACTGTGTTCTTGAGGTTGGAGGATATTGGCTATGAGGTGAATTTGTTCAGATACTTCATCAGTATATCCAATGGTACCTGAAATCTCTATGGTTCCAACATCCCTTATATTTTCAGATTCCAGTTTGGAGGGTAACTATAAGGGAGAATGTGTGATGGCGACATCAAATTCATCAGACTTCACGTTATTCATTCTCCCATTCTAATCCAGCACAGTCAGTGACAACAGATGTCTCAGACTTTGCTTGGGGAGCAGTATCAACAAACTAAATATGAAGAAACTTTAAAATAAATAATCCAGACTAAAGCACATCAGTGTAAAAGATATGTTAGTTTTCATAAATCCCCTTAACTCTCTTAATCATCTGTGGTTACAGGACCTCTATGAGTGTTTACAGATAACATCACAAAGATGGTTTACATAAATAACTAAGGGGGAACTGGATATTGCCCTCTATGCAGACTAGTCATGGTAGTATGTGATATAGCTTTTCAGCACAATATCACTCTAGAACATTTTATATACCATCAGAGCAAACCTGAGTACCAGACAAATTGACCAGGAGCAGGACAACCCCACTCAAATGGAAATTGAATCTGAGGGTCTTCCAACATTTGAGCCATCTGTGGTGAATGCTTCAGATAGATTCTTTTGCCTCTGCTCTGAACAATAAGTAGACAAGATTGTGTTCCAGGACTCCATGCAAGAAAGCCTGGAAAACAGATGTTTTTTTTTTCTTTTTCTTTGGACAAGAATGTTCTTGTGTGCTTTTCCACCCTTTCACTACTCATCGTCACCACCATCTCTTTTTTTCCCCATTTTTACATGGGGTCCTGGTGTCATGTCACTCCCTTTTCAGTGCCACTCTCCTACCTTCTTCAGCACTCATATGCTTGTTGCAGGTCTTCACTCACACAATCCACCCCCTTGTTTGCTGGATTCACTTGTTTCTTCTTGTTATCTTCCTCTCTGTCCCAAATCTTCTTCACTAGATTGTTTTCTGCATTCCTGCACATGTGCCCAAACCACCATAATCTGTTCTCTTTTACCTTTCCTTCAGCTGGTGCTACTTTGGCTTCTGCTCTTATGCCCTCATTCCTTCATCTGTCCCACAGTGCACATCCTACCATCCATCTCAAGAACTTCATTTCCATCACCACTAGCTTCCTCAACTGTTCTACCTTTACTGCCCAGGTTTCTCTACCATACAGTAGTACTGGTCACATAATTGTTTTGTACACCTTCCTTTCAGCTTCTTTGGCATTCTTCTGTGTAGATGAACAGCAGTGAGCTCAGTGCTGAACCCTGATGCAGACCTGCTCCCACTGAGAACCCTTCTGTTCTTTTTTTTTTTGATGTACAGCCAGTATTAATAGAGGCAAGAAAGCCTGACACTAGAAAATCAAATATCAGCAAATTGAAAGGATTTTCTAGACAGTGCAAACAAAACACCCAGCACCCATTCAGGGCTAGTGCTTTTCTCTTTCTACAGTATTTATTTTTATTTTATTTATTTTACATTTGTTGACCGGGCTAGTCTAGCTGGAGATATTTCCATTTTCAGTAGAGGCCCGAGGAGAAAAGCTCCGCAGAAGTACAAATTAATACATATGTAAAAAATCAATATACATAGCAAGAAAACAATTAGTACATAGGTTAGTAATAGTTAAAAACAGCAAAATTCTTAAAACTCTTCAAACAAATTAGTACAACAAGAAAGAGTTACTACCACACACAGAGAAATTCAAACAACATTATACAGGATAAAAATTCTTATAGATAAGAATACAAAATAAGAGGAGATAAAAGTAGAGTAATAAGAATTAGGTAAGGAATAGGATGGGTTAGATGAGAAGAGAGCATGTTAAGATAATTAACAGGAAAGGAAGAGGGCAAGGTGACAGGGGAGAAGAGAGAGCTAGGTGGAAAAAAAGAGTGAAACAAGAAGTGAGAGAGAAAGTTTGGGTAAGTAGTAGTAATAGAAAATTAATCGGGTTTACAACATGAGCAAAGCCAGTGATTCTGGAAGTGTAGTTTAATATTGTGTTTGAAGAGAGGTAAAGAGGAAATCATTGTTATGTTTGTAGGTAACATATTCCATTTTATACCTACAGAATTGGTGAATAGGGAGTCACCAGCAGTGTTATTAGATTTTATAGACCTAGTCAAGAGTTTACTAGAAGAGCGGAGACAGTTTAGGTTGTTATAGGGATTATGAGTTGGGAGAGTATAGGAGTGTTGTTTGGATGGTACAATATTTTATGGGCCAAAATGAGTTGATGGAAAGCAAGAAAGTTTTGAATTTCTAGCCAGCCAAGTTGTTTCAGGTTAAGACAATGATGGGTTCTGTAGGGGTTGCTAGTAGCAAAGCGGGCAATGTTATTATAGCAGGTAGCCAATTTGTTAAGGTTGTTTTTCTTGAGGTTAGTAAAGATGGGTGAAGCATAAAGAAGAGTAGAAATAAGATGGGAGTGAGCAATCCTAGTTCTAGTAGTTGGTGTAAGAAATGGTCTAATTCGATACAAGGATCCTATTTTTCTGTTGACTAGTTTTATGGAGTTGTTAATATGTTGGTCGAAAGAGAGATTATTATCGATGGTAATACCTAACAGTTTAGTTGTAGAGTCAGGTGAGATGACAGTGGCACTGTTGGAGGAGATAGTGAAGTTTAAGGGGAAGTCCTGGAAGTGGGGGTAAATAGAAGAAGTTTAGTTTTTTTAGCATTTAGTAAGAGGAGTCGACTGGAGAACCATGTTTCTACGGTATTGAAGACTTTTTGCGTAAGAGAGATAAGTTCAGGAGTAGAAGATGCTGAGCAGATGAGGGTGGAATCATCGGCATATTGAATGCATGTTGCTTGAGGGATTATTGTTTGAAGATCATTAATGAAGAGGGAAAAAAGAAGTGGGCCAAGGATAGTGCCTTGAGGAACTCCGATAGAAACAGGCAGAAAAGAAGAAATGTGGTTATCCCAGAGAACTGCCTGTTTTCTATTTGTGAGATAGGAATTAAACCATTTAATGGTTGGGGAATCAAAAGAGAGAGATTCAAGAGTCTTACTTAATAAACCGTGATTGACCATATCGAATGCTATTTGTATGAGTTACTATTCTATGGCCTGTCTTACTCCTCAGACAAGGTCCATGTCTTGGTCATATCAGCATGTCTGCCCATTGACCTCCCTCCCCCTTCAATACAGTCTCATGGGATTTTGTTTTTGAAAAACGTGTTGCACAAGAAACTAAATTGAGACACATGAGTAGTGTGAGAACTAATGCAGGGCTAGAATGGCCTAAAATAGAAACACTGGAGTTACCAATTTTGCTTTAATAATAAGTATCTTGTGACAAAATTAGATGTAAAAATATTAAAACAGCTGATAAAACAGGCCTATTTGCTTAACCTATATACTAGGAAAATGTTATAAAAAATAATTTGAAGACTATTCCACGGGATATTATATTCGGAGTACTCACCATCTAGAGTGGGTTTTTTGTTGGAAGCTCAAATCAAGTTGCTTCAGTTTAGTGCCAGTCTGTCTGATGCTCTAAACAATGGCTTTTCTGTAGACATTATATATTTAGATATAGCAAAAATGTTGAACCTGTTCTCCCATAATGCTATATTGTAAACAATGGAAAAACTGAACATTAAGAATTGAATTATCAAGCGGGCTAGCAGCTGACTGTAATAACAGAAGATGTAGAGAGAGGATTATTGGTGGCTACTTGTGTTACTGGTGTTGATTTACAGAGCATGCTCATTAACAGAGGTATATAACAGGGTTTTGTACGTGGACCACTTCCTATTTGACTTATTTAGGACCGCATTTAATAGGGGGAAGGGAATCTTGGTCAGCAAATTTGATGATGGCTCCAAATAGGCAATGTGGTAACTTATAAGCATTAGCAAGGAAGACTGTAGCATTACCTTGTGGGAAATTCCAGTATAGTAAGAAATAAATAACATCCAGTTTAACATAAATAAATGTGATGTACTACATCGTAGCAGCAGAAATGAAAGTTGTTGCTTGCAATGAAACTGCACTTTTTTTCATCTGCAGATTCATCCAGAGGCTTAGAGGTTATCATAGATAGTGAATTAAACATTGACACTAATGTTGCAGTAATAATTAGGAAGAGGATTTCATTCTGCAGGAAAACAGCACATATACCATTATTCAAGCCATTAGGCCCATAATTGAGTAATGAAGGACAGCTTGTGTCTAAAATAAGTCACAAATAAGGATATTAGGGAAAATTAAGAAAAAAAAACTTGAACCAGACAAATAGAAGGACAGGTCATAGAAGTGGAAATAAGCATATCTGGTTTCAGAATTTTCACAAAACATTTTATTTTAATGTACTAATGGTTTTCTAATCAATATCATGCTTTTTGTGTGTTGTTTGGATCATATTAGATTGATACAAGGAGTATAAATCATCTTGCTGTTGTCCCAAGCTTGTAGTTCTATGATAAGAAAGAATAGTTTTTAGCAATACTTTGAAATAATGCTACCTATGTCTATGTTAGAATAGCACCAAACTTGAGCTCTTCTAAAAGTCTAGATGCATTTTTGCCAGGAAGGTGGGTATACTACCTATAGCTTGACAGTAACAAGTCCATTGCTAGCCCATGCTAAATTTGTGAGAAAACATTGGAACAGTATAAAACTAGACAAAAAGGTCCCCCCAACCGACTATCTCATCTAACCTTGCAATCGGCCTGAACACTGTAGCCACAATGTAGTGGACAGCCTGTAGTACTACTGTCCCTGATCCTATCTGCCAGTCAGCCTCCTGATCACTTGTGAACAAGCCCCCATGATACTTAAACTCAAATGCAGACAGTAGTTCACACTCTTTTGGGGGATCTGTGACCTATGGTTTGGATATGCCAATATTCATCCCTTTTTCTGCATATACATCATTTAAGTGCTTGACTGTGCAATGGAGCACCCAGATGACATCATCTGCAAACACTAATGATGAAGTTTTCATTTCCCCAGACTAGATATTAAACAAGCATCAGTTATGCCTTGATATCTTGTCCAAGAAACCATGAATAGAAGGGAGTTAGGCGGTAGCAATGGTGCTGTCCTATACTCATTTTAAAAACATTTGACTTATTTAACTTATTACCCAGAGTGTATAAGTAACGCTTACTCCTCAAACAAAGGAATTGAATAATATACTGCAGCAACCCTGCTACACCATACTGTTATATCACCTCCCGCAACACATTCAGTGGTGTGTTGTCATATATCTTCACCAGGTCCATAAAATGCATAGAAAGAAAATGCTGACAAATTCACATGGCCCCTGCAGCATGTGTGCAATTACAAAAAGGTTATCCAGCATTCTAGTGCCACACCAGAACCTGCATTGTTCGACATTAATCAGAGACATAACTACTGCATAATGGTTATATCATCTGCTCCTAGAAGGGCAAAGCAAGAAAAGCCTGCAATGAATTTGTATATGCCCAGCCAATTGTTATGGTTGGTCTTGAAGGATGCAATGGGGTCTCTATGGTTAAAGTATAAGGGAGGTGTATTACCCCGATGGGTTAAACATTGTATAACAAATTTGTCTCTCTGGCATGTTTTTTATATATTCCTGATGATTCAAATCCTCAGATCCAGTGTTATTGGAGTTGATTGTCTTCTGGCCGTATAAGAGAAGAGAGTTTGGTCCTTGCTGGAATGGAATGGAATGCAAGACATAAATCTCCACATAACAGTTTATAGGATACTGAATACAGAGATATGTTTTCAGCCTTCAAGCCTGTCTTAGTGGTTTAAGAATTTTATCCCCCTGGTTAGGGAAATGGTGGGGCCACTCTTGCTATGCAGTATGTCTAGACAGATACATTCAAATGGGGACACTGTACTCTATATTTAGTCTAAATCAGAGTACAGTGATACAATAATTTCTTTCAGCTTTGATGAGAAGCCTTTTGATGAAAGCTGTGATAAATAGAAGGATTTCCTGACTACAAATGCTATATGTGATGGTCAAAACACAGGGAATTGTCGATGTAGGTGCCAGGATCCCTGATTATCCTGTTTATTTGGAGTGGGGTGCAATTTATGGTGTCAATTAGAGATGATAATTTTTTTCCAAATACAGCTACGCAACACTTTTTTGCAGCAATTTTAGCCCTTTTTCAGTACACCTTTGGTTAATCTGGATTACTTTCTGCTGTAGTATTACCATGTTATGCAATGATCTAACAATAACACTCAACTTTTAGTCATCACCAAATGTTGTTAACCATGGCTCTGGACTTACTGCTTGGAGATCAGAGAGTATATGCCAAATAGGAGGGATCTGAGCACTGATCCTTGGGGTACCGTGCTGGTTAGTTTCTTACATTTTGATGTTGTACCTGTTAATTTAACTATTCATGTTAAATCTTTAAGCCAGCTTGTTACCTGCAATACCACCTATGGCTCTACATTTAGGTTCATTATTTTATTTACAATATCAAAATGGGGGATGGTCTCAAATCCTTTACCTGATCCAGATAGGCTGTGTGGACAGAGAGTTCACTGTTTACAGCCACTCTGACCCTCTTGAAGAAATTTATTAAGATGAGTATTCATGATCTCCTTTTACCAAAACCAAACTATTCAGGGTCAAGGTGTATGATATTTTTGATATAATGATTTATGAAATTAGATATAATGCACTTCATAGCCTGGCAGATTAGACTAGTTAGACTGATAGATCTGTAGACCTTGAGATCTGTCATGGGCTTATTTTATGAATGGACATCATAATATTAATTTTCCATACTTCATGGACATACCCTGTGGTTAAGCTTAAGTTAATTAATTTTGGAAGGGGGATCCACAAGGGTATGTTTGGCACCATTTATTAAACATTATGTTATGTTGTTTGGTTTCATTTAAATGGTATTTCTTACTTTTGAGAGCACTGTTGTGGCATGGTCCTTTAAGATATTATGGCATATCAGAGACTATGCCTAAGGGTCTTAGGGGATCTACTTAGATATGATTTCTGACAAATATGGAAATATGCCCACAGTTTCCTTCATAGCGGAATGGGTGGTAAGTGCTAAACCAGGTAAGAAGGGAATGCTATCTTTACAACTGAAGCATGTCTTAGTTACAACACAGACATGCGTGTGTTCAAATTCTAGGAGGAACTCTGGCATTGAGAAGAGCAACCTTTTTACAGTATAATTTGGAATTTTCTTGTATTTTGTTTGTATCTGCTTTGTTGGCACTATGGGGTCAGCAAGAGCATTGCCTGATAAGTAGAAACCAAGGTAAGAGAGATGCAAGCCACATTTTATGAAGCAAGTCAAGTCTATCCACATCCCATGTTGACATATTGTATACTGGACCCCTTAGAATGACATCAAGGCTATAACAACTCTTTCTATTTAGGCATCATTCTGAACACAAATGGAATTCCACTCGAGGCCAGAGTTTTACATGCATAATAAGAGCCAACTTGTCTCCCTGAATGTCCCTCAGGATTGAGCACACTAGGAGATTCACACTTACATGAGCTATGACAAATCAGCATGTTGTAAGGGACTAAAAGTCCTTTTATCATAATCATCATCATGGATCCTGCTGCTGGAAAGACAATTAACTGTCACTCTGTCTTTGTTCAGCTTCATAACCATGGAGTCAGTGTACCTGATAAGGGAGTGATCAATAGCGGGAAACTTCTATTTGTACTCAAAATAAATTAAAAATGCTAGCTGATTTCCAGAAAATAATAACTCAGAATACTGCATATTCCCTTGTCCTACAAAAAAATCCTAAAATACTTCTAAACTTTAAAATACTAGCAGGCAAAAGAAGTCTTAACATTAGCTATAAATTTAGCCTTGATACGCCAACAAAATCCTGTGCCCTCTGCATTTCTGGTTAGTTTTCAACCACTCCTACAAACAATCCATAACAGAAAAGCTTAATCACCTCACTAACCACATCCATAGAAAGTGACTGCATCACACAAACTGGTTTGGCAACTGCATCATGAGTGGACAGGATGTCTGCTAGATTCAGAAATACCCAAAAGTGCTCTACTTCTCCCCCAAAATATGCTCATCTCGGGTAAATGCATTTCCATCTTATTAGAAGATCATTGTGAATGCCTAAGTCTCCTATTTCTGAATTGCTGGTGGGTATACCTTTCTGAAGCCACAATGTAGCCCTGCCGAATGTCTCCATGCCTACATTTTCACTCCCGAATCTGCTGTAGCAGCTCTCTTCCTGGCGTGTCACTGCCTGACAGTCAGATGCCCAATTCTGTGACTTTCATAATGCTCTAATAAGTCAGATGACACTGTAATATCTGAGATGACACTTCATATCAAAACTAGTCTTTCTTTCAGGATTCACGTTGCCAAGTAAGAAAGTTCATCCATCATTGTTAAGCATCTTCTTAATGCTCCAGTTTCATTATATCCCACTGTCTCATTGTTTGTCATTAGTATTCAGGTTGAATGTACAAAACCTTGTCATTTATTTTACAGTATAATAAATTATATCTTTATGACTAGGCTATAAGACCTCATACTAAAACAGTGCAAAAGTTTGAAAAATCAATTAGCTTGCAAACATTTTTCTAACAGGTGAGTGACTCATTGATAAAGAGCATTCTGTTTTTAATTTCTAAAACATAACATCTTTAATGTTGAGAAATATAAAGCTAAGCTTTCATGTTTCAAAACAATGACTGCCCAAAAGAAAAGAAAACGGTGATATTCACATCACATCTATATTAGTAGAACTAATAGCTTGTCTAGTGTTACTTCAAAAACACACACGTGGTATTTTAGGTATACTGGCATCCATCTTTCTTTGAAATCTACCCTTATTCTCTATGTCTTAGGATACAAAAAAATACTACATGAGAATATCATCATATTCAGTCCTAGAAGATTTAAGCTAAACTAAAAAGTGAAAGGGGTAAAACCATAGCTATGTTGTATAATAACTGTTTCTCTGTGAGGATATATATACATGTTATTTAAATGAAATGGTTTAAAAGAAGGGTTTAGGGAAACTATGCCAACTCATAGTTGATAAAGTGAAAGAGAAATGAAACACAATAATTTGTTACATAAGAAATATTCAGAATGTGGATTATCTCTGCTCTTAGTGGTACATTTTTTTCAAATGTTAGTTTTATCTATAGCACTTGATGATTTTCAATGATGTTACAATAAATACTCATTTTGCTGTGTTACAGATATATTGTCCTTAGGATTAAACATTAGATACTATAGTAAACATGTTGGCAATACATATATAAAGAGACACACATGTATATACACACACAAACACACACATGCGCACACACACACACACGCGCACACACACACACACACACACACACACATAGATGCACACACATGCACACACACGCACACACATGCACACACACATGCAAACACGCACACACACACATGCACACACACACACACACACACACACACACACACACGCACACACACACACACACACACACACACACACACACACACACACACACACACACACACACACAAACACACACACGATTTTATCTCTCTCTATAAGTGTGGGAGCGCACGCGCGCGCACGTGTGTGTGTGTGTGTGTGTGTGTGTGTGTGTGTGTGTGTGTGTGTGTGTGTGTGTGTGTGTGTGTGTGTGTGTGTGTGTGTGTGTGTGTGTGTGTGTGTGTGTGTGTGTGTGTGTGTGTGTATGTGTACTGTGACAGATTTATGGTTATTAACTCAAACAACAAATGCATTTTAAACATGTTCTCCAACCTTTATGTCTTACTTTAGGGAGAAATCAGTCAGGATTTCATTTAAAACAGATTTTCTTTTTATTGCAGTCTTTTAAGTAAGCCTAAGAGCTGGATATGCTTTAGACTCTACAGTCTGAAAGTCTTTTTTACCCATAAAACAATTTTAGTATTTACAGCACTTGGTACACAGACTTAACATGGCCTGATAATTGTTTCCCAACTACTTTATTTTTTTTAATCATTTGCTAACAGCAAAGAAAGATGATACAGCTGGACCGGAATCAGATTCAGCTTCAGAGTGACAAAATGCAGAAATCTGAATGCAATATGGTCATGTAGGAAAAGGTACAGAAATGAGTTAAGGAATGTCCGGGAAACACCAGTGTTGTTTATCATATAGATTCCTTACAATTCAGCAGTTCCTTTTCAGCAAGGATTCTTTTTCATCCACTTCTTCTCTCATTCTTTCAAAGACTTATTTTCCAGATTTGACATTCACTCATAGTGACGGTGCCTTGCACTTATACATTTTTTAATACTCAGATCAGATTGTCTCTGTCAGTTAATTCCAGGCACCTTCTTCCTTTTCTGCTTCCTCTTCCTGATGCTTCACTTGAGGAGCCCTTCCTCACACCTCACAAAAGGATATCCTACAAAATTTTACATTGAATAGTAATAACAGCCTGCCATGTTTCAGACTTTGAGGGTGCTTTAACAGCGGATGCATTCCAGGCTTATCTAGAGGACCTTACCTCCCATATCCTTAGAAACTCACCACTGGCAGTTTGACTCATTTAGCTGTCTTACCATATGTCACTGTATCATACACCCCACAAATTCAGATGCAGGGCCTTTAGATAAGTGATAGCAATAGGCAAACCAATTCTAAGGCTGTCCAAGCCAACTTGAGGGATGGTCTGACTGTGTACCCTATCCAGGTTATAGACCCAGTTCCTTGTTTCTATTCAACTTCCATTAAAGACTTTCTATGGCCAACCTTGTCATCAAAATGTGCATGCATACCCACTGATTCACATAGTCATCCACATAAGGATAAGCAAACACTGACTCAGTTGCAATTTTTTTTCAGATATAGACTACTGCAGACCTTTTATGGCTTCACACCCAGTCTGATTGATGAACCTTACCAACCTTACAGGCTCATACAGTGCCTATGTACCTTCAACATTACCACGTTGTTCCATTTGTCAATAATCACAGTTTTCCCTCCATACTTTTTGCACATATTTTGTATGGAACCTATGATAACATCACTTTGCTGGCACTGCATTATACTTATAACATTAATACCCATATCATATATTGCTTGGAACAAGTTGTTCAGATGATTTTGCAAAGAATCGTGTATTGATTAAAGTATTTCACTCGTATTAAATTGCAAAGAAGTGTACATTTTGTTACAATCACTAGACAAATGTCCAAACTGACAGCAGTGAAAATATTTGAATCTCTGTAGTTTATAAGCAGTTCCTTTCAGTTTGTTTCACCAGCTTGACCACTTCTTCTGTCTCCCTCATAAGGACGTTTCTTCATCATTATCTTTATTTTCCAGCTCTTGAGTTTTCTTGATAGTTTTGCTTTGCTTTGGTTGCACTTATAGAACGTTTCAATGTCCTTTGAGCACTGTTGATTTTGTTTCCTTGCTTCATCTCTTTCTGATTTTGTCTTTCTAGCATCACCTTAGCATGAGACGTAACTATTTACTCGTGTAGATTTGATTTACTGCTTGCTTCTTCTAAATTAGTTTTCATTATTACCATCAATTTGGCATAAACATGCTCTGAGTTTTGTATTTACCATCCATTTTTTAAATAAGTATTTATTTCAAAAATAGTATCATACTGTTTATCCATCTTGCTACACAAAGTTATTTTCTGTTCTTGTATCAAATTATGAAAGCTTTTACTCAGTTTCATTTTCCTTACAGATCCTGTATTTGCCGGGTGCATGTAATTCATGTTTTGGGTGCATTTAAGTCACTTTTTTACATCTTACATACAGTTTGTGGTAGGGCCATATCCTTTTTTAATATTTCACAAAATGTTACTTTTTCTCTCTCATCGTTTTATAAAATAGGCCAAAGTATCTTGCTTTTGATTCAAAGCAGTTACCTCCTTGCTCATTTCACTGTCCCAAGCAAAAAATATCTATGCAGTTGTTAGTTTTCTTCTTGGACTCTTGGATGTTATTTATTTATTGTACTTTGATAAGTAAGTGGGCTGGTCAGATGATCCTTTCCAGCTACAACCTGGGTCAAGACAGGCTGAGCTGCAATATAAATATTACAATTTACACATTTTCAAATGCAAATATATACACTTCTCAGCTGGTAAATTTGCAAACTGCAATGATCTATAGAGAGATAATCGAAAAGAAGTTTCACAGCATGAGGTATGCTATCTCTTAGGAAGTATGCATTGGTATTTATATGGTATAACAGATTCATTTGCAGATGTTTTAGTGGGTGGCATGGATTGGTAAAAAATAGTATATTATTTTACATTTGAAATATGAATTGAATGATTGCTAATTTACATAGGTGAACTTAATATTAAGGAAATTACTATCATTGCCATGAAAGCATGAGTACTTAGCCTCATTGATGAGTTATTCCTTTAGTTTGGTCTTAACAGTTTATAAGCCACTCTGATCTCTCATTTCAACAGGTAGATAATTCCAAAGGGTGTGTCCAAGGTTAAAGAAGGCTTCTTCCCCCATTGTGGTTTTGAACCTGCGTCTAATGAGGGAAATGATATTTGCAGTGTTGCCTCTCAGAGAGTAGTTGCAGGGCCTAATTTGAAGTTTGAAATGATGAAGGACAATAACGGTGAGTGAGTATTGTGAATAATAAAATACATGAAAGGAAGTTGTTTTTTGTGTTTACTGAGTTTTGTTTGAAACAAACATGCAGCCTGCAGTGGTGTACATGGGAGTTTGTTCAGAGAACAAATTTGCATATTGTGTTCTCTATTTTTTAATTTCTTCAAATCCCTTCAGTTTCTAATACAATGACAGGAATGGACCCCATTCCTAAGTCAAAGTACGATTAAAGTTCATGAAATTGCTGTTGCTTCACTCTTTGATGTCAACCAAAAGTGATCTTTGCAGCACCCGGAATGTGCCCATTAATGACTCCTTCTGCAGTTTGTATGGAGTTACATGTATTGCTAGTGTATCTAGATAAGATTTTAGACTCTTTTTTCTATGACCCTTTGCTCCTACTACTATTGAAACTATTTGGATATCTTTCTTCCACATTGCTCTCGTTTCTGCTTCCAAGATCCTGATATTTTATAACTTTATGTCTCTCTGTGCACAGGACACTGTGGTCACTGGGTGTGGCAATTTCAAAGATCAATGCTACTTTTGTCTTTTTCTGGAGCACTATATCTGCTTTTCTAGAATCTATCTTTTGAATTGTTGGAAATGGATGATCAAATGTGATGTAGACTTCATCATTTTCTATGATGCTTTGTGGCTCATGTGTCCAGTGCTTTTCAGCCACTTCAGAACCCTAATGTTTGCACAATCCCCAGTGCAATAGTCTAGCCACATTATTGTGTCATTCATTATACAGTCCTTCTGCCATTATTATGTCACAACCAACAACGAGGTGTGAAACTGTTTCCAGTTCCGTTTTACAAAACCTACATTTGTCTTTTTCTCCCACATGTTCAATGGACTTTTGAAACCAGTGTATACATAGCCCTCTATCTTGAGCCACCAATATTAACCTTTCATCTCTTGGTTTGAATTCACCTCTCCTTAACCATTCCTTCATTTGTTCCTGATCAATATGAGGTTCTTCCTGAAGTTTTCTATACTTGCAACTATATTTATGCATTTTCCACATTTCTTGCGTTTTCATCTGATCCTTCACCTTATATACTTTCTTTTGCTTTTTGGCACATTCAGTTGCTATCTGATTTTATCTACTTCTGGTTTGGTTTCCATTCCTGAATTATGCCAATATGCTTCTGCTAAATTAAGCAGAGAAGTCATCTTAGATTAATTCTCCTCATGTTTTAAAACAATCACTATGTTTGGGTCTTGTGAGGTCAGCAGATATGTGTGGACTCCCATGATTACAGATCTGTACATGTCATCATTTTTATGGAGGTCCATCCCTCCTTTAGAATGGGGAATATATAATCTTGGCATGCACTGATTTTTATAAATCATTTGGAGAGCACGAAGCATCCTTCTTTTAATATTGAATCTATCCAACATGTTTTGGGGCCAATCAATCACTAGTAAGTTAGGGCAGGAAGAGTACATTGGTTTATTGCTTGGATTTTGTTCCTAGATATCAATGCTGTTTTTAGGATTAATTTAAGTCTTCTAAAATATGCCTTACTAAGTTTTACTCACATTTTTTCAAGTTTTATTGCTGATCCTTCATCAATTCCCAATTATTTATACACTCCCTCTTGCACAAGTTCTTTTATATCACATTCTTGTCCCAAACGGATGTTTTCCTGGTGCTGCAGTTTTTCCTGCATTCTAATATCATCTAAAAAAAGGTTTGATGACCTGCAGCTGTGCTTTCAGTTCCTCATCTGATGAGCTATACAGTTTTAAACCATCAACAAATAGAAGATGAGGAATCTTTACACTTTGCTGTGTTCTAGGAGCCAAATTACAGCCATGGCCTAAGTTGCTAAGTAAACAGCTTAATAGGTTAAGGGCAAGGCAGAGCAGCAATGGTGACAGAGAGTCACCCTTGAATATCCCCCTTTGAATTTTTATCCCTGGTATAATGATTTGTCCTTTATCATGGTTTAATTGCAACGTGGACTGCCATTGTTTCATGGTCACTGTAACATAGTCAATCAGTGTAGGATGCATCTTATACATTTTTAAGCACTCTTTTATCCATGAATTTGGGATACTATCAAATGCATTTTTGCAGTCAATCCATGCCATACTTAGATTCTTTCCCTTTATAGTTTTCCACTATGACTTTATTTAACAAAAAATGATACTTTGTTCCGTATGACTTTCTTTTATTGCCCTTTTGTTTTACTGCCATAATTGAGTTTCTTCTAAATGACTATAAACTCTGTCAGCATCAATACCCATGTATAGTTTATACATTGATCGGAAGGCAAGTTATTGGTCTATAATTTTTGGGGTAGCTTGCAGGTTCATTCTTAAGTAGGTGCATTGTTTTACCTGTTGTTAGCCAGAATGGTGTCTGTTCAGTGTGTGTATATAAATAGTTCTTAGTCATGGCTAGGTCTTCATGCAAAGATGTTAATACTTTTAAACAAAAGTTAGGCATTGTATCTGGACCTGGGGTTTTCCAATTAGAGGCTTTTCTTAACTTTGTTTCAATCTCTCTGGTTGTTACTTCATCCCATTTCATATCCTGTACCTTTAACTTCTTTTTCTTTCTTTTGCTTCTTTTAACCATTTTGCATCTTTGTTGTGTTGCAGAGGATCTTCATAGATACTTTTCCAAAATGCATCAACTTCTTCTTTTGTTGGCAGTCTTTCAATTCCTTTCAACTTGTTTCTGAATTCTCTATAAAACTTTTTTGGGTCATCACTAAATTGCCTATTTTGCACTTTATATTTATTTGTGTATCTTCTAAGTTTTTACGCTTGTGCTGAAATTTTTAATTTATTATTTATGATAGTGCATGCTAGATCCTGGTCTCTTCTAATATTGCGCACTGCTTTTATCACATCTGTCTTTCTTAGTATTTCTGTTAATCTATTCCCCTCTTCTATAGTCTTTTGACAGTGACACTTCTTGCCTCAATTGCTTTATATTTTTCTCTATTCGATACTTCAATGATGGTATTCAATTTCTCCCCATCGTTTGCCTCATTACCTTGTGCTCTTGTGGTAGAACTTTATCAGTTATTAATTTAGCTGCACATTAACATATCCTGTTTACTTCTGTTATATTGCATGGATCTATATAGACAGTCCTAATTACTTTTTTCATTTGTTTTATCAGACTTCTGACTTTTGGGGTTTTATTGACCTTTTGCAGTCTATTTCTTTCATTGATTTTAATATGTCTATCTATGTCCATTAAATCAAGCAACTCTTCCCTTAGTTCATTTTCTTTCAGACTGAGGGCACATCCTTTATTTTCCACTTCCTGTGGGCATTCTATAGAAAGTTCTATAGCATCTTCCTGTGGCACCTTATCTTCAATTTCATCCCATGCCACCAGTTGCATTGTCATACGGGAATACACTGGCCTATCACTCCTCAACATTGACTGCATCAGAGTTTCCGCAGCCTCCTGTTCTTTCCCTCACTATCTAGCATTAAGTGAACGTTTATACTGGTTTCCTGTGAAAGGCTCCAAAATATCTTGATATGGCACCTGACCAGTTGCTTCCTGTTCTTTTGGTTTCCCCTTAATTTGGATATTCATTGCTCTATTTTGTTGTGGTGCTTTTTGCATTAAATTTGCTACACTGAATCCTTCAGTTTGTAGGTGCTCCATAACCTCAGTTTCTATTTCTTTAACTTCTCCATTAATGATCTCCTTTTCTACTTTTCCTCTTTGTCTTCTTATTTTTTGTATTGTAAAGTTTTCCATATCCATATTTCTTTGCCTGTATTTCTCTTCAAATATCTTTGGTGCTGTTCATTTTGTATTGGTTAGTTTTGCTTTCTCCTTGGCATAAATATTACACTATATTAAATCTATTTTTCTTTCCTAAATTTCTGTACTGTTTGGAGTTTATGATGTTGAAAAAAAAGTGGAAAGTGAGTAGAGAGAGTTTGGATTCTAGTTTGGGTGTGAGGATGTCTCTTGTTGGTGAAACAAACTTTTGGTGTGAGAAGATGGGTTAATTTTTAGCAGAGTTTTAGTTTGGTATGGGTTTTACTGACAGCCATGTCACTGAGCAGGGATAAGGTTAAAGATGGATCAATGATAAATCTGAAGTATCTGTAACCTGGTATGTTTGGTATGGTGTTGCCTTCTCTTTCTGAAATTAACACAATGGGTAGTTTTTGTAGTCTTTGGCACTTTGGAAAAAAATATGATGCTGGATGGAGGCAAAGGCTGAGAGAGACAGAGAGTGCTGTATGATTATTATAAAGCAATAAAATATAAATGAAAAAAGAAAATCTCTCAAACTGTGAATAATGATATTATTCTTCTTCAGATCAGTTAAAGTCTGTTAAATAATGTCTAGTTTAAATATATGGTTCAAAAGCTGGTTTCACATGTTTAATAATCCCATTTTCCTTGTCTGCACTATCAAGCACCCAAGCTAAGAATCACCCCGGCATCCAGCAAACTTCCATGCAAGAATAGCATATTCTTGCATGGAAGGGACTATTCCCGTGCAGCACAGCAGCACACCATGCAGATTCATGAAGGTGTGCTGCCATGCTATAATATTGACATGGTTCTATGTATGAGAGCAGGGGGTGTGTCTGAAAGCTGTGCTCTCACAATACACACACACCCTGCACACTGGAATTGCTGTACAGCAATTTAAATAGAGTGAGATCACTCATTACACCTCTCAACCCTTCAAAATAAGAAATCTGGACAAAGCCATAAGGGCAATTGCCACTACAAACATAGAAGGTTGATAGAATAACAGGTTTAGCATTAGCATGGATATATACTGAAGGGTATGAAGTAAAAAACACAAGAAATACATTTTTCTTCACATCTGCAATAAAGTTTAAGTGCAGCTGCGTAGGTGTGCCTGTTGCTTAGCTATGCTTAGCCCAGGTTAAACAGCAAGATAAGTAAAATAGCAACAGTCATCCAACATAAGCAGCAGTGCAATAGTGTAGCAGTTAGAGTATATGCTTTGCATGTAGTCATTCAGGGTTTGAGCCTTACCAAAGCCATTTCCATTTTGTACGTGAAATCATTGCAATTTTAATTTATTTGTGTATTTATGTAGGAATTAACATATATTTCTCTACCACAGTGCCTCATACAGTATAGTCACACAAAAATAAATGTAATAAAAGCACATTGGGGGATGTCAGGGAAGGTAAACAAATTTATAATATGTAATGAATGATGAATCAATCCCATACAGGTGTTAGTCCAATAAAATAAAACATAAGTAATGCTAAGCATTGTAGAGCTATGCTGATCGGGTGTAAGCATTATGTAAATATAAATGCTAAGCAATGAGTAGACCAGCTAAGTGGATTTCACCATTGGTAAGCAGTGCTGAACCTGCAATTTAAGCATGGCCAGCCTTAGCTAGGCAGGTTTGCCCGTAGCTTAGCTTAGCTCAGCATATTCAAAAATGTCCAATCATGGCAAAGGGCAGGAAATCAGCCATATTTAAACCTTGCAGGTGGGAATACAGCTCATAACTGGTTGTAGCTCCTCACTGTAGGCAGTATGGCAGGTGTTGGAGAGGCCATGCACTTTTGGGTGCAACACTGGGGCAGACAGGAGTCCAAGGTCATGGTACATATACATATGTAAATACATTTTCCCTACTGTTAAATTACTGTGCTGCAGAACATGTTTGAAAAAACTTCAGACATATCTACAGCTCATATGGCTTAGTGGTAAATTGCTGTGGCTATGGTGTGCAGGGAGTCTTTAGAATCAGTCAGGGCCTTGTAAACTATGATCAAAGCAATAAACCATAACACCATCTGAGCCCTACAAAATAGTGATGACATTCCAGACATATCAGTTAGTGCAGTCATCGAACAGCAGGAAATGGAGTCTGTAGAATAAGTCAGGTAGTCTATATATACACGTATATATGCATGGAGATGCATATATATGGATAAATCTATACATAATACATATGCATACATAAATATTTATGCACACACACACACACACACACACACACACATATATATATATATATATATATATATATATATATATATATATATATATATATATATATACACACACACACACACACACACACACATACATATTTATATATACATACAAACATACATACTATATATATATATATATATATATATATATATATACATATATATATATATATATATATATATATATGCATACATGTCCCAAAATGCCCACACAAACATATGCTGCTGATAGACCACCCACAACTGGGTCAGCATGCACAGTTGGATACAAAAGCAGCCATCACACTCACCCCCCCCCCAAAAGTCCAAATAAATAAGTGAATAGTACACTGCTACACAATCATGATAGGCCATATACAATACAACCTCTTAGCAAAAAAAATAAAATGTCTTAACATAAAGAAAAATACAACCAGCCAGTAATTCACACATGTTTATTATACTCTGATGTCTTGGCCAAAGCCTTCCAGGAGTAAAAATTACCAGAAACACATGACTTAATCACAAGAAGCAATTAACAGCTAAACATACAATTGAATACACAACTTCCAATTTCACTTGCCATTTAACCCCCTACGAGATAAAGTATCACAGTTAATATTAATAAATTGCATAACAATTGTCCTTTTATGAATGTTTCATCACACTGAGGAACAGACATTTTCAGAAACAGTACCTTGATACCCACTAGTGTCCCCATGGTGAGAGTTATTTAAATGTACAGCTATAGAACTGACATATTTCCTATCAGTAATATGTCTGACATGTTCTAACAGCCTAGATTTAAAACATGTGTTACTGTCCCCCACATAAAAATGTTATAAGGCCATCTAGAAGCATTCTCTATACACCAACCTCTTGAATGTACAGACTTCAACAAGTTTCCCAGCCATTTCCCTCAGCAGGAATCACAGCACTAAATAATGATAGACAAGTATACCTATCCACCTACTACTGTATGACATCTGGACAAAGCCTGACATAATTGGTGGACAGAAGCCCATATACACAGCCATACATGAAATATTGCTGTTATACACTGAGAATGTTGCTGGTGTTACAGGGTTTGTTGTAACATATATTTTCCGAGGGATATAAAGTCAGAAAAACAAATGGATGTTACCATCTACATAATGGAATGACCAGAGTATGCTACTGATTGGCCAAGGACAACACCAGTCTGGGGAACAGCCCATACATAACAGGCTAACCTGTGTCCATTATGTGGATAGCACTGCAGTTGAGAGCTATGCAGAGACAGAACTTTGTCAGACTGAAACACATGCAGAAGTAGCATGTGCAGACAAACCCTGTTAAACTAGCAGTATTCCAAACATATAACACCAATACTCACATTCTGCCCCAAGGTCTTGAACCTTCCCCACTATTTAGTAGGCGTGTTTCCACAAGTCTTGCTGTAAGAGGCAGTAGCTCACACAACTTCCACATAAGTAAGGGAAAGGGCCAATGCCCACATGGAGTACTCATTTATAGGAGTATGTTGCCATGACATTGGCTACTGGAAGAACTACACAGCTGTTCTTCATGCAGTTAGCAAGTGGGGAACCCCAATAGGTGCACAGGCCATCACCTGGTCATGAGCATCACCTAGAAAAGCCATGCTGCCACCTATTCAAACCAGCTCTATCCCTTTAGTGCACAGAGAGAGAGAGAAGAGAGAGAGAGAGAGAGAGAGAGAGAGAATAACAAATGATACAAAGTGGAAAAGAGAATAAAGTAAAAAGATAACTGGAACATGTAAGCAAGTAATTGAATGTAGTAGTTGGTCTGTAATAATGGGAAATATGATTTGAGGAATATATGTCCCAACAAGACTTGCTGTACTAATGTGCTGTTAAACAAATGCTATGGCTATAGCATCTGGCCCTCTCTGGAGTGGGTGATATCACAGACATACCTGTCAACTGTACAGATCTTCACAGAATGTTCACATTTTACCATCATATATTTTTTCCTGTTCCTCCTGAGATCTGTACTATTCTTGCAAAAAGCTGAGGATTGAATTCATCAGGTAATGACAAACACTTGAGTTTAAGACTCCACATTCTTAAGAATATTCACCGTAATGCTAAATGTATCATTCTATGAACTTCCTATGTTTGAAACAGGGATATTTAAAGTCTGTCCCCATCATTTTAGGCATTCTCCAGATGTGATGCTTTGAGAGGTTGTGAGGTGGGATCACATCTCAGGGGCCTGACTCATCCTGGGAAAGGACAGGCTATATATCCCAAATGCAGGGGTGTCTGTCAAACAATTGTGACTGTGTTACTGTTAGGCCAGTTAATGGGATGATTTCCATATCTGTGTTACTTGTAATTATGACTATGACACTTGTTTGCCTTGTAAAGCTAAGAGACCTATAGAGGGCATGTGCATAATAAAGTACTATTGCAGACGTGTGTTGAACTGCATGTGATATATTGAATTAATAACATTCAACTGTACAGTGTTCTGCTGGAAAATAAGCACATTTGTGACTATCTATAGTCAATACACATATACCTGTGTTATGTCAGCCAAACCATTGGCAGGTCTGTGAGCAGTGACATTGTAACATAATAGCCTACTTATGACTGTTAGACATCTTCCAGGTTATCACAGTGATGTCAAATATTTCTCAGAGTCCCCTCCTATCCTATACTGCGTAGGCTGCTAGCTGCACTTGTAGTTTTTCCAGCCACATGTAAACCACCCCCAGTGTCTCCTGCCTTGAGGTACCCTGGATTCCTGCCTTTTGAAAAATATCTAAAGCTTAGCCTTCCCAGTGCTATACTGGTCCCCTGAGCTGAAGCTGCTAAATAACAGACAAAAGAAACCAAAGTGTATGTGCCATTTTGAAAAGTGTCTGTATACTCAATAGCAATATTGTAATCCTACATGTGCATGCTACCAGCCTACCGCAAACCCCACTCAACCTACTCTCTCCAGTCCATCACTACCCCCTTAGGTGCCTGTAACCCCCATCTGCAGTAAACAGAGCTGTCCACTATATAGCAGCATTTGCCTAGTTTAAATACTCCATTGTAGACTATAATACGTTATTAGATATTACCTGTCCTGTATTGCTCTATTGCCCTTCCCAACCTCTGTATCAAAGCACTGTAGACCAAAATAAGTTACCTGATACTGCCTGCCCTACTCACTTATTGCCCTTCCCTACACTCTGTAGACCTCCCTCCTTCCCCTCAGTCTCACTCAGGAAATATGTGCCTCACTCCTGAGTCTTTCTGCCCTGTGCTTGATATCCACCTCAATGATTGCTCCTTGCTGACTTGCTCTCCATCTCCTTGGCTCGATCTAACTCAATTCTCTATCTCCTTTCCCTCCTCCTGTTCTAGCTATCCACCTCACTTCCTGCCTATTCTTCTCTGTCATTCTAGTTACCCATACAGCCCTTATTTCCTGCATCACCTCTTCCCCCTCTTCTTACCTTCTCCCCTCCCCCTAAATCTATAAGTATACGTGTGCTCTAGTGGCACCATTTTTTAAATATTTCTCATAGTCCCCTCCTGTCCTATACTGCATAGGTTGATAGCTGCACTTGTAGGTAAGTTTGCTTATATTCTTGCTCAGTGTTATTGTACATAAACTGCAATTGTTCATTCTACTGCTGCCATAATGCAACTGTATTACATGTATGTGTGGTTCCAGTGTAAGCGATAACTACTTTTTAAGTGTACGCTTAGCAAGCAAGCAATATAAAGAATAGAATCGCTCGCTCCTTGGCGTTGCATCCATCAGAATTCTATGGGTATCTAAATATAATGCATTCTGCCCTTACACTATTTTAAATCTTATTATCGGCAGCTGTTGAAGCCTGATCCTGTATGTATATCTAAGACAAGAAAGAAAAACACTTGCCCCTTAGCATTGCAAATATCAGTGCTATATCTGTCTTTTTCTAAAGTTCTCTGCCCTTCACTACTTTTCACTTCATAAGTGAGAACTATTTCAGCCTGACTGCTGTATGTATTTGTAAATAAGTAAAACGAAAAAAAAAAAGGGTTGAAAATGCTCACTCCTCGTCTGCCCTGTGCTTGATATCCACCTCAGTGATTGCTCCTTGCTGACTTGCTCTCCATCTCCTTGGTTCTACCCACTCCATTCGCCCTGCAGGCTCACTCTGCTCCCCTACCCTATCCCCAATCCCCACCCATCCCCAGTAGCCCTACACTTATACCTACTATACCACACCCACTGCCTAGAACACCCAATCAACTCACCAACCCAGTTAATAGTCCCCATACCCAGTCAAATCTTCCACTCCTCCCACCTTCACTATACCTCCCATATCGCTATCCTATCCTAACACTTTACTCCATTTTACACTACAATACACATAGATTTATACTCCATTCCTACATCTAAAGCAGACACAATGTCTACCAAACTGTCTACATTATTTACTGCAATAGTACTAGTTACTACCTTATCCTACCTTCACTATCTCACTAGACCTCTGTATATCATTCACTCCACTTCATTTCACACAACTACCTCACTCCACGTGTACCATGCATACTCCCAAACATTTATATCCCCTAGCCTCGACTTCCCCAACAATATTTTCCTCTTTCCCTAAGGACTCATATCACATGCTACACATACCACTCCTATGTATAATATATCTATCTCAAACCTTACCACCCTTACACTTAAAACTAAGCAACTTAAATACTCACTCTCACATATTTACCACTTAATCTCTACCCTTCCCTCTGGGGACATACACCCAAACCCCGGCCCCTCCCCCTCGTCCAATTCCCCATCCCCATCTCACCCACCCTATTCAACAAGTAAGTCTCTCCACTTCACAGCTCTAAATGCCCAAAACAGCTGCAACAAAATCACAAGCCTCCATGCCTGGCTTCTCCAAAATCAACTGACATTATATCTATCTTTGAACCCTGGTTAAAACCTCATATAAAAGACACAGAACTGCTTCCACTTAACTACAGTATTCTTATAAAGGATAGAACACAAAGGAAAGAGGGAGGTGTCACACTCCTCTACTCCTCATCCCTCATAGTGACCCCCTACTCCAAACCCATCCCCACATTTGGCAATGCTGAAATACTCCTAGCCCTCCTCCGCATAAATAAACATAAACGTATCTGCATAGTCACCCTCTATATCCCTCCTTGAGACAATATCCAAACCCTCGTAAACATTCTCTCTTCGCCCTCTATCAACATTGCTAATTAAACTATTATTTTGGGTGATGTTAACATTAACTGGTCCACAATTCAATCTCCAACTAACCCCATAAATATAAATCTCCTCGACTAGTTTAGACCAGTTTACAGGCATTGCTGTATTCTGGGCTGTGGTGTTGTTCCTGTGTTGTCCATTACCTTACTTGGATAGAAGGAAGTTTCTTTGCTCACCAGTGGGAGTGGGGAGCCTTGAGCAGTCTACCTGTCCCTGTAGGAAGTGACCTCAGCACAAGAGCTGTAGTAATTGGTTGTTTTGAACCATTTCTAGCTCTTTTGTAGTTCCCTGTTTAAAATCCGTGTTTGCACGGCTTTGCGCGATTGTGAGCATAGCGCAGATCCAGTTAAACAAGGTTAAACTTCTTCTGGCTCCGCCAAGTCTGCTGTTCAAATTTTCCCTTAAGGAAGCTCTACTCTTAGTATAATCAGACTACTCGCTATATTATAAGCCTAGCACTTGTTCTCAAAACTTCTCTACTAAGTAAGCACTCTCGTACTAAGTAAGCACTACATCCACCTACCACCCCTGTGAATATCCACTTCCCTTAAAGGCACAGCACTCCCTTATACTGTTCTAGCATGTCGAGTGGTAGATTACTGGCGTCCTCTCCAGTTCAGCTGGTTAATCTGGGTATCTTGAGACAATGCTACAATCGTCTCATGTACACAGACAACCCTCTCCTCCTCCCAACAAACACAAATACAAGTGAGAGATGCAACTATATAGCCAAACTGAAGGCTGAACTCTCTCAACTCAGGGCTGGCGTGACCAGAGAGGAGGAGATGGTAACCACACATACAACAAACCCAGTCCCACATAGACCTACCACAACTGCAAACCAAACACATAAAAACACAAAGACATACTCGGAGGCTCTAATAAAACACTTACCAAAACAACAGAGGCTCCCAAAGCAGACATCCAAAAATTCACCACCTCAAAACAAAACACATGCAACACATACTTCAATAAATCAGTGTGTCAATCAATCACAGCCCTTAAGGCCAAACACCATGCCTGATACACTAGTAATAGGTGACTCTATAGTCAGACACACTGATGTCCCGCTTACCAGGCTGAACAAGGAGGGGTGACTGTGAGCTGCCTATCGGGAGCTAGGATCCGCCACATAACACATGCACTCAGGTCACTCCAAAGCAAGTACAAATATGACTCTGTCATTGTCCATGCTGGCGTGAATGACCCGAGATGTACCTCCCTGGACTACATGAAAAGAGACATAGAGGAGCTCTCTGATTATGTAGCCCAGGCTGGTATGACCCTGACCCTGAGCAGCATCTTGCCCTCACCAAGAATGATGCCACAATACAAAGACAAGATGATCAGCTTTAATAATTGGCTCGAGTACTGGTGTCATTCTACGGAGATCCAATGTCTGTCTGCCTGGGATGACATGTTGGACAAGCCACACTGCTTCACAAGGGACGGCTTTCACCTGTAACCACTGGGCTTCCGGATATTGGCTAAGGCTCTTGCCACCCCCATAGTGCCTTTTTTAGGCAAGGCTCAAAAGACAAACCCACCTCCTTAAATAAAAAAAATGGAAAAAAACTAAGGGTAATGCTGCTCAATGCCAGAAGTCTAAATCTCAAGATGCAGGCACTCGATGCATTCCTCAGTATGGAGAACATCAACGTCTGTGCAGTAACTGAAACCTGGTTCAAGGCTCCTGAGAGCACCCCAGCGCTACCAGGCTATACCTCGTATCATGCTTTTTGGCCCCAAAACCCGGGCCGAACCACAAAGGGAGGAGGAGTGTCCATATTCATCAAGGACACCCACACCTCCAGGTTAGTAGCAACACATAAAGCATTGGAGACCATACAGGTGCAACTAACCATAGGCAAAACTGCTATACAACTGGTAGCATGTTACAGACCACCCTCCCAATCTCAGGAAACCCACTCAGCCTTCCTGAAGACATTGGAGGATATGAATGTATCACAAAATACCATCATGCTGGGAGACTTCAACTACCCTAACATAGATTGGGTACATTATTCTAGCCCTAACACCCTAGCCCAAAGGTTCCTGGAATTCATAAATTCAAATGCACTAGAACAACTAGCCACCTCTCCCACTAAGGGAGATAATATACTAGACCTGATCATCACAAACATGGGGACAAAATGCTCCACACCGGAGGTGTACCCCTCACTAGTGAGATCTGACCACACACTAATCACCCTGGATATACATATCCCATCTCCACCCCCAGCACAAAAGACCACAGAGAAAAACTTCTCAAAAGCATACTTCACTCTTCTTAAGACTGAGATGGTATCCTTAAAGCCCACTGGGCCAGTGGATACCACATCCCACAATGCTGAATCCTTCACAAATGCTTTCTATGGACATCTCCAAGAATGCATGGATCATGCAATCCCAAATAAATCCAAGTCCCTCTCCACCAAAGGCAAGCATCCTGTCTGGTGGACCTCAGCCATTAACAAATTGTATAACAAAAGAAGGAAGCTACTGCACGACAGAGCAAAATCCCATAAAGGGAATACATCTCTGATCAACACTAGCAGAAAACTATGTTCTCTTATAAAAACATCCAAGGCCAACTTTGAGAGAAAAATCACTAAGGACACTAAAGATAACCACAAAGCCTTCTTCAGCTATGTTAGAAACCTGGGCGGAAACCCTCAGATATGCTCAGAGTTAGTTCACAACAACAAAAAAATACACTGAACCCACAGTTATTGCCAACATTCTGGCTGACAGGTTCAGTGCAAATTTCTCCCCTCCCTCACCCCCAAAAGAAGAAATACTTATCCCAGCTGAATGTAATCTCCCTGTCATCTCAGATGTTCAAGTGAGAGCCGCCCTCAACAAAGCTAAAAACACAGCATCAATGGGACCTGACGGTATCCCGGGTTGCGTGCTATGTGAACTCCAAGAGGAGCTAAACCTGCACATAAAAATGCTATTTAACCTTAGCCTTACTACAGGATATGTACCTGAACACTGGCGTACAGCAACAGTGGTCCCACTCCACAAAGGGGGTACCTCTACAGACCCTGGGAACTGCCACCCCATAAGCTTAACCAGCCTGGTCTGCAAAGCTATGGAAAGAATCATCATGGAACTCATAAACAGAGACATTGGGGACGTACAGAAACTTGACCCCACCCAGTTTGGCTTTGTGAAGGGCAGATCCTGCCTTTTGAACCTGGTTGACTTTTTCGAAACAGTCACTAGAGCCATTGATGAGGGCAAAGCAGTCCATACAGCCTACCTGGACTTGGCTAAGGCCTTCGACACAATACCCCACTCAGGCATCATAGATAAGCTCAACAGCTTAAACGTAAACCCTTATGTCACTAGATGGGTTGCAAACTGGCTAAAGGACAGAACCCATAAAGTTAAAATTGCTGGAGCAATGTCAGACTCAAAGCCAGTCACAAGTGTTGTCCCACAGGGATCTGTCCTGGGACCCCTCTTGTTTGGCATTTATTTCTCAGATGTTAAAGCAAACATGGGAGGGTTGTGGCTGACAAAGTTCGCAGATGACTGCAAACTAGGCGCCATAGTCGATACACCAGCGGACACATACAACCTACAAAAAGGCCTCACAGAAATGTACAACTGGTACCGGAGTCATGGCCTTAAACTAAATGCCAAAAAATGTATAGTCATCCCCTTTGGGAAAAACAAAGTACCCACAAATTATCACATAGACAGCAACCCACTGAGTACAGAAAAAGTAATCAGAGACCTAGGGACCCAAGTCGACAGTGACCTCTCATTTGACACCCACGTTGCCAAAGTGGTTAGAAAAACATTCTACCTGGCACACCTTATCATGAAGGGATTCACATCCAGATCCAAGGATGTCATTGTACCCCTATACTCCTCCCTCATCAGACCCATGATTGAGTATAATGCCCCATTTGGTATGTACCTCACCCGGCATTTGCAACAGCTAGAGAGACCACAAAAGTACCTCACCAAGAGGATCAAGGGTCTCTAACATATGTCTTATTCTGCTAGACTAAAGAAACTCCAGCTCTATTCAGTAGCATACCGCCTGCTCGGAGGTGATCTCTGCCTGACGTACAAGGCCATGTCCAATCAGGAACTGATGGACATGCTCCACCTCAAAAAATTCAAATCCATCAGAACCACGAGAGCTAAAGACTTAAACTTCAGTACAAGTATGAATAGGACATGCTGGAGGGATAGACTCATAACCCAGAGGCTTCCCATGCTCTGGAACAAGATCTCAGTTCATGTTAGACAGAGCCCCTCACTGACTCTCTTCAAGAGAAATCTTGATGAGTAGATGGGAGATCGTAAGTTTACCCCAGGGGTCACATCTGTGTCACTACTAGACAGGGGCACAGTAAACTAATTCTATTATATAAGGGGACCTTCACTGTGTCACTACTAGACAGAGGCACATTATTCTAAATCTATTCTGTGCATTTGTGTACCATTTCATGGGGTGGCGAAAGCCACATTACTATGGCTAGGCTTACAAATGCCCCAGGGCAGATAGCCTAGTACTATACTATGAAACTATGAAACTATAACTTCACTCAACTTATTACCACAATAACTAGACCCACCAAAGACTTTCTCCATGGGACCACCCTAGATTGGATTCTAGTTTCACATCCTCACTACTTCACTGATAGTGGTACTATTCCCAACCTACTAGGTGACCATCTTCCCACTTTCAACCACCGTCTCCCCTCCTCCTTACAACAAACCCATACCTATACCACCACCCGGTGTGTAAAAAACTTCAACCCAGATGATTCCTCAAATGCACTAAAAAGAATAAACTGGAACTCACTAAAAACATTATCCCTTGATAATCCTATTTCCTACTTCAACACGATATTCTTATACTTGCTAAACTCCTTTGCCCCCTGGAAAACTAAATGCACAAAAAGCAATCCCGTCCCATGGTTAACTAAGAATACTTTACTCATTATGAAACTTCAAGATAAAGCTTGGAAACGCTGCCATAAAACTAAAACTACCACCACCTTCAATGAATACAAAGCTCTCTGCAATAAAGTAAAAAAAAATATCATCTCAGATTGCAAAGCCTGTTTTACAGCACTCCAAACTAATCATAACACTAACCCCAAAAACTTCTGGGATGGAATTTCCTCTCTCCTTAACCCAGGTAAAAAAAGAGAACCCCTGCCCTGATCCTCATGCCTCTTACCTGACCTTAGCATCTGACTTTAACTCATTCATCATCAATTCCATAGCCAAACTTACATCATCCTTCACTAACAGTAATGTACCCCATCCCCACAAACATATCCACATGTCCCCCCTCCCCTAGTAACTCCAGCCCCCAAACCTCTCCCTTCTCCATGCACCCCATCCCCATGTCTACTACAAAACAACTACTCCTAGAAATGAAACCATGTTGTAATGCTATTGACGAAATACCCTTCTATTTCCTAAAAATAGCAGCAGAAGCCATTGCCTTTCTTATCTGCATTCTAATAAATCGATCAATTTTAGCATGCCATGTTCCCCAACTTTGGAAAAAGGCCTTCATTATTCCACTCCATAAAGGAGGCAACAACAATGACATCCCAAACTTCCAACCAATTGCTATTTTAGCTCCTATTTCTAAACTCCTCGAAAAATGTGTTCACCTTCAAATCCTACCCTACCTCTTAAACAATAACCTCCTTACTCCTACCCAGCATGGATTCTGACCAGGCCATAGTACCAGCACAGCCCCTTTTTCCTTCCTAGAGACCATCAATAAGGCCCATGACACTGGTCATATTGTATCTGCCCACCTCTTAGACCGGTCTAAGGCTTTTGATACTATATCTCACAGTCTTCTTATTACCAAACTTTCAAAACTAAACCTAACCCCCTCTTCTATTAATTGGTTCACCAGTTACTTATCCAACAGGCAGCAAGCCGTCAAATGGAAGAAAGCTATTTCACCCTTCCTTGATACGTGCACAGGTGTCCCTCAATGCTCAATCCTAGGTCCCCTACTATTCAATATTTTCATAAATGACTTCTATCGTGCCATCCCCAATACCAACCTCATCTACTATGCCGACGACTCCACTATAATCTGTTCTGCCACCTCAACTTCCTTACTAGCACTATTAACCCAGGAAGCCTTCCATTCCACAGAACAACGGAGGCTAGATAATCATCTAGCACTAAATGCAAACAAGACTAAACTAATGATATTTACCCCTTCCAAAAACTTCATCCTTGATAAAAACTCATTCCCTATCACCACCCAAAATAACACAACTCTCGAAATAGTTTCTACTGCAAGACATCTTGGGATTCTCATTGATGATAAGTTCAAGTTTGATAGCCACCTACAAATAAATATTAAAGAAACACATAAAAAATTAGGCATGTTTTATCATTACAACCGCCATACCTGTCCCTCTTCCAGGCTTCTTCTCGCTACTACCTACCTCACCCCTTCCCTCCTATATGGTGCCTCTATACTTATCAATCTGCAATCTTCCCTCAAAACAAAGCTCTCCCCCTGCTACTATAACATTTCAAAATTTGCAACTGGCCACAGAGCCAGTACCCATCACTGTATTTCCCTACATCAATTAAACTGGCTAGAACTACCAAACTATCTTAACTATAGCCAACAAATCCAAGCACATAAACTTACTTTTAACCCCTGTCTCTGCCCCTCGCTTGCCTCAACCTTCAAAATCCATCTTCCTGATAGGTGTCTAAGATCTAATTCCCAGAATCTAATAGAACTGCATAAACCATCCATTCCACCAGGCAACCATCTCCTATCTTTCTCACTTGCACGCCACTGGAATTCTCTTCCACCTCTCATCTGTGCCACAACTAAACTCTCTATCTTTAAAACCCTACTTCATTCACACCTAACTTTACAATGGGAATGCTCCTGCTCCCATCCTTCATAATTTCCTCACCCATAACTATTCTTCACTAGCCAGCATGTCTATAATAGCCTCCTACAGTCTAATAACTTGCAACAACAGTAGTAGGAATCATGATATTTGTATAGGAATTGTATTGAAGCTAATTCAGCATACTAACTAGGATCTCATAATGCCAATTCAATGGCATACCATTACTTTGCTTGATGTTAAATCCCCTATTCATTGTGTAATTTTTATCTTATATTCTTGTGACTTATTGCATTGATATTGTATATTGCATTTTTTATCCATATATTCTTGTATTTCTGGAACATTTCTCCCCAGGAATCCATTGAAAATGTGTTCTTCAAGGCCCATTTGGACTATCCAGGCAAACAAACTGAAAATAAATAAATAAATAAATAAATAAATAAATAAATACTGTGCAATCAATGTGCCGATGTATGGTGCAGCTATATTAATACAGTATCAATACTGATGTCCCCTTTGACACCCATTTATGTGTGCCATTGTCCAGATGTACTGCTGTAACAGGTTGAGAAGTATGACTGAGCGGCAAGACTGTAACTACAGTGTGCCATACTAACATGCAACAGAAATGTATACCAGGTATCCCCTGAGTACATGTATGTACACTTATGTTCAGCTGGAAGGCACAAAACTAAATCACATGGGTGTCAAGCATTCAGGTACATGGGTTGTGTATGTTGCACATGTTTGTAATATCAGTGTCAGTGCATACAACAGGCAGAAATGTGTACAGCCATTCACAACCAGGGGTGGGTATTGTATTCCCCATCCACTCATCCAGATTTCTATTGTGGGTGGCCAGTGATGTGCACTGCTTCCTATGTATGTAATTTATATTCCATGAAATGGACAGTGTCTGGGTGGTGCACATGTCCCATATGCATGTTCTTTGAAGTGTGGCAGTGTGATTGAGGTCTCAGGGGCATGTTGTATGGACAGATTGGTAAACTCTGATGTAGCATTCCTGACCTCATTTGGCTATGTAACTGAGGTAGTGATTACACCTACATTGACAGTATGATATGGGTATTCATTGGAGTTATTGGTGTCTGTTCATACAGGACATGTGTATAAGCCATGGTATTCCCTTTGTGTGGTACATTTTCAGACTTTACAGTTGTTGTAGGCATCCAGTGGGGAACATGGCAAAAGGTCCACTGTACACATTGATTGATCTACTGAGGGGATGGAACAGGGTGCCATGTCCTTTTACTTGCTGGATAACACACAGTCAGGTGATGTAACACATCAAAGTACTTTCTGATGTTAGTGGCACTATTGTGGTCAACAGGCATGTAGTCCACTGCAATCACACTGTGGGTACAATCTGTGAGGTAATATGCAGGGGAACTACCGATATAGTGGTTGTTGCCTAGCCAAGTGTGGTTGTGCATGATTCATGGGTGGAGAGTGGTCTCTGAGCATTAGAAGGATTGCCTATATTGTTCACTAATCCATACTGTCAATCACTGTACATAGCATTAGACATTTAGGGCTGTGGATTGTCTACACCAACCTCTACAGTGTTTGACAACTGTTGGCCTTGTAATGTGGACATCTTAACATATACTAGGTTGCTGATGTTATAATTTAGCAAAACAGACTTCCTCCAATGGATCCTGTTATTACAGAATTACACTAACCCCCATACAGGATACTGACAACAGACACACACACACACACACATACTTGCCAGTACTGAGTTTCTAACCCCTACCTAGCTATGTATTGCTACTACAGTGTTACACATTTATCACAAGCACCACGGAGCTTATAGGAAGGATGTCGCTCCAAGGTACTTCTAAGGTGAGGCACATCACCAGCCTTTGCAAATACTGGTATTGGGTGATGAAGTGGGTGAGAGATTCCGCAGAATATTTTACCCTACACACACATTTACATTTGCCAGGAGAGAAGTTCAAATCTCTATCTAACGATCCTTTTTGACCATGATGTTACGCATTTAGCACATGCACCATTGAACTTACATGGTTTGGGGTTTCCAACAGGTATTTTTAAGGTGAATGATATCTGCAGGACTGCTAAAGTCAGGGGCTGAGATGTGTACTTGGTGTAAATAGGGCCAAAATCTTTGAGGTGCAGATATATATATATATATATATATATATATATATATATATATATATATGTGTGTGTGTGTGTGTGTGTGTGTGTGTGTTTACACACACAAACACTCACCAGGAATGAGATTCAAACCCCTACTTAGGTAACTATTGCTATTACATTCTTCCACATTTATTGCATGCACCACAGAGCTTAAATGCTGGAGAGCTCTGCAATGGTATCTTTCAAGGTGAGTGACATCAGCAGCAGCGCTAAAGGAGGGGTAATGGAAGTGTTGTAAGTGTGAATGACCACAAAATCAGGTCATTACAAGGATACACACACTCTCTCAGACAAACACTCACATTTACACAGTTGCCTGGATCAGGATTGGAACTCCTACCTAACTAGTTTGCTACATTATATTATTACGCAGTCATCACAAGCACCACAGAGCTTGTATGTTGGAGAGCTGTCCAAAGGTATCTTTGAAGGTGAGTGACAGCAGCAGTGCTGAAGGAGAAGTAAGGGAAGTTGAGTGAGTGTGAACCACATTCATCTAGAAACACACACACACACACACTCATACACAACTTTACATTTGATAGGACTGATATTACAACTGCTACATGGATACCTATTTGTACTGTAGCGTTACACAGTTATGACAAGCACCATTGAGACTATAGGGCTGAGTGCTAACCAAAGGTATTTCTACAGTGAATGAGATCAGGACAACATGTGATAAAGGCCAATGGAATGTGTAGTGAATAGGAGAAGCCTCATCATGGGATTCTCTCTGTTGCTGTCTGTCTTTCTCTTCCCCATGTCTCTGCGTGTGTATGTTTGACATATTATATTACATGGCCTTAGATGTGTGTGAGTATTCCTATCCAATGTGTGTGTGCGTGTGTGTGTGTGTGTGTGTGTGTGTGTGTGTGTGTGTGTGTGTGTGTGTGTGTGTGTGTGTGTGTGTGTGTGTGTGTGTGTGTGTGTGTGTGTGTGTGTGAGTGTGTGTGTGTGTGAAGTATCAATGGTGTACAATTTGGTGTGTGTGCACAGAGATCTGCAAATAACCGATATCTGTAGTCCACTGTGTTGGGAGACATGAGCTTGATTTCTCTAAGTGCAAGAGCATGCCCAGTATGACCTTCTATATTGAGGGTGTGCATCCATTCCAGGGAGGGTTGGACTCCAGTTCTGGGTTTTGTGTGCTACAGCTACACCTAGCAAACTTTCTGCAGGATTTCTGTAGATAGGTTGCCAATATGGAGACACAATGGGCTTAACATACAGGGGATACTGTAACTTTTGCTGTCTCTGCTGCTTGTGTAACATGTTTGGTTGTAGCATAGATTTTCTGACATATGTACTGTTTTACACTGTGATGTGTCATGTCATCAACTACTGGCAGTTATCATTCATTGCTCACAATTATTTACTGGGAAATACAAGATGAATGAAACTGTGAACAATATTCTGAGCCATATAGACTACACATTCTGCCACACCCCTGACATTGTGGAGGGGTAGCTACAGACAATAGACTGCTGGTTCTGTGTAAATGGTGCAGCACCTTGTTAGTATGCTGGGTGGGATTCCCCTCCTTGTGCTTTTGTCAAATTCATGGAATGGCCATATCCTGCTGGGGCCATACCTCTCAGCTGTACAGATACACCCAGGTTATCCAGAGGCAGAACTCATATATCTGGTTGGTTTACCTTCACATTGTGGTTTACAAGTGGTTTTGTGGCTATCCATTTATGGGTTTGCAGTTGGGAGTAGTATGGGCAGACATTAGAGTTTCAGATATCACACACTCCAGAACATCCATGTGTCTACACCGCCCCTCTGTTATTCTCTCCTCCACCTAACATTATGTAAGCAATATCTCAGAGGTATCCCTATAGTTGGGCCTTTATCTCAGTAGTATTTATGGCCTGATCCACAGTCCTTGCAGTAGGAAATGTGGAGGCATGCTACTGGCATTTGTCAACATGGCCTTGCATTTGTTTTCTGTTTACTGTGTTAGGCTGTTAGTTGGGAACCCCTGACATTCCATACATTGGCACTATGGGTGAGGCATGGGCCTTTGCCAGAGGATGGTAGGCCATTTGAGAATGCCGCAGGCCATCTGCTACTGCATTTCTACATGGGATTGGGGGGGGGTGCACACCTGCAGACTTTAACATTTGAAATGACTGTACTGGTATTTTGGTTACTCTGTTGGCTTCCATTTCATATTGTATTTTGACCTATCATGCAGACAGGAGGCATATCAGTAGAGTATGCATGTTAGGTCTTAATGGCATATATTTCACTTTCAGACTTCTTACTTTTCAGAGCTAGAATGCAACTGCCAGACCTGTTGTAGCAGGTCTATGTAGGTCTGGTGGGGGGCTGTTCAGCATTGCAATCATTTGGGGGCCTTAGCCTGGCCTTTCTTCATGGTCATCTACACCTGTCCTGCTGGGTGAGGCTGGTGGTGGGTATATGACCCTCAATGACATCCATGTGTGTGACTTATTGACACCTACAGTTCTTTGGGCCATCACATGTACTGTGGTAGGGGTTGTCACTTTGTGTAGTACTTCCTAGTATGCTGACACCAGTATTTGTTATGAATTTCCTGCTGTCCCATATAGCTGTCTGCTGCTGCTCCATTCAGCCACCCAATTCCCTTGTATCCTTGCATCCATATCATACATACAAGTATGAGAGCATACTAATCCATTCAATAACTGATAGGAAGAGTGACTTACCTTGTTGCTGGGCCAGTATTGAGGATGGTGCTGGAGGGCTGACTATGTTGGATGCACATAGTACTTTCCCTATACATGGTAAAGCTCAGGTAGTTTCATGTTTGGCATCCCTTTTACTGTATGTGCAAGTCAAAGAGAGGTATCAGTCCCTGGGTCCCTACAGTGTCAGAGTGTGTGTGTGTGTTATACATTGCCTCTTTGCCAAGGCCTGGGCATACTGTGCATGCCTCCTTCTGCCTTCAGGGGCAGGCTCAGTTTGTTCCTCCTCCGAGTCCTTCTGTGCCTGTGCTGGCCTTGGCAATGTTGGGGAGTTGTGTGGCCCTGCCCCATGCTGTTCCTGCTGCAGCTGTTTCCGCAGGATCATATTGTGTAGCATGTGCATACTATGAACATTTGTGTACATGTAGCTGGAGAGTACTGCATGGCACCACCGGATATGTTAAGGCAGCGGAACCATGACTTGAGCATCCCAAACACATGCTCTACAATGATCCAGATTTGTGCAAGTGCCTCATTATGGTGTTCTTGTTCTGGTGTGTGTGCATTTCTAACAGGAGTCATCAACCATGACTCCAGTTCATAGCCAGCATCCCCCACTAGATGTCCATATGAGATGTCGCCCCCAGGCATTTGCCTGATACAGCTGTGAGCAATGCCAGATGTGGGAGTCGTGATAGTTTCTAGGGCTGACAGCACACACATTCATGATAATGCCCTGGGCATCGTACATGACCTGGCAGTTGATGGAGGTGAAGCCCTTGCAGTTTATGTAGACCCTGCCCCACTCACCAGGTGGTACTTTGATGTGTTTGTGTGTGCAGTCTATAGCACCAACTACCTCAGAGTATTCTGCTATATGGTGGAAGAGATGCATACGTCTGGTCACTGGTGGTGGGGAAATATATGTATTCATTGGCATGTTGTGTCATGGCATCCAGAAACTGGTGGAATACCCTGGATGCTGGTGCCTGTGAGACCCCCATGATATCTCCAGTTGGTCTTTGGAAGTTACCTTTGACTAGTATTCTTAAGCCTAGACATACATTGGTATCCACTGGGATGGGTTCCCCTCTATAAGTTCTGTGTGTGAGGTGTGGCCGGCACAGCTCAGTGATTTGCTGTATAATGTCCCTGTCCACCCTATAGAGCTGTACTATGTCCATCTCATGTAGGCCCTGGTAGGTTATGCTGGGTCTGTACATTCTTCTCCTCCTCCTCACTGTGGGTCTGTTGTCAGCATTCTCCTCCTCACCACCCTCAGTCTCTAGCACATATTGATGGAGTAAAGCAGCAGCAGCCTCTAACATGTTTAGTTAGTTTTGCCAGTTAAAAATATCCCATCTGTGTACACCAGCCATGTAGAGTTTGTGGGGAAAACCAGTCTGTACGGTGTTTGCATAGTTTATATTAGTGTGCTGGGCTGCTGCATGTGTAATTGGCTGATTCTGATACATTCCACCTGCCAGCTATGCTAGTTTTCCTTAATTGCCTTCCTAGTGCTGATTCCCCTTCCCAGTTCCTCCCTATTTAAGCCCTAAGTGCTCATATGTAAACAGTGTTGCCATTTCCTCTATGTTTTTCTTTTTTTTTTTTTTTTTTTTGGCTTAAATCCTGGTGCGTGGCATGCACACCCATTTAGGCTATATACACAGTGCTCAGGCACATCTGACACACCCCCTTCCTTAGCTGTGCTTAGCTAAGGGCTAAACATGGGCCACAGAGCTCTAATGAACTTACAGCAAGCATGACACACTGCCGTATGAAGTCATTCAACTCTTACACTTGCACTGTTGCATTGCTGCACCTACATGGTAAGGTACAAGCTGACACTTTGAAGAAATCTGTGATTCAGTATAGCTCCTTTCATTTGCATACTCCAGTGTGCAGGTCATTAGTTACTGCACTAACACCGACCCTTTCCCCTTGACAACCAGTGCTCCCTCATATTGTTTACATTCTGCATGTCATTGTCTATAATGGCAAAATGCAGAATTAACTTAAAATTGACTTTTCTCATTTTTTTTTTTTTTATTTTCGGCACGATCCATTTTACACACTGCTGCCCTAAGCTTAAACGGCTTAGATCGGCTAAAAACAAAAAGTTTAATTTAAAAAAAAAATACACTGCTTTTAATACCAATGGCCTTATATTTGGCCACTGGCATGTATATTTGATTGTAATACATGCTTTCCATGAGCTGTCCTGCCTCCATTTGTTCAGATGCAGAAATGTATTCAGTTACTAACTGAATACATTTCTGCTCTGACACTGTTCCTGCACGAAGTCTGGCCAGCTTTGTGGATTGCAAAATCACCTCATTTGCATGTTTTTTACCAACAGATGAGATGATTTGCATCCCCGTACAGCTTTCCATGCAGGAACCATGTAGGCCACTCATGCACATGAAAACGGCTTGTACCTGGATCACAAAGTGGCCATTTTCCATGCAGGAGCGGCTACACTGTTCCTGCATGGAAATCAGCCATTTGTAAATCTGGGGTTAGTCTCTGGTCTCCTGAGCCATAGGCAGGGCTTTATACTCCTACACCACCACTACAGGCAATCTTAGGTCAACATTTGCACAAATGTGCAGATATGCATATGTATATGCCAGAAGTGTTATACCATGCAGCTAGTGTAGCCAAAAGTAGGACACATTCATATATTCTGTCTTAGTATTTGACTCTATTATTTGTAGATACGAAGTTGGCTATCAGTACCACGAATACATCCACATTTAAGCACACATACATATGACTATAATACTAAAATGATAGAAAAACATGTGTGTGTGTGTGTGTGTGTGTGTGTGTGTGCGCGCGCGTGTGTGTGTGTGTGTGTGTGTGTGTGTGTGTGTGTGTGTGTGTATGTTTGTGTGTGTATGTGTATTCAATAAGGCATGAGCGCAGAAGAATATGAGGGAAGTGAGCATGATATAGATATCACCTGTGCCCCAAGGGTTGTTGAGAAATACGAGCCCAAATGATGAACTCTGCATTGCCATTCCTAGGCTATGGTAATACATGCAACATGAACATCCTGACGCTCCTTATTGCACATATAAAATGAGTGTCTGCAGTTTTCTTTTTTTGTAATTCGAATTTTACATTTTATTGTTGATGTATGATAATTATATGCTGCACTTTGATTTAAAACAGTATTTCTGTCCATTTTAGCTATTTGTTACAAATGTTTATAGTCTTCTGACTGTGTTGATTTTCAGTTGAAATTTTCACAGTAGTCATTTAAAGGACCCTTCTTTCAAACTTTAGTGTACTGATGTAGAGTTTATTTTGGAATTAAGTGCCAGTAACACACAACACATCAACAGCAGTCCTTTGTGAACTATTAACTTACAGACAGAGCAAAAAGTTTGAGGTTAGGATAAAAATAATCATGGAATCTTTCATTACCAGTTACCCCCCCCCCAGTGTATGAAAATTTGGTTGCTTGATCAGTGATTACTAGAGGCTTATGTCCATAATTTTTCAATATGGTCCACAGGAAATGACTGTTGAAGAGAGGTGCCAGCAGTGGTGACCATTGTTTGGCTTATTTGTCCCTTTTTTTGAGTTGATGTGGCTATGGAGTTAGCATATTTAAGTTTTAGGGTGTAGGAGGGCTTGCACCGTGAAAAAAAAGACAAAAACACATAAATGTATGTCTTCAGGGATGTTTTTTTCAGACAAATTAATTTGATTAGTCTAATCCTCAGATGTTTTATCTAAAATGAATCAAGTCATAGTGGATGCCACAATAACTTTAGTCTAAATGGAGAGATGATAAAATCGAGGGGGTGTGGTCAAGATGGGGAGCAGTTAACAGCAATAATTTTTTGCTTTGCTTCTTTTGAATTATTTTGCCATGATCATATACCAAAAATGTAATTAATAGTAATTTTTGACTGGTAATTTATTTTATGAGTAGTTTTAAATAAGATTTTTATAGAAAATCAAGTTGGTGATTTTTCTGTTACATTTTCCTGTTAGAACAGCTTTTAGTTTCATTGCCAAAATGAACCACTCTAAAGAAAATACCCAAGAAGTTATAATGGAGAAAGAACTGCAGTCTATTTTAACTAGTATTCAGGATCTTTCATCAAAACCGGACAAACTGGAGTTGAGAATGGACAATATAAAAGAAGAAAATTAAAAAAAAATGGACTTATTAAATGATGTTATTAAGCAATGGTCACCGCAAATAACAACGATAGAAGAAACAGTTTAATGAAATGGATGGGAGAGTGGCTGAAAATGAGAATGACAATGAATTTGTTCTCAAACAAAATACTTACAGAAAAAATAGAAGCCTTAAAGAGGAAGAAGGGATAACATCAGAATTTATAGAAATCCAGAATAAGAAGAAAGAGATAGCATGATACTATTTTTTAAATAGCTGGCTGCCTAAGTCTTTGAACTTACCTGAACCTTTCTCATTTGGTATTGAGAGAGCACACAGATACCTTTCAAACACTTATTTAAAAAAAATCCACCTTCTCCAAAGTCAGTAATAGTTAGATTCCTGTCAAGTCAGGAGAAAGATTTGGTTTTGAAGACAGGCTGGGCAAATTCACCTATAGATGATGACTATTCCTTATCTATTATGTCTAAAAGGAAGGCTTATGTTCCATTCATAAAATGTTTAAAGAAATTGAACATCAAATCACAACTTCTGTTCCCATAAAAAAAAAAAAATCAGGATTTTTTTTTTTACCTGAGGCACAAAAAAACTTTCAATTCATTAGAAGATGCTGTGGATTTTATACAGAAGAAGAAATTTTTGGACAAACTGGAAGGGATGAACTGGTCCCTGACAAATTTGAAGAGGCATGCACTAGAAACAGATGTAATTTAAAAGAAAAAATATTTAGAAAAAACTTGAGACATTTGATTGAATATGTACTGAACAAGCTGTAGGATTTTAATATACATATTTCCTACTTAACATCTTCTAGTGAGTGTCATCTGCTATAAGGTAAAAGTTTTTATTCATTTTGATACAAACTGATTTACTTAGACTTAAACATTTGGTAGTCATGATTATTATGTAACATCTTAATGAAGGGGATGAATGTTAAGGGACTAAATTATTTGAGGTTAACAGTAATGTTTTATATTTAAACAGCAGTTACAACTTTTTTGTTGTGTCAAAGATTAGAGAATGTTAATTATATAAAGCAATGCTAGATGTCTCAATAATGGTATATGTGTATGTGTGTCTGGTTTATTTTATGTATCTATGTATGTAAGTATTTTTTTCTATTTCATTTTCTCTCCCTCTTTGTGTTTGTTGAGTGGAGGGTTTTTGATTAGGTTGGGTTGATGGAAGGGATTTTTTAGCAATGTAGAGCTTTGTGTGCTTTATTTTTATGTATTCATGTTTAAGCCATAGTTTCTAGTTTGTTTACACAGGCCCTTTTAAAAGCATCTTCATTTAACAAATTCAGCTCACTTGATTTTGCCTCAAACTTTTTTCTGTTGAAGAGTGCATCTACAAACTTCATTTCCTGCTTGAATGCATCTGTTAAACTATTTTTATACATATAAAGGAGTCTCAAGCTGTGTTTTACCCTTTTAAGATCCGTAATGACATTTTAGTCATATGGCTGACACAGGAATAATGGTTTGACCTTTAAACTTCCTGGGAAACAGGAAGTGCTTCAGCTGAAATGCCAAGAAGAATGAGAGTAATGAATATAACAAGGTGAAATTACTTTACCTTATATTATAACTGTGTGAAGTATTCAGAATGAGGAGATAGGACTTAAATGAAGTTGTGTATAATACAAAAAGACAAAAGAATGATAGCACATTTATCTGTTACAAGGGTGTTTATTAGTTTTAATTATATTAGTTAATCAATGCTGTACTTAACATCTTATATGGTATGCTGTGAATTTTGCCATTGTATTCATATATTTTAGAGAAGTTTCACATAATGAATGTTAATTTAGAGATATATTGTTATAATAAATAATTTTTAGATCACAAAGTTATAAGAAATGGTGAAAATATTGTAGTTTAATTGTCTTTATGAATTCTGAATACAGAGTGATGAAAATATTTCATCTAAACATTAAACCAATGTTTTCTTATATATGTTATATATATATATATATATATATATATATATATATATATGTATATATATATATATATATATATATATATATATATATATATATATATATAGGTAAACATTCTTTTCTTTCATTTATTATGATAAAGGAAAGTTTGTGCTATGATATATTATCACATTCAAGATGAGTTAATGGGAACTAGCTGATAATTATATGCATGAGCATACACAAATATAAACAAGGGTGACTATTTGACCTCATTTATTTTACCGTAAGTAGCTAACAGTAGAGTTGCTACATTTATATCATATATCTACTACCATTATATGGCATAGTAGTGACTTATTTGTATTAAAGTGAATTAGAATTCTAATCTATTCAGCCTGGTACAGGAAGATACATACTGAACTTATTTTTATATTTTGGTGTTGACTAACATGAAGATTAGCTAAAGAATGAAATAAGTAGTACAAACTAAATATGTTATAAATGAGCTGAGGTATTTTATTATATATTTAGATTTAGTTCTTCATGTCATATCATATTGAAGTGGTGATCATTTGTAATTATTATTTTTTCTAGTTACTTTGTAGATTTTGCTCTACAAATAGCTGTTGTATTTTGACTTCAAAAGACACTACTTGTAAGGGTGTTACAGACCCATAATAAATGGATGAAGTTTCATATATTTTAGTCTTAATAAGTAATTTTTAATAGGATTAGTAATATCTATATTTGTATAGGTTAGTGCTAATGGGTCACACAGAAATGTTGTTGATCCTAGTAGTATAGTCATTTAAAAAATATAAATATCATTTAGATAATGAATCTTCTATATATGTATTCACAGGTCTGCCGGCCTTCATAGAAAACTATCATATGCTATTATATCAGTCAGCTTCATTTCACATATATGGATCATCCTGATCTTAGATCAGATATTATCTAAATAACATCCTTTTATCTCTGTTTCAGTCTTCTGAGTTATATGTCTTAGTGATATCAGTCTCTGAACTTATATAATGTGTGTCATGAATAACAATTTATAGTTAAGAAGAGTTTGATAGTAAAACATTAAAAACTGTTTAATTCTTTGCTTAAATATCATATTTGCTGTATATTATTAATAGATATGATTAACGTTCTGAGGAACATTTTTTTTCTCTACTCAAAGAAAAGAAATGTGGTGGGATTTTACTTATCACAAATTAATAATATAGGTTGATATAATGAGGTCTTAACTACATTTTGGAGGGAATTCAATAAAGCCTACATAGATTCATAGGTGTGTACTAGGCTAATGGCCCTGGAGGCTTTGAAAGCCTAGCCCATAGGATTACCCCGGCGTCTTGCCACCCGACTTTAGTTCCTAGTGCCTCTGTTGAGTAGAGCCACTGGAGTGATCCCTGGGGTGAATTTTCTATTTCTCATCCACTCATCAAGATTTCTCTTGGAGAGGGCCAGTGAGGTGCTCTGCTTGACATGTATGGGAAGTCTATTCCATAGCATGGGCAGCCTCTGGGTTATGAACCTGTCCCTCCAGCATGTTCTGTTGATTGTGGTAATGAGGTTGAGGTCTCTGGATCGTGTGCTGCAGAGGGTTTTGGATTTCTTTAGATGTAGCATTTCTAACAGAGCTGGGTCAGACATAGCTTTGTAAGTCAAGCAAAGATTGCCTTTAAGTAGGCGATATGAGACAATAATTGGATTTTTTTTTAGTCTGTCCATATAGGACAAATGTCTAAGGCATAAGATCCTCTTTGTGAGGTATTTTTCCAGCCTCTCCAGTTGTTGCAGGTGTCTAGTGAGGTACATGCCAAATGGGGAATTGTACTCAATGATTGGCCTAATGAGGGAAGCGTAGAGGGAGACAATGACCTCTTTCTTCCTGGATGCAAAACCCTTAGCAATGACATGGGCCACATAGTAAGATTTTCTGACCACAGTGGCAATGTGGTGGTCAAAAGAGAGGTTGCTGTCAACCTATGTTCCCAGATCTCTTATAATGCCGTCTGTGTTCAGTGGACTACTATCAATGTGATAATTCAAGAGAACTGGGTTTTTCCAAAGGGGATGACGACACATTTTTTTGGCATTGAGCTTAAGGCTTTGGTTCTGACACCAACTGTTGGTGTCATTGAGGCCTTTCTCTAGGTTGTCAACATCACTTGGGGAGTTAATAATAGCTCCCAACTTGCAATCATCTAGGAACTTTGTCAGCCAGAGTCCCTTCATGTCGGCCTGGACTAAAAAGAAGTAGATACCAAACAGGAGAGGATCCAGGGGCTTCAGAGAAGTAGATACCTAACAGGAGAGGACCCAGGACCAAACTCTGTGGGCCTCCACTCTTAACTGGTTGGCGGTCTGACTTGGAGTCAGCTAGTTTCACACTGTGGGTTCTATCTGTGAGCCAGTTTGCAACCCACCTAGTGATATAGGGGTTAATGCCTAGCTTAGTGAGCTTTTCTAAGATTCTTGAGTGGGGAATGGTATCAAAGGCCTTGGCCAGATCAAGGTAGCTTGTATGAACCACCTTCCCTTCATCCACAGCTCTGGTGACTGACTCAAAGAAGTCGGCCAAGTTGAGCAGGCATGATCTACCCTTCACAAAACCAAACTGTGTAGGATCCAGAGTTTGGAGATTCCCTATATCCTTGTTTATTAGGTCCATCATGAGGCATTCCATAGCTTTGCATATCAGACTCGTCAGGCTAATTGGGTGATAATTCCTGGGGTCTGTTGTCACTCCTCCTTTGTCGAGAGTGATGACTATAGCAGTATGACATTCGGTAGGGACAAAGCCTGAGGTGAGGCTGTGATTGAACAGGGCACACAGGTGAGGTGCCAGTTCACTCTGTAGTTCATGTAGAACACAGCCAGGGATATTGTCAGGTCCCATAGAAGCTGATTATTGGCCTTGAACAGTGCTGTTTTAACCTGTATAGCAGTAATAATGGGTGCCTGGCAATCTACAGGTATTGTGATTGGTCTTTTGGAGGGAGAGAGGGGTAAAGTTAACACTGAATCTGTCAGCCAGTATATTGGCAATATCTGTTGGCTCAGTATAGAAGTTACCATTGTGCTTAGAGCAAATCTGCATATTGTCGTAGATATTCTTACATAACTATAGAAGGCCTTGTGGTTGTCTTTACTATCTGCTGCAATTCTGTTTTCATAGCTAGCTTTAGAGGATTTGATGAGGGTTCTCAACTACCAGTTTTTTTTTTAGGAGAGCGTCTTGGTTCTATTGGGTATGGCAAAATCCGTGCATTTGTGTATGTGTTCGTACAGTGCATTGGTGTATGATTCAGCGGTCATGCAACTATTCTACATTTGCATGGGTGCTGTGAAGTTAGCCACCTTTGTTTTTAGGAGCCCAAAATTATCTTTGGAGAGAAAGTGGCACTGTGCTTACATGGAAGTAAGCAGATGTGTGATCCAGTAAACAGAGCTGGGGGGCGTGCACGAGCGTGCGAACACGGAAGTGTCCATGGAATGCAAATCACCTCAGAAGCAGGTGAAATGCATGCAAATGAGGCAGATAAAGTGATCCAGCTAGCAGACAGTCAGTACTGAAGACCCAGTGTCAGTGTCCATAATGTACACGGAAAAATTCCATGTACAGGATGCAAAAATTACACCGGGTCTGTCAAAGTGTAATTACAGTGGCACAAATAGCATAGAGGCCACAGATATGTGCAAAACTAACCACTGTGTGTCCAAAACTGTATGGAAAATAATGTAAAATAGTTTTTTTTAATACCCTGGGTATGTTTGCATGGTGTGCCACAGTGCACAAACATTCCTTTATGGAAAAAATATAAAAAGATTGTAAAAACAAGAATTTGTAAGTACATAACAGTAATGCATTATAGGACCCTGTGTGGAGTATGTACAATGTTAGACTGCTGTGGTTGCTAATGAGACAGGGCATGGAGCCATGTAGTTTCCAGGTACTGTGCCTGGATCTGTATGCAAATGAGCTGGGGTTACTGAATAGCACAAATGGCTATCTGTGTCCACAGATCCCATCCATGTAGGCACAGAACCATGTTGGTGCAACAGAAGAGGTAACTGACATGAAAAGGGGTGTGTCTGCAACCTTTAAAGCTCATTAGAGCTCAGCAGCACCTATTTGCATGGCGCACAACTAAGCTGAGTGTGGGAGTGTGTACATTGAATGCTAAACTGTGTTTACATCTGAAATGGGTGTTTTATTGTGTTTGTGTTTGTTTGCATGGCATTCCATCATGCTGAGTGTAACCTTCCATAGGGGTGTGTCTACTGACTGCTAATCTTTATATTTGTGGCATGGGTTTGTTGGTAAGCTGTGGTGCTCAGAGAGGAAGGCTGTAAAAAAAAAAGTAATAAATTGACTGAGAACGCCAATGATATATTAAATACTGATGAGCCATCTTTCACTTACACTAGGTCTTTAAACCCCTTAATGATGTACTTTGCAGGTGGAATGCATCACAGGTAGCCAACCACACAGACTACAGCTAGAGCAGAGTGCTATTAAGGTTGCATACACCCTACAATCTGATTTTCCCCCATACTCTGCACCATTGTAGTACAAACGTGGGAATTTTAACTGTGAAAATGCTAGAGGCTGCTGCAGATCTGCTACATATGTATGTGGTAGATTCTGAGGTCAATGGAGCTGCTGCTGACCGAAGGCCAAGACTGAGAAGGAGAAGAGTGTTCAGGGTTCAGACCCAGGGTAACCTTCCAGGAGTTAAATGATCTGGAGATTGTAGAATGCTATAGGGTGGAGAGGGACACACTATAAAACTCTCTGGGCTTTGCCGACCTCAACTCAGACCCAGATCCAACAGAAGGGAACCTATCTCAGTGGAAACAAAGGTATGTGTAGCCCTTAAGATACTAGTTACAGGTACTTTCCAAAGACCAACCGGGGACATGATGGGGGTCTCACAGGCATAGAAACTGCTGCAGCAGGATCAGCAAAGGGAAGGGACACAGAGCCCCCCACCAGGACCTAGGTCACCACAGTCACACCCACAAGAGGACTTGGAGGAGGAACAACCTGAGGCTGCCCCTGTAGGCAGACGTAGGTGTGACAAATATGTCCTGGCCTTCGCCAAGAGACAACGCATAGCACATGCACTGAGAACCTAGGGCCCTAGGGACTGATACCTTACTCTGATTTGCATACATATTATTAAAAATTATGCCAGTCAGACCACACCACCTGTACCTCTCCATGTATTGGCTGTGGACTGCATGCATCAGACAGAGTTAGCCTCGAACTACAGGTCTGTCAACTGTTGCATTCGCAAGGTAAGTCTACTATACACACTTGTAAGGAGTACTACAGTATGGTAGCATATGTATGGACCTGCAGCATGTATTCAATGGAATATAGTGAGCTATACATAGTGTGTTAATTGGCTACTTGCAGAGATCTATAGTGGGCTACATGTACAGATCTAACATCCACTTGGGACAACAGGTACTCTGTTCACTAATATGTGCCCCATAGTATCCACTAGTCCACATGGCTGGAAACTCCACAATATTATTCCAGTGAGATGTCAAATAGTGGGGGCCAGCAGAGCATAGGCTGGTCATCCCACACCCCAAACACATCATTGTTCCGATACAACTGGTGTAACAGTAACTCTACAATGATTTATCAGCAGACCAGACAATTCCTGTATGTTGTTGATAGTATGAAGAATGAAACCTCTCTGTCTGGCAGCTGGTGTGGCTCACTGGCCCAGGGACAGTAGCATGGGCAATGGTGCTGATGGTTCAAATCCGGCAGCATCTAATATCTTTTGCTTGTCAGGTACTCATATGGTGGTGTTCCCACAGACCGTCATAACCCCTCAGTCTGTTATTATAAGAAAACTAGACAAAGCCAGAAGGAATGGGGGCACAAAGGGCCATACCTCCAGACAGACATTATATATGCTCTGAGTAACATAGCAGGTGGCTAGTATAACAGCAGACTGCAATGGGTCAGACTAGCTGCAGGATGTAAAGGCATTACTTAAATTTGTCAGTAGTTACAACAAGTCAGTGACCACTTTTTACAGTATAGTACTGGAAAACCACAAATGTATAAATAACACTGCAATCATATGGGATGAAATTCTGCAAAAAACATGTACAGGGAGAGGTATGCAGACTGTCGCCCTGTGTGTAGTGTTACATCATGTACCCCAGTCAAATCATACTTCTCAACTTCTTAGAGCAAGGAATCTGGACAAAGCTTTGAATAAAAGTGGGACCAAAGTCCACAAATTGGGACAGGTTTTAAATATTTGCTCATACAAACGTAGAATGTCAATAGAATAACATGTCGTGCATTAGCTTGAATCTCCTGATGTGTATGGACTGACACTAAAATGTGTGTCATTATTTATTGACTGCAATTTTCACTGGTTTGCCAGTAATTTGCCAGAAAACCACAATGTTAGGTGAAATGGACCAAAATTATGAGGCAAACTTCTGGACAGTTTGTGAAGCTCTATACAGTTGTGAGGCATGAGTCACTTATTAAGGTGAGCAAACAGCCGGTGAATGCCTTGGACAATATCAGGGAACTGGACTACTGTAGTAACAGTGCAGCAGCCAATGGCCTGCAGCACGCATAATACCGGACTGGAGTACAGGTAGCTCTGGCCTGGAGTCACCCTGTAAGTATTGACAATCACACTGGGCATGCTCCCACACTTAGTTAACTTGAACCCAAGTCTGTTGCCTCTACTGCCCAAAGACCTGCTATGTGGAAATATGTCTTTACTAGCTAACCTGAGCCCAAGTTTGTTGCCTCTACTGCCCAAAGACCTGCTATGTGGAAATATGCCTGTACATACATACATCTACATATACATATCTGTCTTTCCCTATTCCCCTCATGCTTGATTAGTGTCTGTCAGTATGTGGCACAAACATTTATTTATTTATGTATTTAACATTTGATTATTGGAAAAGTCTGACTTGGAACGAAATCAATTTTCTGTGGAGGCCCAGGGAGAAATGCTCCAGACGCATGTCTTTGTAATGTGGTCGGGAACCAAAGTACTCAGAGAAAACCCACATAAACACAGAAAGGACATGCAGACTCTGCACAAAAGGCATCCCAGCTGGGAATCAAACCAGAGAACCTCTTGCTCTGAGGCAACAATGCAACCATTGCACCATTGCGCCATCCTATATGTATATATATATATATATATATATATATATATATATATATATATATATATATATATATATATATATATATATATATATATATATATATATATGGTAACAAGATGTAAATATGTAGCTATATAAATTACAATGATACATAGATTCCCCACATATATCTACATAACACATTTACATAACATACACACACACAACAATATTTAAGGAGACATCCTTGTTATACACATTTATATTGATATGGGTGTGGATGTATGAAGTCCCCACATACTCTAAAATGCTGGGGTTATCTGCACAGACCAAGGCCACAACAGTACATAATCCACACACCGACAGACCTGTGTGGCTGCGAACTGTCACCCTGTAGACAGAAACAGGTACACAGGTGGTGCAATATATAATAGGTCCAATTCATGCCTTGGACAGACCATATTGTGTGTGTGTGTCTGTGTGTGTTTGCGCATATGTGTGCATGTGTGTGTGTGTGCGTGTATATGTGTGTGTGTGTGTGTGTGTGTGTGTTTGTGTGCATGCGTGTGTGTGTGTGTGTGTGTGTGTGTGTGTGTGTGTGTGTGTGTGTGTGTGTGTGTCATGGCCATCTGGTCTATCTCTGTAATGCATCTTATGCCCTGTGACTAGACGCTGGACCTAAATTGCTTTCATCTACATAAGCATAATTGATCTTGTATGGCGCAGTGGTGCAGCGGTAGTGTTGTCACCTCACAGCAAGAGGTTCTCCATTTTGATTCTTGGCTGGGGTGCCTTCTTTGAGTAGTCTGCATGTCTTTCCTGCATTCATGTGGGTTTTCTTTGAGTGCGCCGGTTTCCTCCCATTTTGCAAAGACATGTGTCAGGAGAGTTTCTCCCCTGGCTTCTGCTGAAAATTGGCTTCATTCCAAGTCTGACTTTCCCAGTAAACAAATGTTAAATAAAAATAAATAAATAAATAAAATGTCCGTTACCATCTGGATTTGTACTTGCAAAATACTCAGGTAACACGTATCAAGAGTAGCAGACCTTGTCACAGGGTATGAAATCATGATGATGCTGTCTGTCCCCATTGTGCCTGATACATTGCTCTACACATATGCACCTATGGAGCCATACATGTATGCTGGCATACCAAGCTGACATTATATTTCTGCTGTTCTGCCTTGCCATCCTGGGCCAATGTATTGAGGCCATGTATCCATAGTGGAACCACTCAGGCTACTTGGACACAAACATAACAAACATAAACAGGCCCAAGATACAACTGTCATTCTGTACCACTACCACCAGTGTACCATCAGGCAACAAACATACACAAAGTCTGATGTGTAGTCAAGACACATGTCAACATACAGTACCTGTTGTGGCCCAGCACAACTGCCATGGCATAACACGACTGCACTACCCAAACACATGTAAAGTAATAATAGTCACCCCATGCATTAGACACATTTACATGTCCCTGCATCAATGGCATAGATGGAAGGGATGTGGCACAGGTATAATCTTATGCACAGGGTGTGGTGTGGAGGTGCCAGAGGTCTAAACTGTGCCAAACAGTTGGCAGAATGTGTGTGAGTCAGGAAGGGGTGCTCGTTAGATGGGCCATGGAGAGGTGTCATGTGTGTCAGTTGGTGACCTGCCTGTGACAGTGGCATTGGAGGGTGTGCGTTTACACAGTCATGCTCAGTGCTAGCCCTACATGTGTGTATACTGGATAGCTGTGGACTGTACATGGTAAAGTGGACAGTTCACTGTCTCCAGCCATGAACATGGGAACTGGCTTCACCAGGAGTAGCACGGGCACCACCATGCTGAAGGTCAAATGTGGTGCTAGTACCTGATGATGACTGCTGTCTTCTGGGCCTGTGTCCCTCACAGGACCTCACAGTACCACATGCCCATGGCCTGCCATGTTGTGGTGTGGACAGCACACTTCCCTCTGTAGTGCTGCAGGTACTATCACTACGGGATCATGAGTGTGCATGGCCACATGGACTCTCAGCAGATGGGGTTGCTGACCTACTTCCACGTCTGACATCCAACTCCAACCAGATGTTCCAACACAGACAACATGCACTCAAAGACAGACACTGTCTAAGCCCACAGTCCGTCCACTACATCAGTGAAACCAGGGTGTCACCAATGTGGTGGTGCTGCATCCATAACCCTAAGCATCCATCTGGTGTTGCATTCAGAATGTGCCTGTGCCTCCATGACAGCCTGAAAAATGCAGCGAGTGACCATTGATGTGACACCTGCAGCAGGAGGTGGATGGGCAGCAGACATCCTTCGCACACCCCTGTCAATCTGCCTGTGTGGGACCTTGCTAGCTCTCTGGCTATGGCTAGTGTCAGCACACACTGATGCCACTGTTCTCACATGGTTCTGTATTATGTTGCCACCCTCTGACTGTCCAATATCTGTGGCCTCTGGTGACTAGGTATGTGTGGGTATACTGACTGTCTTCGGGGATAATGGGAGCAGAAGAGGGATGTCAACCTCTGGGACAGATTCAGCCCTGGACAACCCCACCTGTGCCTCACTATGGCCACCATCATCATCAGAGTCCAATGAGTCACTAAGATCAGGTTGTGAGGGAGACAGACTCCAACCCCATTGTTCACCTGGGAGAAGCAAGACAAAAGCAGTACATTACCACCTGCACTATTATGTATAGTAATCCACACAGACTCATACAAAGGAGAATCCACAACTGCATTACATGTCCCACATCTTCTCATCTCTGACTCCATGCACAACACACAAACTCACAACATACACAGACAACTCAGGCCCTGTATAACATGCATGTCACCTACATCCAGTTAAGTTTCCAGCACAATACACCTGTGAGGTATACAATATGACAGTTTATGTGTTAGAACTACACATAAAACTCAATACACCTATCTTGAGAATGAAATTCCAATTTTAGTATCACTGCCTCATGTATGTACCATCTCCCTATTGTGTTTGAATGGGCATCTTGGAGTAATTGCCACATGTATAGCAGGTTGCATAGTTGTTCATAACTATAAGTGCAAACTTGTTAATGTTTGTACAAATAACTGCTCTGAAATGGAACATACAACTATTCTACTCTGGCTAAGCACAACAGTTGTGCATGAGGCAAAATGGCATCCCTTAACTTTGATAGGGTATATATGATCTGTAATACAACAGTATCACACTTGCCAAGTACAGGATCACTGACTGGCCACACTTGATGGATCTATGAAAAGGTGAGGGCGAGGCATTGTCAGCAACACCAAATGTTGCAGTGTTATAAGGTAATATGTGTGTATATCCACATGTACAGTAGCTATTATGACACTGACATATTGCAAATGTTGCAGTGTTACAAGGTAATATGTGCATATATCTGCATGTACCGTAGCTAGTATGATACTGGCTATATTGATGACATTCTGAGTATGTGTGAACAACTGTGGGTAAAAGCCAAACATGCCCCAATGCAGATAGACCTGACACCCATGTACTGGTATGTAGAGCCTGCCACAATGACTGATACAGTATTATACTGGTGAGCACAGTAAGCTTACCTGGACACTCCTCTGATGTGGATGCTGTGGCACCCACCTCCAGGATGTATGGTGTGAAGGATGCCTGGGAGCTGTTGGTTTATCCTAGGTTCACCAGGAATTCTTCTGTTGCTGAGAGTGGTTGTTCTGTTGCAGGCTCTCCACCAGTGGCAGCACGATCCCTGGTAACAGCAGCTGCCCTTTGATGTGCAGCATTGACCATATCTGTGGCCCGGTGTCGAACCTGCTCATAGGTCTGGTCCTGTTGGCCAATCTGATTAACAGCCAACAGCCCTCACAAGGTCACCCACAATGGTGCCCACTGTTCATGATTGTGGCAACCCCTGGATCTGATGGTGGAGTCTGAGGGCATCCAGTATAGCATCATTCTCTGCAGATGAAAATAGTGGATGTCTCCTTTGATACATAATTCCTGCAAGACAACAAGAGAGGAACACATTACAATACCAGATACATGGATGTCAGCTATGTACAGACCCTACACACCCATAATGGCCTGCACTATCCACTGCTCCCTCACACGTCATACCCCACAGTGTGGCAACACACTACATGTGTGGCTATCACCAAGATAGTAGGAATACTGGGTAATGTCCCTGTGTGCCATGGCAGATTCAGCTGTATGTCTTAACAATCATCACTGCAGTCTACTGTGGTGTGTCCCCTATGAACAAATCCCCACTAATATGTCATATGGCCACTTTTGTACAAATAGCAGTGTGCTATTACAACTATATGGGGACAGTCCAGCAACACCAGTCTGCCACAATGACAGAAAGCATTGCAAACCTGCTGTAGTATATGTTCCCTGTAGGCATCATACCTCACAACTATACAGATGTTTGCAGAATGTCAACATGTTTGGTTCATAGATGTGGTCTTTTTTGCACAAACCTGTGGATGTCTGACAAATGATTATCCAATCATTGATAATTGCTGCCAGAAAATTAAAACAGAATCTGACTGTCACGTGTCAGACCCTCAGAAAATACTTATGCTACATGCAGTGATGACGAACCTTTTGGGTTTGGAACATCAAAAGCTCCTGGTACAAAATAATTCAGTGCACTTCACATGAGCAACAAATGCAAAAGCAGTGGCTTTGGTAACTCGGGTGCCAGTGATCGCTGACGTGTCATCAAAAACATAGTGGCATGTATCACCTTTGACATGTTTGTCATAGGTTTACCAATAGTTTCACTATCACAGTAATATCGATTAGTCTATTCAAATTCTTACTTTGTATGGCCAGTATGTACACTCTGTCACTTCGTTCAGGCTTTTTCCCCCTATTAATTATGCATTTGTCCTGATTTCATACTGCAGGAGGTTGAGAGGTATGTTAGGCATAGCTCTCAAACAGACAGGGATGAATGTCCATGAAACAGGGACTTAGCCAGAGTACATCAGGGACACTTTTTATGTGTGACACTGACAGACTGAGTGGAGGTGAATTACAGTACATTTGATGTTACAGGAGTGTACACCCTTACTTAGTGTCACTGTGTCTTACGTGTAATCCACTATCGTTATTACAACATCCGACTGTTGTAGGAGGGATTGACAGGGACAGAACAGAGATGTGATTAAAAGCAGGGACAGCTGAGAGGCATGCCTGTAGGTGTTGGACAGCAGAGTATCACTAACCTGTCAATATCATAGATCTAATACAAGCCTACTGTTGTAACCCCTATTCCCCATACCTCCATACTCCCATCTGTATCCTGTTTTATGGGGAAATATAGTACATACCTGGTAGGGTGATGTATTCCTTTTTTGAAGCATTACTCTCCAAACGCTTTGCACATATGCTGTTTGTGTGAGTAAAACCACATACAGACCTGTTCCCCATAATCAGTTGCTTACCTTTTGTAGGTAATGCTCATTAACAGCTAATTGCCTCTGTGCCAGTCTGTGGCTCAGAATTGCTAATTGCATACAAAACAGCTGAATTGCACTATCATTAGCCAATGAATTGGCACCACAGTGCAATATGCAAGGCCTTCATGTAGGTCTTGGCCCCTTTCTTAGTTTTTGAGATGGACATTACTGAGGTGTGGAACCTACAGCATTGCAGAGGGTAAGTACAAATACTGTCCACTGTAGAGATGTTTGACATATGTCCACAGATTTTCCTCATAAGTTTGGTCAGTGTTCCATGACAATGTGGTCATCTGGCAGTTAACTGACAATCATTGTGGGTTGAAATCAGTAAGGGGAGAGAGACATGTGAGTGTCATACTTCATACCCATCAGAATATGCATGCTAATGCAGTAGCTGCTATTCTATCAACTTACTATCTTTGTAGGGGCAATCTGTGAAACAGGTCCCTATCTCTGGGCCTTTGACCCCCCCTTATGTATGGTTGTGTCTGGACCCCTTGTCATAGGGGGTTGGGAGGTATGGTCAGTCTGTATCAGCTACCTAAACATACAGCTGCGTATGCTCCAGGTTGCTGCAGCCTAGGACACAAAGTGGGGGGTATGTGTGAACACTTTGGAGGCCAGCAAGCTATATGTGTAACTGTGGTGGCAGTGGCAGCCCTGTCATTACAGCAGATCAAGGGTAAGGGTACCATTTACAGTCCGATAGAGGCATGTGCTTAAGGTACATCTGTTATGCAACAGTGCCAATAGCAGAGTAGTAGGTCACATATAGTTAGGTTATATGAATATGTGCAGTGTGTCCTTACTTGTAGGCCTTTCACTTGCAAAACTGGGTAGAAGATTATTTAGTAACAGTAACCTATGGGGATTAAAATTGCATGACACAGTCATTACTTGCTGTCTTCACAAAGATGTAATTGAAGTGCAACACACTGGATTCAAACCCAGGATTGTGTGTGGCAAAATGTACTTTATGCAAGGCATTTAACAGACTGAGCTACTGAGTGAGTGCTGTAGTAGGTGTATTTGCCAGATATATGTTCAGACATACACATAACACATGTTTTATGCATCCATCAGTATGTGAATGGGTTCTAAAGGCAGTTTTTCTGCAGCAGGGTCCCAGTTGAACAAATGTAATGTGCCACTGATGCCTTAGCAGGTGTGTTTAAAGATGTTGCAGATAAGAGGGAACATTTATCTGCTATCCCAGGCCTCGCTACTGCCATTATTATTTATTTGGCTGTCTACTGGTGCATTTTTGCATCAGAGTCCCAGGTGCACTCCCATTTTTTTCCATTAGGTTTAATTGCAGTCTGTCAGTGGGAATCAGTGGGTTTTGCTGGAAACAGCTCTTTTAATTAACATTTGTGTAGCGTAGTGGGTTAATGCAGTAGACTGCAGTTAACAGGTGCCTGGGTTCAAAACGTGGCAGAGGTGGTTATTTTGTACATGTGCTTAACACTGTGCAAAGCACATAAGATCATTACGGCTCATTAAAGCTCATTTCAGCAGATTTCTGCTGTGCGATGTGTCATGCCACATTGCGGCACTTCACTTAGCTCCACACAAACCTGCACTAAAAAAATTAAAAAAAAAAAAAAGAAAATGGGGTGATAGGACAGTGGCAAAATGTGAGGAAATGGGAAAAAATATAGTGAAAGGCAGGCAGAGATGTGTAGGAATGAATCATATCTTTCCATTTCTTGTACAGCAACAGCATTGCATTTTGACAGATTTTGTGGATGTATTTGGACTCTCAAACCCCAGAGAGAGGGGTGAGGACAACATAAATGTGCTGTCAAGCCAATTGGACACTTGTGTTAAATGGAGAGCTATGTATGGGGTGATCTTTTGTTTTGTGGGACAGGTGTCTGTTTTTTAAGGAGAGAGAGTGGAATGTTGGGGAAGGGATATAGGCACATGTGGGTAGGTCAGACTGGTAGGTGGGGATGCAATTGCAGACAGACAAGACAGCAGACAGGGGCAGTGTGTGACACATGAGGTGGTAAACACCTTGGATTGGGAGGGTGTTGTGGAATCCGAGACACGTGCCTCCAGACGGCAGCAGTGTGACTGACATCCCCTCCTATGGGCAGTTGACACTGCTCATTCACTGCCCCAAATGTTGCTGTGCTGGAAGCTGAGCATGAGGCCAGCTTGCCCCACCAGGTTGTCCAGTGTGCCCTAAATCTGACACAGGCAATGTTCATAGGTCTGATGAATGATCCTGTGTACCATGTCCCCTCTGCCACTAGTCCCAGGGGGAGGCCATGCCCTGTTCCCTGAGGTGGTTCAACCCAGCGGTGGCACAGGGGCAGCAGGGGGCACCACCAGCCTGGGTCCCAGATGTGCCAGGACCTGCTGCCATGGTCAGCTGAGGTAGGGTAGGTGGATCACCAGGAACTTGCCTACCCTTTCATGCTGTAGTGATAGAGGTATAGCATAAGTATAGGTTAGTTACGAACAAAACCACTGTTAGTAATAACAGCATGCCAGAATACTGGAAATAAGCCCATTACATTTCAATGCATATTTAGTGAAACACAACAATAATTAACACAACAGTCAGTATACTGACAGCATGACAGTAACACTAATGGCATAAGGCCAACAGACTAGGTAATTCAACAAGATATGTTAATATCCAGTCATTTTAATACATAACAATAATAAAACACATGCCCAAAATAAAGTTTATTGTAACAACACATGTTAATAGTAAACCATAACCAATGAATAATAATAATAATATAAGATAAGGGGTAGGGAGAGAGAGAAATACTGTCCATTAATACCATCATAGGCTATATACTTGACAACAGTACTGCTATCTACTCTACAGGCTTGTCCTTTCTTTATGTGTACATGTGCCGTATAGCTGCTGTAGCATGTACATAACTTTCAAGCTATCTGCATGAGGCAGTACGGGCCAAGTAGTAACAACTGCAGGTACAAAACTACACAGAACAATTGCACATTAGGTGGACCTATATAACTACCAAGATGAACTGTGGGCTGATGTAGTGATACTTTGCTATTTACATAATCATGTCAATAATAAATCTGTGACAGCAGGATTATGCAATATCTTTACATTACGTGACAGCATGCCACTTGAGAGACATGTATGTGTACAGCACAGGAAGTAAACAACTATCATGCCTTGCTTGGCAGTCATAGGGAGAGAACCCAATAGTAGTGACTGCAGAGGATGTCTGCATTGTATGCATTAATTGATTGCAGCAACCTTAACAGACAGTCCAGACATACATCCATACCAAACATTACACATTTTATTTATTTTTATTTTATTTTATTATTATTATACTTATTTACTTTACTTTATGCTGTATTTTCACATTCCTGGTAATGATTGTAACGGCCTGTGACATCTAGACACACAATTATTTACTCATAATGTGGGCATCTTACCCATTTATCTGTAGTTCATGTGGAGAGAAAATCTGTAATCATTGCATGGTTAATACTGTAATTTTGAATGCTACATAACACTAGATATGAACCCTGGTCTGTATGTGGCAAAATGTACTTCATATACAGCTTTTAACAAACTGAGCCACTGAGTCACTGCTGATTACTGATTGACTAAAATTTGTCTAGAGCCTACCTGGAACCAAATTATGACCTGGTAATAGTAGTACAGTTTTATACAATACTGCAGTGACAGTTGAACACTCATACATGAAATTCAAGCATGACAGAGATACTAGGTAACCTATACATTACTACATAGAATGCAGGTGTACACAATATATTGTTAGTGTGTTGAAATATCTGATTATGGGTTATTATTAGCAGTCTACAGCTATTACACTTTTATACTTGACTGCAGCAATGTACCTCACAGCCTGAATGCATATAGCTGACATGCAATGGTGAAAACAAGACAATCCTGATGTACACAGTTTACCCTGGTGTTATTGCTATTGGTTCATGTGTTGTCATAATTAATTTCTTAGAAAACAGATCTGAATCTACACTTATTACATAACAGACTTTATCAGATAAACCTTCATGCAGGTGCTGGTAATGTTTCGTGTTTTTATTGCAGAGCAGTTGTCATAATTGAGTTCTTGCAAAACAGCCCTAATTCCACACTTATTACACAACAGATTTTATTAGAGATACCTTCATGCAGTTGCTGGTATAGTTTTGAGTTTTTATTGCACAACAGCTGTCATTATGCAGATGGTGTAATACAGCTGTAATTCCAGATTTATTGCACTGCAAACTTTATTGCATATGCTTTATTATGGTTAATGCTTTAGTCTTCCCTGCTTATGGCACTACAGTTGGCAGTATTCATTTATTGCAGTAGAGTTGTAAGTCCACATTCATTGCAATACAGTCTTTACTATATATACCTAATCACAGCTAATGCTTTACTCTTTCTTGCTTATTTGATTATAGATAGCAAAATACATCTGTACTCACCACACTCATAGCAAAACCTGACCAAGCACCCAGCATGCACCTCAGTTTTGTGAGCCCTCTCCTCTGCAGTGGTTGGGAGAGAAGCACACCATTATGCATACCAGTTTATCAGACATTCAGATTAGGTATTGGTGAAACAAAGGTAAAATTACTTACAAACATATGGGGCATTCCTTACCTGAGCTTTTCAGACCCAGGTGTTCAAGAGATCCCATTTTATACACTTCAGGTCATCATGGTGGTGACAAACCTGCTCACCTGTGCGGGGGATACCTGTCACACTGGTGAGTTCACATGCCAGCTGGTCCCAGGCCTCAGCCTTGCACTCTGAGCCCTGGAACCCTCCCTGCAGCAGCCTGTCATTATGGTTTTTCACCAGGAGTCCAACCATGACCCTGGACTCCTGAATGGCCCACCACTCTACCCAGAAGCGTACACCCTCTCCAATGCCAGCTATACTCAGTACAGTAGAACTCCAACAGATTATGCTGTATTCCCACCTAGTGAGATTAATATAGCCTGTTTTCCCACCCTTAAATGTCATTGAGTAAAATTTAAAAATGCAATGCATCACTTAGCACTGCACAAACCAGCTCTGCTCTGCCAAGCAGTGCTTAGCAGTGCTTTGTGGTGTGCAAACCAGCCAAGTGATGCCGAGCAGTGCATAAACATTATCAGCTATTATTTTGTTTATGCAGTGGTTAGCAAGTCTTAGCAGAGCTTAGCTGAGCACAGCAGGCCAGAATTTAAAAATAATTAGCATCATTTGTATTTGAAAAATAAATGCTTACTTGCCTTTCCATGTATTCAAACCCTGCACTTACTGCACATAAAGCTGTAACTCTACTCATTTAGCTATGTGAATGTGTGGAATTTTACTGTACCTTTACATATACCTCTGAGCAACATTTAAGCAGTGCTGAGCACCACACCACACCACACATATCCACTCAGTTACACTTAAACATGACCTTTAAGTAAATAATTAAATGCATCCAGTTTCTATTTTTCAATGTCTGGCAGGTGCTCAGCACCGCTTAGCATTGCTGAGCTCCATGCCATGCCATGCAAACATGCTTTTTTAAAAAAAATTTAAAATAAATTAAATTACATTGCTATAATATAATTGAATGGTGCAGGGAGTATGTTACACATCTGCAGACACAGTTAGCACCACACTCCTTACACTGATTCAATAACCATGTTCCATGGCTCTCCCTCAGCAATGCAATATGATTAATATACATGGCATGCTGCCGAGGGACAACAGTGTATATGGACATGGTAACATTCCGTGTAGGCTCTACACTATGCCTACATGGATTTTATTAAATCTAGGGGTATGTCTTTTTACTAATGTTTGACATATTGTCATTACAGAACTAGTTAACATGGTATAATAAGTATATTCATGTTGTTATAAGCATAATACTAGAGAGATGAGAGGGAGGAAGAGGGAGGGGGATATATAAAGGGGAAGGAAAAGGAGAAAGGAAAAAAAAAGAAAAAATATATTTCTAGATGTCAAACTATTTAACAAAATAAAATACGACTGACTTTTTCTTCTTCTTTTCCCGGTTAGGAGTCGCCACAGTGAATCACCTGTCTGCTCATGATTGACAGTGGAGTTTTACAGTGTCGAGTTGCCAGCCCGATGCCCAACTTTCCTCAGAAGGTACACACACACACATACTCATGCCTAGGCCCAATTTAGAGTGTCCAATCCACCTACAGCATGTCTTTGGGATGTGAGAGGAACCAAAGCACCCAGAGGAAACCCACGCGACCACAAGGAGGACCTGCAGACTCCACACAGAAGGCACCCCAGCCAAGGATCAAACTGGAGAACCTCTTGCTGTGAGGTGGCAATGCTAACCACTGCACCACTGCAGCCACCCAAATGAAAATATGACTGACAATAATTAAATATGACTGTGCTTAGATATCTTACTTATAGGTATGTATTAGTATATTATTGAGAAGTGGTAGCACTATTTAAATCTAGTTAGTTTTATGGAGTGGTTACAGAGTAGTTTGTGTGATTAAATCATGAAACAGGAATTTTTTATTTTGTGATAGGAGATATTATTGTTCTTAGGTCAAGTTACTTGATTTTATATGCAAGGTTTTTTGTTCATATCAAGAAGTGTCAATAATAAGTTATTGTTTGTTTTATTAAATCATTTCATATTAATGAATAAAGTATTGCATTTTATGAATGACAGTTTATACATATATTTAATTGAATATCAATGGTTTAAATAATCCTTTAAAGAGTGGTAGTTTGTCTAAAAATCTGAAGCTTCACAAAGCTGATATTGTTTTTTTGCAAGAAACACATCTGTTGTCCAATGATGTGCAAGAATACTTTTAAAGGTTATTCAGTTTTTGTTGGTTCTCACTTTAGATCAAAAAGAAAAAGCAATCATATTATGTGTGATGACCCTCCACCTCTGGGCCAGTAATCAAGGAGCATCAATTCTCATCACTGGCACCAGTGGGTGATGTTCACTGGGAGGATATGAGGTACACAGACAGTATCTCCAGATGTAGCTCTATGCATCAAGCACAATTTCCCTTTAGTGCACACAGGGAGCACAGTCAGTCTGGGTGCTGGTTCCTCTCTCTTTCCCCAAGCCAAGTCTTCCAACACTGTCTCTGTCCAACCAGTGCTTTGTATATATATACACACACACACACACACACACACACACACACACACACACACACACACACCCACACACACACACACACACACACACACACCCACACACACACACACACACACACATATATGGGAAAGGCTGGCACAGGTTTACTAGCTATGCTCCTCCTGCCCAAACTATAAGGTAGTTATCACTGCCACCTGAACATCTCGCCAGCTACTTTAAGACCCTTACAAGCATACCTAGTATACTGGATGAAATTACCATTAATACAAATGGTAGTTTGACCAAAAGCAAGGCTATTAGGAGTTGCCCATACAGTGTCACCAAATAAATATGTAAATACTCTCAAATCTTAAATATCTCTGCAAAGATTAGCCACAATGAAAGTTTTAAGTATATTTAATAATAAATAATAAAAAAAACAAGAACATACTAAGTATATATTCACAGTGACATCAGAGTTCAAAACACAGAAAATATTTAAAATAACATTGATGGACATGCTCAGACAAATAAAGAAAAACAATATCTAAACTAAGCTTCACTATATTCCTGACTGAGTCTAAGAGAATCGCTTTTCCTTACTTAACAGAGCATGGCAGATGATGTGATGAATGGTCCTTCTTGTTGTCAGGCCCAAGACAGAATACAGAATGGTCTGTAAGACTATGAGACTTCTCAAAATAATATCTAAAATATTACTTCTACAACCCTTCACCTCTGGTCCAGTAATCAAAGAGCATCAATCCTCACCACTGACATCAATGGGGAGTCTTATTGGGGATCTGGGGAAAAAAAAGGAACCATCCCCTGGACTGACTGTACTCTCTGTGTGCTCTTAAGGGAAAATGTGTTTGGTTGTACTTAATACAGACAGCTGTAGCTAGGGATACTGTGTGTGTTTACCTGTTATCCTCTCAGTGAATGTTCTCCACTGGTGCTAGCGGTGAGGATTGAGGCTCCTTGATTACTGGCCCAGAGGTGGAGGATTGTCACATTATGTAACAATTCTTTGATTTTTTCCAAAGGTGATTTATACTTATATAGATAAAATTGCTATGTTAGGATTGGTTGTAGTGGAAATAAATAAAAAAAATGTATACTTCTGTTACTGCATATTGAATGCCTGGGATTGGAGCTAAAGTTTCAAAAAGATATCTAGATATTATGACTTTATATATGAAAGGAGTGGTGATTATAGTAGGATATTTTAATTATATATTTTCTGAGAATGATCCTACTGCTAATAGAAAGCCTAGACTTTCATCAGTAGAAAATCATTTAAATCACTTTATTAATACAATAAATTTAAAAATGTCTTAAATGTACTTGTTACTCTTTTAGATAAGGTATACAAACTTCTACAGACAAGGTTTTTTACATCTAATGATGTTTTCTAAAATGAAAGATGTGTTACTAGTCTCAAGTTCTTTATCTGACCACAATGCAATTTTCCTTTAATGTTATATCCAAGTCAAATAATTTAATACATTGTAGCATACTCCCTGCACATATAATCAAAATTAATGGTTTGGGGGATTGGTTTATAAATGAGATTAAGAGTTTAATAATAATATAGAAGTTGTTACTGAAATAATTACATGGGATACAGTGAAAACTTACTTGAATGGAAAAAATAAAAAAAATGGTATACATGTAAAAGAAAAGAATGGGTAGAGAATTAAATGAGTTAAAATCAAAGATAGATAATTTAAAGTTAAAGATAAATCAAATTATAAATCTGCCAAATTGGAATAGAAAGCATTGAATCAAAATTGTGTGTAAATACTTAATCATAAGATTTAAATACATTTCTAAGGGCTACAATAACAATTTTATGCTTGAAATCATAAAACTTTACATAGAATAGCTATTAGATTGAAGAAACTAAATAATTTAAATCATATTAAAGAGATTTTGTATAAAGTTCATAGTAAAAATAAAATAGTGATAGATTTAACTGACATACTAGAATGTTTTAGGGATCATTATGAGCAAATAAATAATAAAACACTGTAGTTTGGAGAATAATAGCATAGTTGTAAGTTTAAAATAAAAACATAAACTATACATTAACTAAAGAGCAAAGCAATAGAACTGGCAAGCCTGTCTCATTAAGAGAATTAAAAGAACACATTAAAAATCTAAAGAATAACAAAGCTCCAGATATGCATGGAATAATTCCAGAACTTTATAAATTAATACCTGATACTGTATTAAAGATATTATTGAAAACATTTAATGAAAATAATAAAATTAAATATACTAATGTCCCTCCATCTTTGAGACCTTCTCTTGTATCACCTATTTTAAAACAGGATAAAGATCCTAAACAATGTACTTCATATTATCCTATTTTACTTCTAAATGTAGAGTATATATCTATACTTACAAATAGATTGAATATTATTTTGGTAGGAATTATAAATAATGATCAGACATATTTATATTGAAATTTATATTAAATAGGAGGGCTCAAGATAACATCATTAGACTTAATACATTAATAGATTTTATATAAATGAACAAAAAATAACTTTCAGTCACAAATTTGGATATAGATAACGTTTTGACTCTGTGTATTGGAATTACTTCTTCAAAGTTCTTGAAGAATATAATTTATCTTTAGAGTTTATTAATTTAAATGCAAAGCTGTATAATAACTCATCTGTATTTGTCAAAATAGGATCTTTTCTTTTTAAGTCTTTTAAAATTTTAAAAGGCACAAAACAAGGATGCCCGTTATCTCCTTTGTTATTTGCATTAAGTATAGAACCATTTGCTAGCTATATTAAATCAAATAAAAATTTAATAAGCTTTTAAGAAGATGAGAAATATTCTGCTAAAATTCTACTTTTTGCAGATGATATTGCTAACTGTTGGTGATATAGAATCTTCATTAAATCATGTAGTTAATTCTATGGAGTGTTTTGAAGATATTTCAAGCTTGAATTTATTTTAATCTTAGTAACAGTGATACACTGCTAATTAGTAAAAAATATAAATTCTAATCTAAAATGATATAGTAGTTTTAAATGGGGTAATTTGGAATTACTATAACATCTAGATGCAAGCAGTTAGTGTTAGTAAATTACAAAAATATAATTAATACAATTACTCAATTAATTATAAGATGGAATAAAATAAACTACACTTTGTAAGTTTGGCTTACTTTAATAAAAATGGTAATTCTACCTAAAAGTTTGTTTTATTTTCAGTCACTAATTATATTTCATACAAAAAAATCATTAAAAATAAATTCTATTCTTCTTAAAATGTCATGGCACCCTAAATAACCAATGATACCTTTGGAATGGCATATGAAAAGCTGGGATGAGGGTAGCATAGGCTTTGCTAATATTGAATTATATGCCAAGTCAGTAAGCATCCAAATTATAGCTCAATGGTGAAATGTTACATATTATTCTAAAAGGAAATCAATGCAGGAGAGAATGTTATATGTTAATAATAGAATCACAGTAGAGTCACATATTCAAATAGTATTTACGAAATGTTATTGTTTCCTAAATGTTTACTGTATGAATAGTGGCTTTAACTGTACTTCCATTCCCTAAATTAATTATATTCTTTCCACATTTAAGAGATATTTGAATAATAATTATAAGGCTAATAATCTTATATTTTATTGTTTCCTATACCTTTTACTAATGAATGCCTAGAAAACTATCATTTAGATAAAATGCTAGATTGTAAAGATTGTAACTTAGTCTAGTGGCATTGATTCTTGAATGGTAACAAAGTACATGAAGATTATCTGTTAACTAGATATAGTTTAGAGACAATTAGGTTTACATACGTGTAAAGATTTTGTAAGTGACAAAATTAAAATATTATTTCATTTATCAAAAATGTTTCAAATATCTTAGAATGTTTTATTTAATATTAATAATAATAACTTGATTAATAATAAGTCATACTTAGTATCTAAAATTTACAGAATTTTAAGAACAGATTATATATATATTTTTTTTAATGAAGACTTTTTGGAATTACTCAACAAAAATCAATAATGAAATGTTTTCAGATCTAAATAAAAAATAATACATAAATTGGTAGGCATAACTACATCTTCAATGTATTGGAAATGATTTAATTGGAAGTATTTACATAGAGCTTTTATAACACCTCATAAGGTTGCAATAATTTATAAACTAACAACTATTAATTGCTAGAAATATGGAGATACTTTAGATACAGACTGGTTACATATGATGATAGAGTGCAAAATGATATCTATGTTTTGGAATGATTTTAAAAATTTTGCTCAAGCATTCTGGTCAGATAAATGTATAATAACTAATTCTTTGAAATTGTTTAATGCTCCAATTCCAGAAAATATTCCAAGAATGAGTGTGCCTTTCTATGGTCTATTTTAGCTATTGCAAGGAAAGTTATCACAATTAATTAGAAATGTAAAAATATCCTATCATTTACATAATTCATACTTTTAGCTAAAAGTGTGTGCAAACAAGAAATGTCAGCCATTAAGAAAAGAACTTCTAATGTTATGCATCATTATATAGCTTGGAAAAATTAAGTGATTTACTTGAAAAATATTTATGATTTAATCAATTATAATAGAAATCTTGATTTGGAATATTGTAAATAGTTATTGAGTTGATATGTTTCAATAATTGTATTATTCTGATTTATTGTTATTGTTGAAAATTTGAATAAAAAGTCTTGATGAGTACCTCCATGAGGCAGACCTTGTTTTTACAAAATCTAACCAAGACAACACTGATATGTAGACTGTATTTATTATAGCATATATAATAGACAGAAGAAGGATAAAAAAAAAAAAGACAGCTGGGTGCACAAGTCCAAAGATAGAAAAGAGTCCAGTCCTGGTAAACCAATACCTGCAAAGTGAAGAATTTAATGTAGAAAGTCTAACACAGGTTATATCACAGCATGGTGTAACAATGAGTCCCCTATATAAGGAGCATCATGAGGAGCAGGAGACATCTGAAGAAGAAATATGAACATGGGAAAGAAAAAGAGATTTAATATCGTGCAGTATTTATGCAAAGGAGAAAGTGAATCTAAGGCATCCAGATATGGAAAATTTGACAATACAAAAATAAGAAAACAAAGGGAGACAGTAGAAAAGAGGATTGAAAATGGAGAAATTAAAGTAATAGAAATTTAAGTTATGGATTACCTGCAAAGTGAATGCTTTATTGCAGTAAATCTAATTCTGATAACACCACAGCATAACAGAATAGTGAACTCCCAAATTAAGGAGAAACCAGTGGAGTGGAAAGCTTCTGATCAGTTGCCATATGAAGATACTTTGAAGGCTTCAGTAGGAAACTAATACAGCAAGGAAAGGAACAGGAAACTGTGGTAACAGTGATGCAGTCAATATTGTGGAGTGATAAGCCAATGAGTTCTCATATGAAAGAAAAACGGGTGACAAAGGGTGAAGTTGAAGAGAATACAGCACAGGAAGATCTTCTGGAACTTTCTGTGGAATGTTCATAGGAAATGGAGAACAAAGAATGTGTCCCAATATTAAGAACAGTGAAAGAACTAGACTACAGAAAGTCAGGAACACCCAAAATGTTAGAAGTTTGATAAAACAAATGAACACAGTAATTAAGACTGTTTATAGACTATCATGCAATATAACAGAAGTAATTAGGCTATATTACTGTGCAGCTAAATTAATATCAGATAAAGTTGTACCACAAAAACACAGAGCAGTAAGGAAAAAGAAGGGGAGAAATCAAATGCCAACATGGAAGTATCAAATGGAAAAAAAAAACTATAAAGCAATTAAGACGAAGAGTCACTGTTGGAAGAGTACAGAAGAGGGAAGATGTGAACAAAAATACTCAGAATGACAGATGTGATAAAGGCAATGTGCAATATCAGAAAAGGACATGATATATCATACACTATTGCAAGTAATTAACTAAAGATATCTGCACAGGCAGAAAAACTTAGAAGACATGTAGATAAATATAAAAGAAAAGTATAAAATAAGCAAGTTATTGATGATCCAAAAAGTTTTATAGAGAATTGGGAAGCAAGACTAAAGGAATAGAAATGCCATCAAAAAAGAAGAAATAGACATATTTTGGAGAAATATCTATGAAGATCTTGTGGAACAGAACAAAGATGCTGAATGGATAGAAGAAGTAAAAAGAAAGAATAAGAATTTTAAATGTACAGGATATGTAATGGGATGAAGTAACACCCAGAGAAGTTGAAACAAAATTAATAAAAGCTCCTAAATGGAAAACACCAGGCCCAGATGCAGTGCCCAACTTATGGATAAGTACTAACATTGTTACATGAAGATTTAGCCATCAGTAAGAACTATTTATATGCATACCCTGAACAGATGCCCACTTGGTTAACAGGAAAAAAATTATATTCTTCCTTAAGAGTGAACATGCAAGATATCCTAAAAACTATAGTTCAATAACTTGCATTCCAATGATGTATAAACCATAAACTGAAACTGATGCTGACAGAGTTTATAGTAATTTAGAAGAAAGCTCAATTGTGGCAATAGAACAAAAGGATAATGAAAGAAAGTCATATGAAACAAAGTATTATTTGTTGTTAAATAAAGTCATAATGGGGAATTGTAAAAACAGGAAGAACTTAAATATGGCATGGATAGACTACAAAAAAAAAAACATTTGACAGCACTCCACACTCACAGATAAAATAATGCTTTCAAATGTATAAGATACACTCTACATTGATTGATTACATTACAGTGAACATGAAAAAGTGGCAAACCACTTTGCAGCTAAGTCATGATAAAGGACACATTATTATCCCAGGGATAACATTTCAAAGGGGAATATTTCAGGGTGTCTCTTTGTCACCATTGCTATTTTGTCTTGCACTTAATCCATTAAGCTGTCTACTTAACAGATTAGGTCATGGCTGCAATTTGGCTGCCAGAAAACAAGACAGTGTAAAGACTTCCCATCTTATCTTTGTGAATGATTTAAAATTGTGTAGTTCATCAAATGAGGAACTCAAAGCACAAATGCAAGTAGTCAAAACTTTCTCAAATGATATAAGAATGTCAACTGGTCTTGATAAATGTGCAAAAGCAACTTTAAAGCTGCAGCACCAAAAATATCAGTCTCAGACAGGAATGTGATATAAAAGAACTTGAGCAAAAGGGAGTGTATGAATAGTTGTTAATTGATGAAGGATCATCAATAAAACATGAACTAATGCAAATAAAAATTAGTAAGGAATACATTACAAGATTAAAATTAATACTGATAACATCTCTGACATATAGAAACAACATCCAAGCTATAAACCAATTTACTCTTCCTGTTCTAACTTACAGTTTTGGGGTGCCTGACTGTCCCCAAAAGTTATTGGATCAGTTGGACAAGAAAACAAGAAAAATGCTTCATGCTTATCAAGTGATTTTTTAAAAAATCATTGTATACCAAGATAATGTATTCTCTTTTCTGAAAGAAGTACGGAACTCCTTGAAATTGATTACATGTATAGATCTGCAATCACAGGACTGCATGCATATTTGCTGACCTCACAAGATCCAAACATAGCGAAAAATTTAAAACATGAGGAGAACAAGTCTAAGATGAATTCCCTGCCCAGTTAAGCAGAAGCATATCAGTGCCAAGAGTGAATGGGAATCAAACCAGAAGCAGATAAAAATTTAGCAGCAACTGGACGTGCCAAAAAACAAAAGAAAGAAAATAAGATAAAAGATCACATGAGAAGTCAAGAAATGTGGAAAATGCATAAATATAGTTGTAAGTACAGAAAATTCCTAAAACAACCTCATGTCGATCAGGATTTAATGCAGGAATGGTTAAAGAGAGGTAAATTTAAACCAAGAGATGAAAGGTTAATATCGGTAGCCCAGGGCAGTGGACTATGTAAAGGATGGTTTACAAAATCCATTGAACATGTTGGAGAAACAAACAGAGGTTTTGTTAAAACAGAATTGGAAACAGTCATACATATTGTTGCTGGGTGTGATATACTGAAAGGCATAATAATGTGGCAAGACTGCTGCATTTGGGATTGTGCAAACATTATAATGTTGAAGTAGCTGAGAATGATTGGAAACATGAGCCACAAAGCATTACAGAAAATGATGAAATTTATATCACATGGTATTACCCATTACCAGCAGTTCAAAAATATGTGAGGAAACCAGATGTAGTAGTCCAGGAAAAGATGAGAAAAGTAACATTGATAATTGAAATTACTAAACCCAGAGATTATAGTGTCTTACATACAAAGAGAGATGGAATCATAAAATACCAGGATTTGCAAGCAGAAACAAATGGAACATGGAGAAAGGATACCCAAACAGTTCCAATAGTGGTAGGAGCAATGCATGTCATAAAAAAGAATTTACAGTCATACTTAGATATGTTACTGATACATGTACCTTCATATGAATTGTAGAAGACGTCAGTTGTGGGCAGATTATGGGTACTGTCACGTGCACTATTGGAAAACATCAAAGCTAAAAACAATAGTAATTTCTTGAACTTTAATCATACTTTGAGTTAGGGATGTGGTCCATTCCTGTAGAAACCCAAAAGTCTTGGAGAAATTGAAAAGGGCAAGACAGATTTATGATGTAAGCAGTAATGCTGCACCCATCATTTTTCTTAAGTTGATTTAGTTGATGGTGTGCATACTGCCTTTTTTGAATGGGTTTCTCCAGTAACATTATGCAAGTTTTAGTATTTAGTATCCATGTAAATTAATGTAAAGTTTAACCTTATTTACTCTCTCTTCAAATGTGCAAGTGTACATCTTAGGTCAGACAATGGTTGGGAGAGTCTTACTACTGCATTTGTGTATGAATGTTTGTCTGTGCATCTGTGTGTGTGTGTGTGTGTGTGTGTGTGTGTGTGTGTGTGTGTGTGTGTGTGTGTGTGTGTGTGTGTGTGTGTGTGTTTATATCTATATTGATATCAATATCTCCATCTCCATATCTATCTGTCTGTCTTCATCTCTCTCTCTCTCTTTATATATATATATATATATATATATATATATATATATATATATATATATATATATATATATATATATATATATATATAATCTATAAAGAGAGAGAGAGAGAGAGGGGGTAGACAGATAGAAAGAACCCTGCATCTTTAATAAACTGCAATAAGTGATCTGAACAGCCTATTTATGCATATCAGGTTTTAAGCTAGATATATGAACCACAGCAGGAACTTTCTGGATAACAATGGAAAATGATTCACTACTTGCTCGGGTCAAACAGTGTTGTGATTCCCACAAGGAATGCATAAGCTGCATTAAGTTACTGCAGTCCTGCTCAACAAGCTTTAATTTCCAGGAAAACTAACGTCTTTCAAATGAGTAGCTCTTCAGATGTATATTTACCGTAATGTCACTGCTGAACATGGTACATCAATAAAGGGAGATATAGTGCTAAGAAAGTACAAAAGTCTCCTGTTTTGTTCAAAATGTTTACCTAAAAGATAAATCTATTTCCATTTTGGGCAACAGTCTACACAACACATTCAGACATTTTTTTTCTATAGTCATATGAGGAATGAAAACAGAATAGTGAAAATATGACCAGTCAAAAGATTACAAGCAGGCCATTTCTGGAATTAGACAATATGCTTAGCCTGACATTGTGTGCTGAATGTACAGAGCAGACTACTTCATGAGTGCTTGATATACACCAGCTGTGTGGATGCCTTTGGAAGCTGCAGGCTACGTTTGCATTTTGATTCCCCAGTGAATTTTCCAATGTTTGATAGCCCAGCAGACAAGAGCAGGCACTGTATAATTATTAGAAATTTCCAAGTAATTATGATGGATGTTCTCATCTATTATCAGTGACAATGGTGTACAAAGCAGACTGGGTAGTGTCATCAGTTTTACTGTGGCTGACGACTGATGACAATGAAGTCTAGTTCTCATCTGTGTAAATCTGTTATCTGTGTGTTGAGGACATTTCGTTTTCATATAAAATGATGTTGTTAGTATTTATCTCATTTTTAAAATGCTCTTAGTGCTTTACTTCAATATCTCTATTCTTAATTTCAGTGCTGTTTTTTTAAGTCAGACAAAAGTATTTTGCTATGAAGAGTTCCTTGTATGTTGTAATCTTTTCTTTCTTGCTTAATTTATCTATGATGGAAACAATTCTAACAATTTACTATACTGACAAAAGAAGAAATGAGTAAAGGTAGAAATCATGATGTGTGTTTGTGTGTGTGTGTGTGTGTGTGTGTGTGTGTGTGTGTGTGTGTGTGTGTGTATGTATGTTCTCCACAAAAATATATATTATTATATACATAGACGGTGCAATGGTGTAATGGTTAGCACTGTCACCTCACAGCACAAGGTTCTTTGGTTCGATTCTTGGCTGGGGTGCCAACTGGCTCTAGGTGCAGTTGTGGTGCACCCCCTGAGGAGGGTTACACCTTGGGCTAGAAACCAGATCCTGTAAAACCCATGCCTACTATGTAAACAAATGCTGAAGGGTTCTTGTTGCCCAATGTGCTGAATTCATGGGAGTGAATCCAGGATATACATAATATATATTTGTGTTCTCCACACAAATATATATATATATATATATATATATATATTATATATATATATATATATATATATATATATATATATATATATATATGTATATATATATATATATGGGTCTAGAACTATTCACTGAAGGCACATTTAACTGAAAGTCAACTGTGCACAAATCACTGAAAGCTCAATTCACTGAAAACACAATTCACTGAAACACATTTCACTGAAAGTTATATATGGCCTTTTCTCCACTGTAGTGCAACCCTGGAGTTAGTATATATAGTAAGGTGTGTGTATGTGGGGCACCACCCCCACATTGGGGGGTGCAGGGGTTGTAGCTCCCCACACATAATTTGGATATATATTGTGTTCAGAAATGATGATGAGGGATTAGTTAAGACAGGCACTGGGTGGCAGTGAAGAGTTACCAAATAGCTGGGTAACTACAGCAGAGCTAGTAAGGGAGACGGCTAGAAAGGTGCTTGGTATCACATTGGGACAGAGGAAGGACGACAAGGAGACATGGTGGTGGAATGAGGAAGTACAGAAGAGTATACAGGCAAAGAGGTTGGCAAAGAAGAAGTGGGATTGTCAGAGAGATGCAGAAAGTAGACAGGAGTATAAGGAGATGAGGTGCATGGCAAAGAGAGAGGTGGCGAAGGCTAAGGATAAGGCATATGAAGAGTTGTATGAAAGGTTGGACACTAAGGAAAGAGAAAAGGACTTTTACTGATTGGCTAGACAGAGGGACCGAGCTAGGAAAGATGTGCAGCAGGTAAAGGTGATAAAGGATAATGAGGGAAACATACTCACAAGCGAGGAGAGTGTGTTGAGGAGATGGAAAGAGTACTTTGAGGGGTTGATGAATGAAGAGAATGAGAGGGAGAGAAGGTTGGATGATGTAGGGATAGTGAATCATGAAGTACAATGGATTAGCAAGGAGGAAGTAAGGATAGCTATGAAGAGAATGAAGAATGGAAAGGCTATTGGCCCAGATGACATACCTGTGGAAGCATGGAGGTGTTTAGGTGAAATGGAAGTGGAGTTTTTAACCAGATTGTTTAATGAAATCTTGGAAAGTGAGAGGATGCCTGAGGAAGGGAGAAAAAGTGTTTTGGTACCGATTTTTAAGAATAAGTGTGATGTGCAGAGCTGTAGTAACTACAGAGGGATTAAATTGATCAGTCACAGCATGAAGTTACGGGAAAGAGTAGTGGAAGCTAGGATAAGAAGGGACGTGATGATTAGTGAACAGCAGTATGGTTTCATGCTGGGAAAGAGCACTACAGATGCGATGTTTGCTCTGAGACTGTTTATGGAGAAGTACAGAGAATGTCAGAAGGAGTTGCATTGTGTTTTTGTAGACTTGGAGAAAGCATATGACAGGGTGCCTAGAGAGGAGTTGTGGTATTGTATGAGGACGTTAGGAGTGTCAGAGAAGTATGTAAGAGTAGTACAGGATATGTACGAGGGTAGTGTGACAGCGGTGAGGTCTGCAGTGAGAGTGATGGATGCATTTAAGGTGGAAGTGGAGTTTCATCAAGGATCAGCTCTGAGCCCTTTCTTATTTGCAATGGTGATGGACAGGTTGACAGACGAGATCAGACAGGAGTCCCCATGGACTATGATGTTTGCAGATGACATTGTGATATGTAGTGAGAGTAGGGAACAGGTGGAGGAGACCCTGGAGAGATGGAGATATGCTCTAGAGAGAAGAGGAATGAAGGTCAGCAGGACTAAGACAAAATATATGTGGGTGAATGAGAGGGTGGCTAGAGGAATGGTGAGGATGCAAGGAGTAGAGGTGACGAAGGTGGATGAGTTTAAATACTTGGGGTCAATAGTTCAAGATAACGGTGAGTGTGGAAGAGAGGTGAAGAAGAGAGTACAGGCAGGATGGAGTAGGTGGAGAAGAGTGTCAGGAGTGATTTGTGACAGACGAGTACCTGTAAGAGTGAAAGGGAAGGTCTACAAGAGGGTGAGACCAGCTATGTTATATGGGTTGGAAACAGTGACATTGCCAAAAAGGCAGGAGTTTGAGCTGGATGTGGCAGAGTTAAAGATGTTAAGATTTGCACTGGGTGTGACGAGGGTGGACAGGATTAAGAATAAGTATATTAGAGGGTAAGCCCAGGTTGGAAGGTTTGGAGACAAAGCCAGAGAGGCAAGATCACATTGGTTTGGACATGTGCTGAGAAGGGATGCGGATTATATTGGGAAAAATATGCTAATGATGAAGCTACCAGGTAACAGGAAAAGAGGAAGGCCTAAGAAAAGGTTTATGAATGTGGTGAGAGAGGACATGCAGGTGGTTGATGTGACAGAGCAAGATGCAGAGGACAGGAAGAAATGGAAACAGGTGATCCACTGTGGCGACCCCTAACGTGAACAGCCGAAAGAAGATGATGATGATTATGTTCAGAAAAGAGTAATTTATTGGAATT